>NC_141100.1:30199264-30714264 GCF_041138505.1 Cibotium barometz
TGTCTCTCTTGATTCGCATACCAAGAAAGTGATTGGCTTCTCCCAAGTCTTTCATGGAAAACTGAGTGCTTAGCATGTGCTTCAATTGATTGATCTCATCAATTGATTTCCCTGCGATAAGCATATCATCTACATACAAGATCAAGATGATTAATGAACCATCATGCAACTTTCTTCTATATAAGCAGTGATCCTCTTGACTCCTTGTATAACCTTGAGATTGCATGAATTTGTCAAACTTTACCCCCACTGCCTTGAACCTTGCTTGAGGCCATAGATTGCCTTTTTAAGTTTACAAACCAATTCTCTCCTCTTTGGCTTTTCAAGTTCACATACAAAACCCTCTGGCTGTTTCATGTAAATATCTTCTTCAAGATCCCCGTGAAGAAATGTAATCTTCACATATCCATTTGGACAAGTTCCATGTCCTCAAGCACGGTGCGAAGGGTGGTCATTTTGACGATTGGAGAGAAAATCTCATCAAAATCCATGCCCTTCTACTGCTTGAAACCCTTGGCAACTAGGCGAGCCTTGTACTTAGGATCGGGATCTTCTGCTGTATACTTTTTCTTGTATACCCACTTGCAAGGTAAAGCATGTTTCCCCTGTGGTAGTTCAACCAAATCCCATGTCTCATTAGCCACAATCGAATTGGATTCTGATTGTATAGCCTGCTCTGCTCCCACTTAACACTATCATCCATTTGTATAGCTTCTTTGTAGCAGGTTGGCTCTCCACAATCAGTGAGACCAAAATGTGGTGTATACTCGGCTCAAAACGCTCAGGCACATGTGATACTTGCATAGAGCGTCTCAGTGTGCCTGACTGCTGGACTCTGGTCTCTCTGGAGCAATAGTAGTATCTTGCACTTGAGATTGAGGTGCATCACTACTAGACTAAGTTTGTTCGGAGGCTACATCCTCAAATTGAACGCATTTGTACTCAATTTCTTTAATTGGTTGTTTATGCATCTTGGACTCATTAAAAATGACATGTGAGCTTCGAATGACTTTATAGGATTCTGGGTGCCAAAGACGATGGCCCATCTCTCCATCTGCAGCACCATAGCCAATGAAAATGCATTTGTGTGACTTGGGATAAGAAATGCTAGTTTTAATTAAGCTATACCTACAATGCTCTGATACCAATGTAACTAGCCTTACTTTAAGCTTCTTAAATAGCAATATCAATTATTCACTTAAGCTCTTTTAGTACTAGTTGCCTTTTAATTCCCACCCTTAGTAGTGATGGCCTGTGAAAGAAACAACATAGTAGCTTATGCATTCACAAAACTAATTCACATATGCATTCATTTGGCTACTCACACACACATGCAACAAGTAAACTATGCAAAAGAAGCATGCAAATAAAGAACTTGAAACAAACAACAAATTGAGGGCCAGATTTCTTGAGGCTGACCCCCCCTCGAAAGGCTTTTGTATTAATTCTTTGCTCTTGAACTCTTACAAAGAGAAAGCTTAGATTAATACAGCTCTTGGACCATGGAGGCTAGGATCTCCATAACCCTTGAGCTCTTGGACTTGCTTGGGACCTTAAGCTACGTTGTCCTCTTCTCAAATCCTCAATGGCTACTCAAGCTAAGAGTACTTGTGGAGAAAAGGATAGTCTTGATGAGGATTTGGTTGGGAGCATGAGCTGGAAGTGCTCCGTAGCCTATGTACTTAACTACCAAGGGTATTACATAAGCATAAGCTTTAGCTAGCATAGGAGCGCTTGAGCTTGAAGAGCTTGTTGAGAGCTTTCACTTGTGCTTTTCCACACTCAATTAGCCTTTAAAATGAGCAAGATAACCCCCTTTAAAGAACTCGAGTTGAGGAGGTTAAGCTGGGATGCCAAATATAGCATGGCCTAGAGAGAGGTGGAGACTGGGTAGCATGTAAAGAAGGTTGGGCGCCCATTTCTAGCCTTTTGATTGGTGGAAATGAATCCTAATTGGACTAAATGAAGCCCTCTTTCCCCTTTTATCATTTCCTTGCCCATGCGCCCCACTCTGGGGACACCTGCCGTAAGCCATATTTTAGCCGTTTTAGGTCCTTCGAAGACCCGTTTTCGCTCCGTAAAATTTTGGCGAGATCCTAGGAAAATCTTCCATGCACTTCTGAAGTGGAATTCACCTTTTGACACTTCTCTTGCCTTGAATCCACTTTAATACATGCCTCTTTGTCCTTCCATATTGTTGAGATATCGAGCTCGTCTAGTGAGGCAGTGGACACTGATGATCGCCTGGGGGATAGGCCCCACACTTATACCACTGGCATGGTTGGTGAGATCATGGGTGATATATGGCCAGTGGGATGACAAGCTATGTGACACCCATTCTAGAGACTGGCATAGTTATAGCGCCAGCTCATTTAGTTGGGTTCACACTATAGAGAACCCTTGTATGTATTGGTTGTGAGTACCTTTCATATTATGTGTACTCTTATCTTTGTATATGGCGTGTTGAGTGTTGAGTGAAGAAAACGAAGATTTTCAGCCTCTCACCTTTGTGTGTTCTCTATTAGGGTTTTGTGAGTGTGTGTGTGCTTGCAAGAGCTCAAGCTCTCTCCCCCCCTGCATCTTTTCATGGTATGAGAGCATGGTTCATGCTAAGGGCTGAGTTGCAAGCAAGAGAACCACAGGAAGCGGTACGAGGGTAAGAGCTTCAACTACTCTTCCCTATTTGTGTTGGTGACTGCACCCTTGTCGGGAGCTCTACGGGAGGCACCGACAAACGATCTCTGATTGAGGAGCTTTCTTCGCGGGAGTAAAGATATAGGGAAACTATACGGTCCTATCGGACAACATTTTTCCGGCTGAAAATGCGTTTCGGGCGTGTCTGGACCTCCGTTTTTCATAAAGCAAGCGATTTCTAGCAATACGGCGGGTAAGTCATCGATTGTCTGCAGAACTGTGTTTTAAGAACTGCAGGAAGACAGATTGGCTGTGCAGACACTGTGGGTGCTACAAAGAGGTCAACAGTTGCCATTGGGTGTATGTATGCACATTGAGGTCACTGGTTTGTGACATTTGAGGGTACTACAGTACCGCGCTGTAGAAATATAGCAGTTTGTGCAGGGACAAACCAGAGTGCTATTTCTCGTAAAATTGTGTGTCTGGCAAGATGTCAAATGATGGCATAACCCAGATTGTTTATAAATTTCACTTTACTAAGCATGGCAATATGCATCTCCTTTGGTCTAGAGTAGGGATAGCATTTTAGTGGCTTTAGACTTGATAGTGTAAGTTTGACCTTAATTGTTTTTACCCGTTTAGCAATACAAAGTAATTAGTGTTTTGTGCTAAAGGTAGAGTTCCAGACCTAGGACAAAGAGACTAAATTAATCATAGGACCATCAGTGGGGATACCTTGCCCTTACTAGGACATTGCTTAGGGACAATCTAATAAACCTTCCATAACAAAAATTAGCATGACAAAAATAAAAGAAAAGTGTATATGTTTGTGGCCTATTGCCTTGTTATTCATGGTAGGCGAGGGAGGTCTATACCTTTCCCAGACCAATGCCTTGTGTAGTAGGGAATAGCCATACCGCGGGTGCGCAAACATACTCTTGAAGAGAGCCCTGTCCAAAAAAACAAAAAACAAAAACAAAAAAAACAAAAGAAAGGACAAAAAGGCACCAAGAGAAATGCTTGTGTAAAATATTAAACCAAAACACTAAGCAATATCAAGAGTCTGCCACTACATAATTATGTTAGATTTATTAGTGTTGAACCAACATCTTTGACTTAGCATAGGCTCAGTATACTACTTGATAGTTCCTCGATTAACTGTTGTTTGAACAATACATTTGGCATAAAACATTCTTTACTTTAGTTAGCTGCAGGTAGTAATTATTAAGGCTTGAACTAACCTATTCAATCTCTACACTGCTTCAATGTTTCCTTCCTCTAGCTAATTGGACGTTTATTGCCATGTCTTATTCAGTAACATTGCTTGTTTTGTTATTGTCTGTGTCAGTACTTTTGCAACAAAAAAAGAGAGAATACACAAACCACCTATCGTTTTGCTTGCACGTACACACTGGAGATGCTATTCTTCCTTGGCGTCTACGTGCTCGAGCACGTGTGCAAAATAGGAAGGGGGGAATGTTGCGTGACAAGTGGTGATCAATGCAAGGATGCAACACAAAGATGGAAGCAGGAAAACAAGAGACTTGACATTCTTATTTAGGGCTCTTGTAGAGAGTTCCAAGTTGTAGGTGAGTGTGGGCGTGGGCTTGAGAATAAACCCACATAGGGAGTTTTGGGAGTTTTAGGAGTTTTAGTATAAAAAGTGGCTCATTTGAGAGCTCACACACACTTTGGGCTAAGTTCATGCAAGAGCTCCTTTGAGAGAGCTACTCTCTCTCTTCTCCATAGAGGTGAAGACTCTTCTCTCACCCCATCTACATCTTTGTATGAGATAAATCTCTTCATTGAATCAATAGCAATGTCATGAGTCTTTCTCATCTTCTTCTTTAATCATTTTACTCTTATGCATGCTTTTAGTATTTCGTTTTTATGTATGTGGGCTGATTTGAAGCTTTCATGGAAGCTTGATGCTTGAGTGTGTGCATGCTTGTAGGAAGATAGGAGTGGAGTGAGGTCTTTCTCTTTGCTTGTGTGCATAGTGATTGTGTTCCTCTTGCTTGTATTTGTGAATGAATGGGTGTGTAGGAATGAGGGCAAGTTGAGCTTGTGTGTGTGCTTAATCTAGTGTCATGTGATGGTAGCCATAGGCATCTCTCCTTTAGAGGATAAGCTTTCGTGCACCTGACCGGGTTGAGTCCCTAGCGTAGAAGGAGTGCTTACATTCCATTGGAGCTAGGCATTACCTCTACTTGTATGTATTGCATCGTAGGGAGATATGGGTCTTTCCATTGGCGCCGCTATCGAGGATACGACCTACAGTTGGTTGAGGACCCTTGGCCGCCATTGCATTCTAAGCATCATTAGGAGTAGGATAATTAGACTCTAATTGGAGATCGGCAAGCTATTGCGGGGAGGCTACACGCTAAGGACCTCTCCCTTGAGGTCGGTTTCAAGCTACACGCAAAGGACCTCTCCCTCAGTACACAAGCTTCCTGCAAATCAAGGTTAGTGTTTAATTTTTTGTTAATTTTTAATTTCTGTAATTTCTGCTAATTCTGTGTTTTTTGCAAAAATAAAAATAAAAAAATTTTGCATTTTCTTCTCAATGTGCAATTTTTGTGTTTTTTGCATACTATGTAATTTTCATGTTTTCTGCATTTTTTTGAAAAAAATTCTGTAAATTATGTGTTTTCTTTATTTTCTGCATATTTTGCATTTTTTGAAATTTCTGTAATTTTCTACATCGTTAGTGTAATCTGCATAGTTAGTATAATTAGCATAATTCGTATTTTTGTGTAATTATTAAAAAAAAGTGTGGAAATTTTTTTTCAACACTGGTGCTAGGTTTTGGGATATTAAGTCTCACGTTCCTACGAGTGGGATGACACCCATGGTCTAAAATTTGGTCCCAGAGCCGAAAACCCCATACAAAAAAATACACTAAAAATAGGTCGAGAATTTTTTTAAAAAACTTACCCGAAAAAAGTAAAATATTTTTTTGTGCAGTATTGTTCGGGGGGGTTTAAAACCTATCTTGGCAAAGTCTGCCAAGAAATTTTTTTAAAAAAAATCTAAAACTAGACATTACAATGTGCTAAAAACAGCAGATGCATCTACGCTCGGGAACAATACTAGGGGGACGTAACACTAGTGCACCATCTAGGGTAACCACTCAAGGGAGCGGCACTCAATCGGTTGTTGGCAGCTTGGAGAGCATTCTTGAGACATCTTCGGAGTCTCAAACAGAGAGCCTCTCAAGAACCGCGAGTGATATTTCAATGGACATAAACGAGTCATTTGGCATCAATAGACCATCCACACCCATTGGTATGGCAGATTCTGCTAATCCATTTGAAATCCCAGATGGGAAGTTGATTGACAACATGAGACTCCGTTTCTTGTATACAAATGCGCATGACGCGGTGAGATCTACAAAGATCCAATGAGCCGGATTGTTGTTAAAATTGCAGACATTCATTCTGCGTTTGAACCAACACCATGAGTAAACTACCAAGACGATATGTACATGGGTAGAAATGGAGTACGCTACGAGGTCACCAAAAATCCTGAACAAGTGGATGCTTTGGGTGTACTTCAACCTAGCGCACAAGCAAAGTAGAAGGAGGAGCTTCCATCGGACCCAAATGTGCCAGGAACATCGCGCAGACCAGGTACGCCCATTTCTTTACTTGAAGAATTGTTTTCTGACATGAATTGGGAAAATAGAGAAAGAACGGGTAAAGAAAAAGAGACCAAGAAAAACCCATGGGAAATAGTAAAAGAAATTCCAGTAGTTAAAATCTATCAAAACGACCCAATTAAAGAGGTGTATAGGGATGTGGTAGAAACCTACTATGCAACCACTAAGCACCCAAGCTTAGAGCTTCCAATCACACATACAATAACTGTAGAGCATCTAGAAGGTTTCACTAAGCGTGTTCATGATAGACGGGGGAACGACTTTAGAACCCTTGAATGGCCAGAGGTTAGGGAATTGACATGGAAAGGAAGACCCCTTTTCACTGAGGTGTCTACCTTAGACACGGCACGTCCAGAGATGAATCTGCCTTTCGAGGAGAAACACTAGCACCACCATGGGCTAGAACCCCAAGTGTGGCTCGACCAGCACCTTCCATGCGAACAACTGCTAGAGGACCAGTCTTTCAAATGATTGATCCTACGAGGAGACCCGAGGCTATTAGAGAATCTAGGGGAGAAGAAAGACCACGAGCAAGTGGATATGTACCTCCAAGAGAACCCCATAGACCAAGAGAACTGACATTTGAAGAGCCTAGAGTTAGAGGCCGAGACTCATATAGGAGACATGATGATGAATATTCTAGAAAAGTGAGACCATCTGCGCTGCAAAAGCTTGTCAAGAAGTATGACGGATCCGGTGACCCATATGACCATATAGTAGCTTTTAAGCAAGCTATACATGCAGAGCAAGTCATGGATACGCATACGCAAATCGAAGGATTTGGCTTGACGCTAGAGAGTAATTCTTTGTCATGGTTTCAGATTTTAGAGCAAGCCTGAGGCAAAGCGATCTTTCAATGAGCTGGAAAAGAGCTTTATAGTTGCGTTTTCAAAAATGGGAATTAAGCACAATGCGGTAGCTCAAATTTACACTTTTAAGCAAAAAGATCAAGAATCTATGCGAGATTGCGTAAATAGGCTAAAACAGTACATCAATCGATGCCCTGACGATGAGAAGCCAAGCCAAGGAAGATTAATTTCTATCTTTAGGGAAGGCTTAAGAAACAAGACGCTTCACGCTCAGAAGCATGTCATCTTCAATGAGTGTTGCATGGATGCCATGGATTACGATGATACCTTTAACATGACTGGCATGGGAAACCAAGATAGTCATCCAGATGATAAACGTAGCTCTGGGAAGGGCTCTGACTCTAGTGTGTCATTAGTTAATCCATATCAGATTGCCGAGATAGTATTGAAAAAGATGGGGCAATACTACAGACCTTCCTACCAACCCCAACCATCATACATGTATACTGTACCTACAAGCCCCTACGTCTGTGGAGGATGTGGAGGTAGCCATAAAACCGAGCAGTGCCCAACCTTCTCACCATTGGTTGGCAATCAACCAACAAAGAAGTGGTGCCAGCTTTGTAAATGGAACTACACACATGTGACTTCGGACTGCAATCACATTGCAAGGATACAAAGGGAACAAGCAGCCAACTCTGCACCTAGGCAACAAGTTGTGAACCATGAGAGAACCTTAGTTGCTCAAGAGCAAGCACGACCGGTGCTAGGAGCTCAATCTCCTCCACTTGGCACAGCTTCCTTTAGATATGTGGAATATGAGAATCCTGAATTAGGTATGGAGATGGTTAGCTCTCAACCATACTACATCGAAGAGGAGCATCCTCTTGTCGAACCCTACTTTGAGAACCCAACCGGACCAAGCCTAGTTCATGACTTTAATGGAAACCCAAGCTCTTTGATGCTTTTAGGATCTCAGCCAACCAAGACTCAAGGTTATCCAGGACCATATCCTACAAAGAGACTATACCCCATGCAACAAACAGGACCATGCTATGAATGTGGTGGACCACATTGGGCGAGAGAATGTCCAAACAAGAAACGACCCCTCTTAGCTAACATAGGCACAACATCTACATTTCCACCTCTAGAGAGGTTTTGCCTAGGGTGTAGCATTGACCATCTACCAAAGGATTGCTTGTTGAAGCCTGCGGATCCGGCAGCACAAAAAGCTAAAGCATCCCTCAACTATGTTGAAGTGATTCCATCACCCACGACATCTGAGGAGGAGAATGAACTAGTTTCACTAAGAGTAGTGACTAGAGCCCAACCAAGCGCAAAAGAATGTCAAAGAGGTTGTTGAGAAACCCTCTGAGATTAAGGCTCTATCCAAAGATGGAAAAGAGAGAAAGAAATCGACTCGACGTAAACCACGCAGCAAGGGGAGTAAGAAGTCGAAGGAGCAGAAGAGCTCTGATGGAGGAAACTCTATCCCAAAAGAGCTAGAAGGAATGTTGAAAACGAAACATATAGGAGAGAAAACTCAAAATGAGCAAAAGGAAAAAGTATCCGAGTCTGAGCATTAGGACTTGTTTGGGGTCTTCTTGGGCCCTTTTATTTGGACACTTAGTGAAATGCTTAAAATGCCAATCAAGCTTTGACCAAGCTAGTGGCCTAGGCCTAAAAATGCATTTTTCCTTTTCTACAAAAAAGAAAATAGGCCAAAAGGTGATCTAATCACATTAGATCTTCTGTCCTTGGGAAGGAATATGGACCTAACTGCCTTTTTGTCTTGTAGTGAAGTACCTTTCACAAAGAATATTTGAAAATTTTTGTCACTTTGTTCCCTCCCTTTTTGGAGGTGCTGCAGATCCCACTCTCTCTCTACACTCTCTCTCTAAAATGCATTGAGGGTGTTTTACTTGGGTAAGGGTTTCTTTTTCTCTCTCTAGGAGCCATGGCCTATAGATCTGGACCTCCTACTCCATCATCCTCTCCACCAGCTCTCATGGAAGAGCTCACCATCCCCTCTTGTGAAGGTACAAATCTACACATCCTTGCAAGCTGAAGCTCTCCATCTCCATCACTAGCGAGCTCTCCATATCTATCATCCTCTCCACCAGCTCTCATGGAAGAGCTCACCATCCCCTCCTGTGAAGGTACAGATCTACACATCCTTGCAAGCTGAAGCTCTCCATCTTCATCACTAACAAGCTCTCCATATCTATCTCCTCAAGGCCTCCATTTCCATCTCTGTATCCATCTGCATCTCCTCCACCTCCATCTCCATCACCATCTCCATCTTCATATCTTCCATCACCATCCACATTTCCATTCTCCACCTCCATCCTCCATCTCCATCATCTCCATCACCATCCACATTTCCATCTCTGTATCCATCATCTCCTCCATCTCCATTTGCTAGGTACAATGGCTCTACGGGACATCACCAACAAGCAATCAAAGTTTCGCTTGCACGTGGACTTAGACGAGGAGTATGCCACAATGCGAAGTAATCGAACAAAGGGATGTATTCCTGCTGAGGTGCTACGACTTCAAGGTGCAAAAGCCATTGATCTTTGGACTAATGGAAGCATTTATCCCCTTGATCCACAGATTGGTGCACCTCCCCCTTTTCGTAATATCACGCAGGTCGTATGCTTCTTGGGTGACGGTTATAATGGTTTCTTAGGGTACTGTCAGAGGCTCTATTCTTTGTACTTGCAGGAACTCTCAAATCAAAATCACCTCAGGAAGCTTCTAAAATTATGCAAGGGGAAAAGGAAGAATGTGCGTCAACTTTCATGGCCACAAAGGAATATATGCTGGCTCGAGTCAAGGATCTAGAGAAGGAGGATGCAGAGCAGAAGATGAAGCTTCATGAAGTTGTGGAAAGCAAGGATCGAGCTATAGAGAACTATCTCCGTCTTCGAAACTCAACTCGAAACCTTCACCGACGTGTCGATCATTTCACTCACCTCCCCGTGGGATATAATGCAAGGCAACGAAAGCGCAAGCCTTTGAGTTTTCTTTCCAAAGATGGGGGGGCTTGCAAGCGACGTGTGCGTCAAACAAGGTAATCACAGCTTCAAAACTAGCATTACATTCCTTTTTCATATAGTTATGTCATTGACTTTGAACTATGTGATGTCCAGGGAATGTGCTAAAGCAATATTAGGTTGTTCCAATACTGAGGAGTCTATCCTTGAGCACATTATTCCAGAGCAGAAAGTAATCAATATGATAACCAATCTAGTAAATGGTGCGTTGCATGACAGGATTCAAAAGTATTTTCTCAAGGAATTTGAGCAGATTTTCAGTCCCGTTGACATGCTCACTGTGTGCGACACAGCAGGTATCAGTGATAAGGGATACAGGGCCTTGTATACTTGCATCACAGCACGTCTACAAGGCAAAGGAATGACACGATCTATACTTCCAACACCATACAGTATAGTTATGGGAAGGAAGTCAGCAAACAACAATATTGCCGACTTGCTAGGCGGCTACAGATGGGTGGATGGTAGCATGCCAATGTCAAATTCAAAAGATTTTGCTTACAACAAGTTTAACAATGTTTACGTCGAGGTGGAGGCGCTTCAACTAGCTATGATTCAGTTTTATGATATGACATTAGAGGAGACGGATGGAAAGGCTATATTTGTCCTCAAATTGGATGAATGTCAGGTTGTAAAGGGCCAAAGGGTGGAACGTACAAGTCTGACACTCATGAGCAAGGCATTGAAGCGAAAGAGCTTAGACGGCGAAGATGAAACAGGTGGTGCGGAGAATAACTTGCACACAAAGCGACGCAAGCAAGATTACTTTGGAATGCAGTCTGAGAAAAAGAACATATGGTGGCAAGCGGCATGGACCCTTCCGCACGAGGACCATGACAGTCTGAGGTGGTACTTCACTCGTACAGGTATTCAAGGAGTGATACACAAGCAATCAAATGGTGAAGTCTTGCATGTGCCTGGCAGCACTGATGACTTTGAAATAGAGTGGCACCTTGGTGGTGATCTCAAGGCCCTCAAATGCATGTTGGGAACTAAAAGCGGTGCTAACACTTTGTTTCCATGCATCTTTTGTTGTCATCCAAGGATGCCAAGTGTCGCAGTGGGGAAGGCCAAACAAGCAACCAAGGTGAAAGGTCGTAAGAAGGGCTCAAATCAATTACAAAAAGGAAAGGGTATCCACGTCTGGCTCAATGGAATTATGAGCTACAATCAAAGCAAGGCACCATCTCGCGCAGAGGAGGATGCTACTTGGAACCCTATTCTTTCAATTCCACTGTCACGAGTACATGTGTGTACCTTGCACGCAAGACTTAGAATTCTGGACAAATTGTTGATGCTCCACATCAATTATGCTTGGAACATGGAGCCAGAGTCACGGCGAGAACAGTGCATCCAAGAGCTTGAAGTTGTTTTATCATCCGTGGGGCTTCACGCAGGTGCTGTCACCCTCTCTAAGGATCGCAAAACCCATCAAGTACCCAAGATAATCCGTGGTGCAAAAGCAAGACACCTGCTCTCAAACTATGGTGAGGCTCAAAGCCATACACATTTTGAATTATGGAAGCAGATTTGTGATGTAACAACCTATCGAGGCAATGAGGCGACACTAGGATTGAAGCGTGCACATGTGTGGGAAGCTTGTGATGAGATGATGAGGCTTCTTGAGTGCCCGTATCTTGATGAAGCAGAGATAGCTACATTCAAGACTTCGATTGACAGATTCACAGAAGAAATGATCGATGCTTGGGGGGAAACTCATATAACACACTACATGCATATTCTCTATGCGCACAGTTCCTTCTTTCTAGATGAATATGGGTCTCTTGCACTCTGGAGCAACCAAGGCATGGAACGATCACATTACCAAGCCAAGGCAGCCTATTTTAAGAACACGGGTCATGGCGGTGGCAAGGTTCGCAGCAATGCGTTTCAGGAAATGTTCAATTGGTTTTACCGTGCACTTACTGGGAGAAAGGCCCAAAAGCAAGCCAGAAATCTGTCTTTGAGACGCAAAATCATGAAGGTGGTATGTGCAAGGTGAAAGAGAAGGGTGCAATGCGTCAATGGCACGTGAAAGAGCAAGGCAATGGCACAGTGTTCGACTAAGAAATGGGCGTGTGTGGTTACCCACCCAATAATTCTTGTTCGCCACTTTTTGGCGCGTTCATTGTAAATTGACTTTTTTGTAATTTTGGCCCCCTATAAATATCAAAGTGAGTTTTATTGTCATTTTTAAAAGTCTTGACTTGTGAGCTCTCTCCTCTCTTCCTCTCCCCTTGACTCTCTCACACGCGCTCTCTCTCTCTCTCGCTCGTGCACTAATATCTCATGCACATGGAGCCCCCAAATGATCCTTCCTCCAATACGCAGGATGACATTTTCAAAGACCTTGGGCCCTTACCGATGGCACATAGAACTAAAATCCCAAACATTTACCCGCAAGCCCAAATGGATCTAGAAGCTGAGCGTGTGAGGCTTAAGCGAGAGGGCCAAGAAGCCCAAGAATGCCAAGAAGCGGAGAGATTACAGAAAGAAGCAGAGGACATGGAGGCAGCTAAGAGAGCAAGAAAAGAAGCCGAAGAGACCGTCAGAACACAGGAGCAGGATGAGGCAGCAAAGAAAGCACAGGAGGATGAGGCAGCAAAGAAAGCACAGGAGGATGAGGCTGCCAAGAAGGCGGAAGAAGATGAGGTAGTTAGGAAGGCGGAGGCAGATAAGAAGGCTGCATAAGAAGCTCAGGCCGCCGCAAGCAACGAGAGAAGATTAGCATTCTTTGCTGCGGAGGAGGATTGGCTTAACAGACAAGCTCGCGGATTTGTTGCTGACCTACGAATGGCCGGATACAAAGATGACACAATTTTGGAAGCGGCTATACAAGGGCCTCTCAACAAGATGACTATCAAGTTGTATGAGAAGGGTGAAAAGACTCCCAAGAATGAGCGGCCCCCTCAAGATTCCAAGAGCCACGTAAAGAAGAAGGAGAAAGGGGTATACAAGGGGCAAAACAAGCTCTCACCCAAGGAGCTTGAAAAGTACAAGAAGGCAAACTGGTGCTTCAAGTGTGGAGAGAAAGGGCACTCTTATCATGCTTGTTTCACAAAGGCTACCAAGAAGGGTCCTCCTCAAGCTTCACAAGTAAGTTTCCTATCAACCATGTAGAAAGATGCTAATCAACTATGCTATGAGTGGGGAAAAGTTAGGGACCAGGATGCCTTTATACTCTTTGATCCTGGCTCATCCCATAATTTGATTTCAGTGGAGTTAGCCCAAAAACTTGTTGGGGTGGTAAAGCCCATTGTGCCAGCCCTATGTAAGTGGGCGGTTGGACACCATTCTTTGTAGTCTAACTAATAAGGACTCTCTCAAACCCTAGTCACTCATTGTGACAAGGAGTCCACATCTTGTGTCTTCTTCTTCTTCTCCATCTTTGTGCTACTCCACACACACACACACACGCACACACTGCGCGTGCACTCTTCAACTAGTATCAGAGCAGATTCGAGCTCTAGGGTACCACCACTAGCCTACAAGGTCATGTTCTCAAAACTAAATGCCCCATCGACAAGAACATCGAGGTCGACATACACTTCAGGTAAGGGCAACGCCCTTGGTCTGCTCCAAAATTGTAATTGAGGTCATTTTGGGCTCTGTTTTGGCACTATAAGTGTTGCACATGGCTTTTTGCACATTGTGCTGATTTTGTCTTTTTCTGTGAAAGTCAGGTTATAAGTGGCAAGAACCAGGTATATTGGTTCAGATCTATAGGTTGCAGGTCGTAGAAATATAGATTGTAGGTTATAGGTCATCATTGCAAGTTGCAGATTTTGGGGGTTTCTATTTTGCTGGTTGGAATCAGGATTTTTGGGGGTTTCTATTTCATTGGTTGGAGTCACGATTTGTGGCTCAGATTTGAGTCATTGGCATAGTAAATCTTTGAAGACACAGTGTTTATGCATTTATGCATTGTTACAATGCTTGCTAGTGCGCTTGTTATACATTTTTTGGGCATTGCCAGACGTATGCTTACCTAGCTTGTGGTTTGCCCTATGTATGAAGATGTGGAATGTATCTTTGTTTACAAGGATGGAATGCAGCCTTTTGTGAGGGTCGAGGAGGTGAGGTTTTATTGAGCTGGGAGATTCTCAGATGTTGAGATGTCTTTGTTGATACAGGTTTTTGGAGCGATCCCTCGACAAAGCCCTTAAAGTTGTGCCTATGTATGGACATGTGGTAGTCAGTCAGTGATTGGACTACAGTATCACTTTGTTGTGTATATGCGTTTGCTGAGCGATATTCTCAGCTGATTTATGCATTAGCTGAGTAGTGTTCTTAGCAATTATACAGTCCATACTACAGTTTGATTTGGTTGTGATATCCAAATATAGCCGAAACTCTGTCGAAATTCAGTCAAAATTTGATTACGTAGAATTTTGGGCTACGTAGAAATCTGCATGTGAGCTATTCTAGGGTTAAAGATGGCATCCTCTTCAGAGAATACATTGTTCAACATTGAGAAGCTAGATGGCACTGACTTCCCATTCTCGAAAGAGCAAATGTATAATGTCTTGGTGCAGAAAAAGTAGATAAAGCCTATCAAGCTGAAAGGAGTCAACCCAGAAGCTATGCCACAAGAGGAATGGCAAGACTTGGATGAGCTCACCAGGTCTACCATCATGTTAACACTCTCTAAATCTGTTTACTTCAATGTCAAAGACAAGACCACCAATTATGATTTATGGTAGAAATTATGTGACCTATATGAGAAGTAGAGTGCAGCTTCTCAGGTTTATTGGCTAAAACAATTGGTTGACTTGAAGATAAAGGGACATCCATGTCCAATCATCTTAATGAGTTCAACACTACTGTCACTCAGCTATCAGCACAGGGCATTACATTAAATGATTCTGTGGAAGCTATGTTCTTGTTGGTCACATTACTAAAAAGTTGGGACACTTTTCGTACAGCTCTTCGTAATTCTGCCTACTAATGGTCTTACTAGTGCAAATGTTGAAGGCAGTTTGCTAACAGAGGAAGTAAATAGAAAGAACGTGGAACAAGCCAAGGTTTCTAGTGCCCTCATGGTGAGGGGGGATCCCATGCAAAGGAGAAGTCTACAGAGAGAAATCAGTCTCGTAGCAAATCACGTGGTTGCAGAGCAAGAAGGACATTGAGTGCTATTACTGCAAAAATAAGGGCCACATGAAGAAAGACTGTTACAAGTGGAGTGATAAGGGAAAGGATAAAGATGAGAAGAGTTCAAAAAACTCCAAAGCCATAGTGAAGATTGAAGAGATCACTGCTACATGCATTGAGGATGAAGATTTTGATGAGAATGAAGATTTTGATGTGTTGTTAACATCAAATCTGAGTACTGTGCAGTTGATTGCATCAGATGGTTAGGATGTGAAAGATTGGATCATTGATTTAGGTGCATCCTTCCATGTGACTCCTCATCGAGAGTGGCTTGCTTCATATGATGCATCACGCAAGGACCTTATTTGACTTGGGAATGATCATGCTTGTGAGATCGTGGGCATTGGTGATATGCAGTTGAAGTTTCAAAATGGCTGTTCATTTCTTCTCAAGAATGTGAGGCATGTACCCGAACTTACTAAAAGGTTGATGAGCGCAAGACAGTTGGACAATGCAGGCTGCTACACTAGTGTGTTTGGTGATAGTTCTTGGAGAATCACCAAGAGTTCTCTTGTTGTAGCTCGTGGGGCAAAGTGCGGCACTCTGTACATGTTACATGTGTCCAATGTCAAGCATAATGTACTTTGTATAACCGAGCAGCCAAGTGTTTCTTTGTGGCATCGCCGTTTAGGTCATATGTCTCAGAAAGGAATGGAACTACTCTCTCATTTTGGTTATGTCCCTGGTTTCAATTTTTCTGATTTTTCACTTTGTGAACATTGTCTTTATGGTAAACAAACACAGTTACCACATAAAAGGGGAAGCACTCGAAAAAATGAGCCATTAGCACTTATTCATAGTGATGTGTGTGGGCCTATGCCTACATTGTCATTGGGTGGAGCTGCATATTTTGTTACTTTTATTGCTGATTATTCATGTAAGGTGTGGGTATATCTTCTCAGGTGAAAAGATGATGTGGGTATATCTTCTCAGGTGAAAAGATGATGTCTTTTTTCAGGATTGATCAAGTGTTTACGCATAGACAATGGTGGGGAGTATATCTCTAAAGTCTTTCAGGATTTCTGTGATTTTAAAGGCATAAAGAGAGAGTTGACTTCTCCATATAACCCTCCACAAAATGGTGCTACTGTGCTGAGAGGATGAATTGTACAATTCAAGAGAAAGTACAAGTATGCTGTCAAACGTTGGCTTGCCTAATGGATTTTGGGTAGAAGCAGTTGCTAAAAGTGTTCATCTTGTAGGTAGAAGGTTCCAGAAGAGCTTTCGTCAAGAAAGCCACCTTCTTATACCTTCTTACAAGCATCTTAGGGTCTTTGGCAGTGAGGCATTATGCCATGTATCTAAGGAGTTTAGGGACAAGTTGTTGAGAAAACGTGGTGCTCATGCTAGATCAAGTGTGTGGAGGAAAAGAGCTCACAAAATACAAGAACAATATCTTGCTTATTAAGTTGTTTATGAATACAACTAGGCCTTGCTCAATACAAAATGCCTCATAGCTCCACCTTTAAATAGGTGAGCTAGTGGACCTTAAGTCCATTCAAACTCACACCCTTCTCTTCCCCTTCTATATAACCTTAGTCCCTTAATACAAGTTAGCACCAAAGTCTCGGAAATGCATATTTGTTGGATATGGTGATCCCGGGGTGGTCACCTAAAGATATGTAAGATAGCACATGCGAACAAAATAAGGGATTAATATTTAAGTAGATTTACTAGAAAAAGTACATACATAAGGGATTTTTTAATTCAAAAATTAAAAATTTCTTACAGAAGGGTTAGTTTTTTCTACAAAAATCCATACATAAGGGGTATAATTATTAGTAAGAAAATGTAAAAAATTTCTCTTTGCGCTTCTCCTTCTCTGTGCTCACATGCACACATGCTCCCGCCGTACAGGCACTCTCTTTAACTGGTATCAAAGCAGGAGCTAGGAAATGATAGCAGCTACCGCAAAGCAGCTAGGTGAGGTAGCGCGAAGGGAAACGGCAGCGTGTGAACACTTCAGCAACCCGCAAAGAGAGATCCGCTGCAAAACATCCTATGCTACAGCATTCTGAGCACTCTGCTCAGTCCCACAGCTCCGTGTAAGTGCTCTACACTTTCATTGCAGTGTAGGTTCTACTGTGCAGGTGGTGTTTTTTAGATCTGGAGCTTACAGCTGCCATTCAGCAGCACTTAGATCTATAGATTTGTAGATACAGGTTTTCAGGCAGTGTAGATTGCAGCATTCTGCTCTGCAGCATATAGTTTCTTGTCCATACATGCATTTCTGATGCATTAGACATTGTGGGTCTGTTAAATCAGGCAAACCACCGCTGCGGTTACAAAAGTTTGGGTTTTTGTGGCTGACGTATGTAACACCATATTAGTGAATTTGGGAATTTTCCAATTCCCATTTTTGAATACTTAAAAAAGGGGACATGGATAACATGTTTGTAAGTTTCTCAAAACCCTATCATATGACCTATCGTTGGAAAGCGCTTGAAAAATGGAATCTAAAGAGCTATAAAGCGCTCATTTTGGATTAGTGGTGTTCAAGTTATGGTTAATCCAAACTTTTGACCATGTGTCCAAACTTGTGGGAAATTCCCATATTCCCCAATATGGTGTTATGTCTTATGCGGTTTATGTATTGAGACAGTACTGCATTACCTTTTGTTGAGGGTCGTGGAAGGTTTTATTGAGCTGGGGGATACTTTGTGGATGTTGAGATCCTTTCGGTGCTGGCATTTCTGTCATACACATGCGTATTCATTTGACACAGCGGTCAAAGATAATATTTTGGAGGGATATTCAATATAGTCAGTGAGACGGTGACAGTTTATTATACTCTATTTTGCCAATTTTGCCATTTTATCAGCCTTTTCATTGATTTGTACACATCTGTTTTTGGTTCATAGGTCAGTTTTCCAGGGGAGACTCTGCCAAAAATTTCTCTTTCAAAATTGGTTGATATAATCTGCTATTCAGAAATGGCATCTTCTTCTTCACAAGAGACTTTGTTCAACATTGAGAAGTTGGATGGTACAAACTTTCATTTATGGGTGGAGAACTGTTACAATGTTCTCGTGCAGTAGAAGCAGATTAAGCCCATAAAGTTGAAGGGGATAAAGCCAAAAGATATGGAGGCAGATGTATGGGAGGTGCTGGATGAGCTAGCCCGGTCTACCATTATGCTGACACTATCGAAGAACGTATACTTTAATGTCCATAAGGAACAGACCAGTTATGGGGTGTGGACAAAGCTATGTGAACTATATGATCAGAAAAGTGCAGCTTCACAGCAGGTGTATTGGCTAAAGCAATTGGTGGATTTAAAGATGGAGGAAGGGACACCTATGTTCGACCATCTTCATCAGTTCAATACGGTTTTCACACATCTTTCTGCACAGGGAATCAATTTCGAGGATTCTATCAAAGCAATGTTCTTGCTAGTTACGTTGCCAGAATGTTGGGATACCTTCTGCACAGCCATTAATATTTCTGCTCCTGATGATGGTCTATCAAGTGCTAATGTAGAGGGTAGCTTGCTCACTGAAGAGATCAATTGAAAGAACCAGGACTCTTTGAAAGGTGGTAGCAGTGCTCTTGTTGTTCGTGGGTGGCAGATCTGCTACTAAAAAGGGCAAGCAGAATGAGAGAGGTAAATCTCGCAATAAGTCACGTGGACACAAAGAAGTTGAGTGCTATTATTGTCACAAAAAGGGCCATATGAAAGATTGCCACAAATGGAAGCGAGAGAAAGGCAAGGAGAAGAAGCAGCACGAAACAAGTACGCCAAAAGAGAGAAGTGTGAAGATTAATGAGATCAAGTGTGTCTATTAAAGATTCTGATGGAGACATTTGCTTCACATTAGCCATGGATTCAGCATTTCTAGCTGCCAGAGATGATGGTGCTTTGCAGGATTGGGTCCTTGACTTAGGAGCATCTTTTCATGTGACTCCTCATAGGGAGTGGTTCAGCACATATGATGCAGCTCGCAAAGGTCATGTTTGACTTGGCAACGATTTTCCATGCAACATTGTTGGAGTTGGTGATGTACAGCTCAAGTTTCAAAATGGTTCTTCCTTCACTCTGAAGAATGTGAGACATGTGCCCAAGCTCACCAAGAGCTTGATTAGTACTGGTGACAGTTGGACGACGATGCAGGTTATCACTGCATGTTTGGTGATAACTCATGGAAGCACGTGGTGTAAAGTCTTAAACTTTGTACACGTTGCATGTGTCCACCATTGAAAATCATGTAATCTGTGTAACCAACCAGCCAAGTATTTCATTGTGGCATCACTAGTTGGCTCATATGTCTCAAAAAGGAATGAAAATCTTATCTCGCTTTGGTTATGTTCCTGGCTTTGATTTCTCAAATTTTTTTGTTTGTGAACATTGTCTTTATGGTAAACAAACACAGTCACTGCACAAGCGGGGAAGCACTCGGAAAAGTGAGCCATTAGAGTTAGTTCATAGTGATGTGTGTGGACCTATGCTGCCGCTTGACATATCTATGGGAGGTTCCAAGTACTTTGTTACATTCATAGATGACTTCTCAAGGAAAGTGAGGGTGTATCCTCTCAAGAAGAAATACAAGGTTCTTTCTAAGTTTCAAAACTTTGTGACACTTGTGGAAAATCAATCTAATAAGAAAGATAAGAGCTTGAGGTTAGATAATGGTGGAGAGTATGTCAGTAAGGTCTGTGAGTCGAAAGGCATTAAGAGGGAGTTGACTGCTCCATATAAACCTCCACAGAATGGTGTGGCTGAGAGAATGAATCGTACCATACAAGAGAAGTTACGTAGCATGTTGTCCATTTCCTAATGGGTTTTGGGCAGAAGCTTAAGCCACTACAGTTCATCTTATCAATAGGTCTTCTTTAACAAGGCTCCTCTGAACACCCTGGCCATCATGAAACTCAGCTCTAAAAGTTTGCAACCAGGAACGAGCCTCTCCTACCAAACAAAAAGATAGAATTTGAAGCAACACTTCTGGAGAATTTCAATCTTTAATCAAGGCGGTGAATTCTATGTTCTCTATAAACGTTTCCGGATCTTCATTAGGCAAGCCATAAAAACGAGCAAACTCGTGAGCCATACTTCCAGGTTTGTCCTGTCTTGGGTGCACACAAATCCCAATTCAGAAAACTTTGGTCCCCAGCAGGATCACCAAAGAATGATGAGACCAACGGCAAAGACTATGATCTACTTCCTAAGCAAACAAGACCAGTTCACTGGCGCCTCATTTTTCTGTAACTATCTCCCAACTCTCTTCCCTCACACTAAGCTGAAACAACCCGAAGAAGAAGAAAACATACATTCCCACAAAAAAATCCCTTACAAAGACTTTAAAGACGGAGATTACTTTCAGGTGACAAATAAGATACATTTTCCATCAAATTACATCAACTTCTGTACAAAACTCAAGATGATAAATGTATTCAGGGAGGTCCTCTTCAGCAGGTAAACGAACATTCTCCCATTCTTCCTCATCCACTTGCAAAAGTAAAGACCAGTAATCCCCATGTACTGCGGAGAATATGACTTCAATTTGAAAACCACAAAACAGGATTTCTTCAATACCACTGTCGAGCTCAATAGATAGAATCATGCTTCACTCTGAGTAGAATAAACTCAGAGATAATCTGACCCACCAGGCAATGGATTCCGCCTCAATGGAAAGACAAAAGTTAGTTCTGGAAATCTCTGATTTTCTGATCAAGAAAAATAAATAGCAACAAGACTTTTCTTCACATAGCATTAATGGCCCAGACTAATCATCAACAAATAACATGTCTTCATCAATTGCATAAAATCGTTCAAAGAAAAGTCTCAGAAATTAAAGATCAGCAACTAAACGATCAAGGCACATCACCAATCTTTCTCAGTTGGCAGCACGTCAAAATGAAAACATCTGCTCAGCAAATCATCCAGAAGAGACTGCACCCACGTCCTCTGAACTTGTTCAGCATACCACAACAACTAGCCGCTTCAGCACATCAAACTTCTTCAGCTTTAAGGAGGCAGCATCACGATCATCCGCAAGTCCAGCAGTGAGCCGCTTCACCACGATCTTCGCGAGTAGTAAAAAACTTGTATTGGGCAGCGTCACAAAATCATGTATGAGCTGGCCACCGTTCATTCAGAGCTTCACGATCATGAGCAGGCCGCCGTTCATTCAGAGCTTCACGAATCATCCGCAAGTTGCGTGGCGATTAATTCAGTCGGAGCAGGCCGCCGTTCATCAGACTCACCGCAAAAAGTAGCATCACGATCATCCGCAAGTCCAGCAGTGAGCCGCTTCACCACGATCTTCACGAGTAGTAAAAAAACTTGTATTTGGCAGCGTCACAAAATCATGTACGAGCTGGCCACCGTTCATTCAGAGCTTCACGATCATGAACAGGCCGCCGTTCATTCAGAGCGTGGCGATTAATTCAGTCGGAGCAGGCCGCCGTTCATCAGACTCACGGCCAAAAGTAGCATCACGATCATCACTTCAAACCAGCAAACTGCTCCTCTAAATGAGCTGGCGTCTTCTTCACCTTTTTTATTTTTTCACAGGTCTACGGTAGCGTCTTCAGTCACACGGGCCACCCCATTTTTCAGCGTCATGATTCTTCCTCAGTAAATCAAAGAAAATCGAAAATGCTCTTCTTTTTTTGTTTTCTCTCCTCCCTCGTTTAGACCTGCGTTCCAGTGTTTTATAGCGCCTGCAGACTCCATGCAAGATTTAGCAAGTAAATGCATGTGCTCCACGAACAGAGTCGTAAACATCCAGAAGTGACACGTCGCCAGTCGTGGTGCCACCAGAACTTCAACTTCTATTTTTGTTTTTTCCTTCGTGTCCATTACGAGTCATTTTCCCAACCACCTCTTCATTTTAAACCACTCTTCCAAAAAGAATTCGCTAAAGTATTTTTAAATAAAAAGTCACACCTCCTAAACTCTCTTTTTTCCCTAAGCCATATTTAATACATGCACCACCTTGGGGTTTCAAAGAAAAATCCAATGGCTTGGCCCAAGTAAATTTACATTCTTCTCATAAAGGAAAATATGTACATAACACCCTCTCACTCATTTATTTCCACACACCCTATTTACAAGCATGAACCAAAAAAAGTCTATACATTTTTTGTCCTATCATTTTGCCCATCCCCCAAGCTGCAGACATTAATGTCTAGCAGTCAATAATCAAACATATTTGTTATTTCGGTGGAGATATCCTCATCCATGAGGTCTTTTATTTGATTGGTCTTCATGACGACTGGTCCACATGAACTTACCTGCATAATCCTCACAAAATACTTTTTTAATCTCAGACCATTTACTCTATTTTTATGAAGACTTCCATCCAAATCCGCCAGCTGGTATGATCCATTGGCAAACTTTTGGATCACAAAGTATGGCCCTTCCCATTTAGTCACAAATCGAGTTTTAAATGTGAAATCCAGCCTACTGTCATATCTCATCACCAAGTCTCCCTTATTGATTTCTTTGTCTTTGAATTTCTGATTAGCTTTCCATTGATTTTTTTCTTGAACCTGTGTGTAGTGCTCCACTGCTTTCATTCTGTCTAGTTGTGCTTCTTGCATATCCAATAACCTATTGGTATAGGTTAAGTCTGGGTTCTCATCTATTTTCATCAATAATTGCAAGGCAGGTATTTCTACATCCAATGGTAGAAGTGCTTCTTTTCCATAGACTAAGTGATAAGGAGAGAATTTAATGCCTTCTTTCTCTGCTATTTGGTATGCCCATAATGCCCAAGGTACAACTTGATCCCAACTTTTTTCATGTGTTCTGATCATCTTTCCCATTATACTAGTTAACTTCCCATTGAAGTATTCATTCATACCATTACATTGGGGATAAAGCGGAGAAGAATATCTATGCTTGATTTTCAATTTTTCACAAAGCAGATCCATTAGCTCACTTCGAAAACCAGGCCCACGATCAGAAACAAGCTCCAAAGGAACCCCAAAACGGCAGCAAATATCTTCATAAACAAACTTACACACTGTTTTGGCATTGACTCAGCCCAACGAGATGGAAAATCAACAGCAGTCAGCAAATAACAACATTTCCTTGCAGTCATTGGCATAGGACCAATTGCATCAATTCCCCATTTCTCAAAAATGTTATTAGCTATCATGACATTTCTGAGTTCCGGATGAAGAATCCTCTTGCCCATTTGTTGACATTGTAGGCATGACCTACACCAATGCCGGATATCTCTTTGGAGTGAAGGCCAAATATAACCTTCAGTTAAAATCTTCCTCATCATAATCTTGAAAGCAAAATGGCCACCACATATGCCTTCATGGTTAGTCTCCAAAATATGCATGATTTCCTCTTGCCAGGGTATCCTTCTGAGAATCAGATCTGTTCCCTTCATGTATAAGACATCATCTATCATAAAATAAGGTGCACAGGATTTCACAAATCTATATCTCTTCTGTTTGGGAAAATCATCAGAAACTTTCCCAGTCAAAAAAAAGTTCTCAACCCTAGCCAAAAATTCTCTACCTCTAAACAGTGGTTCTTGTATCCTTACCACATTCAGACACACCTCAGTTTCATCATGAGCTGCAACATTTTGCCCCCTCTCCACATGTTGTAATGTCCGTGCATCAAATTGCTTCAACATTTTTTTAATAGCCAACAACCAATGCTTGAGATGAGCATCCTTTGTCTTCCAAACACCAAGTATCTGTTTAACAATCAACAAAGCATCACCCTTAATAGCTAATCTTCTTATACCTTTCTCAAGACATGCCTTCAAGCCTTCATGTAAAGCTGAATATTGAGCTTCATTGTTGCTACTAACATTGAGCAGAAAACTTTTCTTCTGAACTAGCCTTCCCCCAGGATCATATAATGCCATGCCTCCCTTTGCTAAATTTAGACTTTTCCTGAAAGAACCATCAAAATGAAGAACAAAAGCATTGTCCAGCATCTTTTCTTCCAATGGAACTGTATGATCATCAACCTCCTTCACCAATATAGGACCGTCTTTATATGTAAGTAAATCTTCCAGTGAAGCTCTAGTAGATTTTTCAACAAGGAAAGTAAAAGAATACTCTTGAAGTTCAGTTATCCACTTAACCATACACTTTGAAAGAGTAGTGTTATTCAGCAACTGAGGTAGCAGGGTGCAGCTAGTCAAGACAACAAATGATTGAGGAAGTAAATAAGATCTGAATCTTCTACAAGCAAAAAGTAAACTAGCCATTATTAATTCAGCTGCTGTGTACCTCCTTTCAGCTTCAGTTTTGACCCTGCTAGCATAGTACACAGGTCGCATATACCGAGAATTTTCTCCTTGCTGTAATAATACAGCTCCTATTGCATCCACCCCAACTGAGGGATTCACATAAAATGGCTTGGAAAAGTCAGGAGCTTTCACACTAGAAATCTGTCCTAACATTTCTTTTACTGCCTCAAACACTTCTTCACTTTCATCAGTCCATTTTAAAGGATCATACTTTACTACTTGCTGAAGAGGATATAATGCATGTGACAACATGTGAGTGAACCGTGACAAATATTTTACTTTTTGTAAGAAAGTATGCAATTGCTTTGTGGTCGAAGGAGAGGGCAGCATCATCAATGCCTTAATCTTGTCTGGATCTGGCTCTATTCCATTCTCAGACACAATGTGTCCAAGAACCTTAATTCTTCCTTGTGCTAGATGACACTTTCTTGGGTTCAGCTGTCCACCACTTTCATCCAATTTTTGAAAGACTTCATCAAGCTTCTGACTATGTACAGCATGATCACTATAGACACATATATCATCAATGAAAACTTTACAGAACTTATCCAAGAATGGGGCCAATACCTGGTCGGAGTTTTCCTGATAATGAGACGGTGCATTTTTGAGCCCAAAGGGCATTTTTTTGTAGCCGAAACAACCCCACGGTGTAAGGAAGGTAGTCTTCACTCGATCTTCTGGAGCTATGGCAATCTGGAAGTAACCAGAATATCCATCACACAGACTATACATCTGATGGCCTGCTATTCGATCCAAAATGTCATCAATATGTGGAAGAGGATAATGATTAGCCCTTGTTGCTGCATTTAAAGACTTGTAGTCCACACAGATTCTCCATTTGCCATCTTTCTTTGGCACAATAACCACTGGGCTGGCCCAATCAGAAAGACCAACACGAAAGATAATATCAGCCTTAAGTAACTTTATTACTTCCTCTTTCAAAACTGAAATCTGTTTGGGATTCAACCTCCTCATCCTTTGAAATACTGGCTTTGCATGCTCTTTTAATTCAATTCTAAGTGGCTTCCCTTTGAATCCTCTTATTTCCTCACAAGAAGTGATGAATAAGTTGGGATATTTTCTCAGCACTCTGCAGTATTCCTCTTTTTCTTCAGGAGATAGACCAGAAGATAATGACTCTTCCATTAGAGTTAAAGATGACTCTGCATCGTTTTTTGGTTGCAAAAATCTTTCTATCTCTTCAAATCTATCCTCTTCCTCACTGTCATTGATGGTTGTACTACCCAAATGCAAATCTTCAACCCCTCCTACGAAGGCTACATCAGCTATATCACTCGCAGAAGTTGCACTACTATCTTCCTCACTACTACTAGATGACTCATCTTCTACCTCTCCCTTTTCAACTTCAGAGATTTCAGACCGACTCACCATATCAAAACTCATTTGTTCCCTGAAGAAGCATGTACAGTAATCACTCCATCTTTCCAATTCTGAATAGCCCCAACCTTCCTTAACCAGGGTCTCCCTAAAATCAAAGGATAGGCCCCTAATCCCGCAGGCATGACATGACAATCCACTTTACATAGAGTACTGAATACTTCAACATTCAAGTCAGCCACCATTCCCAAGCATTTTACCTTTGCATGATTAGCCATCCGTATTCGAAAAGTTGAAGGGGAAGTTACCTTTAGATTTAGTTTCTCCGTACAAGATAGAGTGATAACACAGATCTGAGCACCACCATCAATATAAGCTTCACCAAGGTCTAAACCATCATGCCACGCCTCAACAGAAGGACAAATATCTGGAAGTTCAGAAATAGTTAATACATTACCAGAGGTCTTTCCCATCTTTTTCTTTGGATTCACAGCACGTTGCCAATCCTTCTTCAATCTGGGACATAATCCAATCATTTGGGCAAAAGTGATATCTGGCTTCCTCTTAGAAAGATCTTCCACAAGATCGTATTCACCTTGATCTTTCCCCATTGGATAGTCATATGTCTTGTACTTTTTCCTCGGCTTCCTGGTTTTCTTCCTCTGACGAGTGATCACCTCTTCCGTTTGCTTGCCTTTCTTAGCACTGGGTTCAGCTTCTTCATTTCGATCTCGCTTGCCCAAAGGCAAAACAGTCACCTCATCATCTTCCAAACCAAGCAGACTCACTAGTTTTCCTTTACCTTTTTCTTCCACAGAAGTTTTGGAACTGCTACTTAATCCTGGTTGACCTGCATCTTTGATTTCCACACTATGATCATTCACTCTATTACTTAATCTAGAGGGAAAAGGATAGATTTCACCACCCATCCTTGGAGGCTTATCGCAATTAGTGCTATAATGCCCCTAATCTCTGCAGTTAAAGCATTGCCCATAAGGAGCATTCATACCTCGACCTCGTCCAGGAAACCATGATGATGGAGCTCCACCAGTAGGAGGCATACTGCCTGGTCCTTTGCCATTTGGAGCTCGTCCCCGACCTCTTCCTGCCATCAAGTTTAAGCTGAGATTCTTCATGAGTTCAGACATCTCATGAATTTCCTCTTTCAGCATTTCTTCTTTTTTTGGTACTGTGTTCGGTGGCTCAGCTACCATATGTGGAATAACCTCTGAAACGGTTGGTATTTTTGACACCTCTATACCCATCTGAGTCAGCTTCTTCATCTTTCTTTCCTTTTCTTTGGCAACTCGGAGAACATCTTCATATGTGGGAAGTTCCTTGCATTCCACCTTTACCCGAATGTCAGATCTAAGACCAGCAATAAACCGGTCCTTCTTAATCACACGGGGAGGGATTTCTGGTATTAGTGCAGCTTGCCACTTGTTCCACATTACCGTGAAACGACCTAAGTAGTCATCCACCACTGATTGGCCAGAATTCTGTTGCAAGGCACACAACTCTCTCCATATTCCATCAGCATCTCTGGTGCAAACAAAATGAGCAACCAATGCAGCCTTCACTTCACCATACGTGGGGTTCCTCTGAACACCCTGGTCATCATGAAACTCAGCTCTAAAAGTTTGCAACCAGGAACGAGCCTCTCCTACCAAACAAAAAGATAGAATTTGAAGCAACACTTCTGGAGAATTTCGATCTTTAATCAAGGCGGTGAATTCTATGTTCTCTATAAACCTTTTCGGATCTTCATTAGGCAAGCCATAAAAACGAGCAAACTCGTGAGCCATACTTCCAGGTTTGTCCTGTCTTGGGTGCACACAAATCCCAATTCAGAAAACTTTGGTCCCCAGCAGGATCGCCAAAGAATGATGAGACCAACGGCAAAGACTATGATCTACTTCCTAAGCAAACAAGACCAGTCTCATTGGCGCCTCATTTTTCTGTAACTATCTCCCAACTCTCTTCCCTCACACTAAGCTGAAACAACCCGAAGAAGAAGAAATACATTCCCACAAAAAACTCCCTTACAAAGACTTTAGACGGAGATTACTTTTAGGTGACAAATAAGATACATTTTCCATCAAATTACATCAACTTCTGTACAAAACTCAAGATGATAAATGTATTCAGGGAGGTCCTCTTCAGCAGGTAAATGAACATTCTCCCATTCTTCCTCATCCACTTGCAAAAGTAAAGACCAGTAATCCCCATGTACTGCGGAGAATATGACTTCAATTTAAAAACCACAAAACAAGATTTCTTCAATACCACTATCGAGCTCAATAGATAGAATCATGCTTCACTCTGAGTAGAATAACTCAGAGATAATCTGACCCACCAGGCAATGGATTCCGCCTCAATGGAAAGACAAAAGATAGTTCTGGAAATCTTTGATTTTCTGATCAAGAAAAATAAATAGCAACAAGACTTTTCTTCACATAGCATTAATGGCCCAGACTGATCATCAACAAATAACATGTCTTCATCAATTGCATAAAATCGTTCAAAGCAGAGTCTCAGAAATTAAAGATCAGCAACTAAACGATCAAGGCACATCACCAATCTTTCTCAATTGGCAGCACGTCAAAATGAAAACATCTGCTCAACAAATCATCCAGAAGAGACTGCACCCACGTCCTCTGAACTTGTTCAGCATACCACAACAACTAGCCGCTTCAGCACATCAAACTTCTTCAGCTTTAAGGAGGTAGCATCACGATCATCCGCAAGTCCAGCAGTGAGCCGCTTCACCACGATCTTCACGAGTAGTAAAAAACTTGTATTGGGCAGCGTCACAAAATCATGTACGAGCTGGCCACCGTTCATTCAGAGCTTCACGATCATGAGCAGGCCGCCGTTCAATCAGAGCTTCACGAATCATCCGCAAGTTGCGTGGCGATTAATTCAGTCGGAGGAGCAGGCCGCCGTTCATCAGACTCACGGCAAAAAGTAGCATCACGATCATCCGCAAGTCCAGCAGTGAGCCGCTTCACCACGATCTTCACGAGTAGTAAAAAAACTTGTATTGGGCAGCGTCACAAAATCATGTACGAGCTGGCCACCGTTCATTCAGAGCTTCACGATCATGAGCAGGCCGCCGTTCATTCAGAGCGTGGCGATTAATTCAGTCAGAGCAGGCCGCCGTTCATCAGACTCACGGCCAAAAGTAGCATCACGATCATCACTTCAAACCAGCAAACTGCTCCTCTAAATGAGCTGGCGTCTTCTTCACCTTTTTTATTTTTTTCACAGGTCTACGGCAACGTCTTTAGTCACGGGCCACCCCATTTTTCAGCGTCATGATTCTTCCTCTGTAAATCAAAGAAAATCGAAAATGCTCTTCTTTTTTTGTTTTCTCTCCTCCCTCGTTTAGACCTGCGTTCCAGTGTTTTATAGCGCCTGCAGACTCCATGCAAGATTTAGCAAGTAAATGCATGTGCTCCACGAACAGAGTCGTAAACATCCAGAAGTGACACGTCGCCAGTCGTGGTGCCACCAGAACTTCAACTTCTATTTTTGTTTTTTCCTTCGTGTCCATTACGAGTCATTTTCCCAACCACCTCTTCATTTTAAACCACTCTTCCAAAAAGAATTCGCTAAAGTATTTTTAAATAAAAAGTCACACCTCCTAAACTCTCTTTTTTCCCTAAGCCATATTTAATACATGCACCACCTTGGGGTTTCAAAGAAAAATCCAATGGCTTGGCCCAAGTAAATTTACATTCTTCTCATAAAGGAAAATATGTACATAACACCCTCTCACTCATTTATTTCCACACACCCTATTTACAAGCATGAACCAAAAAAAGTCTATACATTTTTTGTCCTATCAACGACAAGGACAGTTTGCAGATTTTCACCTCTCACTTTGAGCCAAGCTTTCCATGCCTGAACAGCTGGTCCCTTCTTTTCCCCTTGATCTCCTTCAATCTCCATGAAATCAACGTCAGACTGCTTGCTGCTCCCCTGCATCTCCTGCTCTTTCGTTATCTCCTTGGATGGGTTTTGAAGCAGATGCTTCTACTGAAGCTGAAATTCTTGCCAGCATACGAATGCATGCGATGAAGTAGTGGCCCTTGTAGGCTCTCATCGCTGCCAAGATGCTTCATAGCTTGCTCTCACAGAACCACTTTGCAATCCAAGAGCTCTTGGGATAGCCACTCCCGCCTGCAAAACGAACAATAAACCACCCATACATCCTTCTTCCACAATTCGCATACCAGCCTGCTCTATTCGCATCCTTCTTGGGTTAGGGTAGAAGTTTTATTATAAAAGTGCTCTATTCTCTCACCGAGCATATCGTCACGCATGTGAGAAAATGGATAGAAGGAAAATCTCCCCTCTCTCTCTCTCTCTCTCTCTCTCTTTTCTTCATGATCTCCAATCACGCCACCTTCCTCCATCTCGTCCATAACTCTCTCTCCGGCCCTCCCTTCTCTCTCTCTCCCCCCCCTTCTCACACTAAGGCTCTCTCTCTCTCTCTCTCTCTCTCTCTCTCTCTCTCTCTCTCTCTCTCTCTCTCTCTCTCTCTCTCTCGCGCGCGCGCGCACACACACACAATCATACATCACACCTGTTACCAATTAAGTTTTTGTACATACAAATATGTTTTTGTTTGTATTATTGTGAAGAGCATAAAGCCGTGATTCCAAAACTATGCTCGATTCTAAAATCAGATATGTTATGTGCTTGCTCTTGAAGGTTTAAGGTTATGTGTGATTGTAAGGTTATTTATAAATCTCCATCAAGTTCTTCTCAAGAACGATGTTCCCATCGCTCTCCTAACCATAGTAGATGGTGAAGATCTTCTTCCACTGGTGGGTCCTCCTCATCCAAAAGTGGAAGAAGTGAAAGAAGCCATTTCCATCAACGAAGAAGAAGGTCTCCTTCACCTTCACCAAGCTCTTCACCCTCAAAATATGATGAAGGAAGCTCTCCACAGGAAAAGTCAACTGCTTTTACTCGCACACTGTGAAGGCACAAAAGGACCTACTATACCTGGAAGAGAGCTCGCAAGCTTCAAAAGTTCAAAGAGGGTGGAAAGAGTGAGACTTTTCTCACATTTGATGGCACATATGGCAATACGGATAAAGTACTAAACTTTATCCAACAATTTCATGCGGCATTTGGTGGGAGGCACTTCACCGAACAATCAAAGCTACACCATGTAGCTATGTACATGAAAAGGTCCACTCGTCAATGGTGGGCAAGTCTTCGAGCTCAAGGATTGTAGCCTAAGACTTGGTGAGCATGTAGGGTTGCTATCATGAAGCAATTCCAACCGATCAAGCCAAGGATGATGTGCTAATGGCATGGCGTGCTCTCAGGCTCGAAAAGGGAGAGACTATGTAACACTATATAGACAAGTTTTGGCATTTGCATCTCAACGCCACTGTCTTTGAGAAGATAAACTTTAATGAGCAGAAGCAACAGTACCTGTTTGGGCTTCATGAAGATGTGCATGGATATATTCATGCACAAAAGCCAAATAATGTCTTGGTGTAGAAAAAGCAGATAAAGCCTATCAAGCTGAAAGGAGTCAAACCAGAAGCGATGCCACAGGAGGAATGGCAAGACTTGGATGAGCTCACCAAGTCTACCATCATGCTAACACTCTCTAAATCTGTTTACTTCAATGTCAAAGACAAGACCACCAGTTTTGATTTATGGTAGAAATTATGTGACCTATATGAGAAGTAGAGTGCAGCTTCTCAGCAAGTTTATTTGCTAAAACAATTGGTTGACTTGAAGATGAAGGAAGGGACTTCCATGTCCAATCATCTTAATGAGTTCAATACTATTTTCAGTCAGCTGTCAGCACAAGGCATTACATTTAATGATTTTGTGAAAGCTATGTTCTTGTTGGTCACATGACCAAAAAGCTGGGACACTTTTCATATAGCTCTTAGTAATTCTGCCCCTGCTGCTTTGGTGATGGTCTTACTAGTGCAAATGTTGAAGGCGGTTTGCTAACAGAGGAAGTAAACAGAAAGAACATGGAACCAGCCAAGGGTTCCAGTGCCCTCATGGTGAGGGAGAGATCCCATGCAAAGGGGAAGTCGACAGAGAGAAATCAGTCTCGTAGCAAATCATGTGGTCGAAGAGCAAGAAGGACATTGAGTGCTATTACTGCAAAAATAAGGGCCACATGAAGAAAGACTATTACAAGTGGAAACTTGATAAGGGAAAGGATAAAGATTCTGATGAGAATAAAGATTTTGATGTGATGTAAACATCAAATCTGAATACTGCACAGTTGGTTGCATCAAATGGTCAGGATGTGAAAGAGTGGATCATTGATTCAGGCACATCCTTCCATGTGACTCCTCATCGGGAGTGGTTTGCTTCATATGATGCATCTCGCAAGGGCCTTATTCGACTTGGGAACCATCATACTTGTGAGATTGTGGGCATTGGTGATGTGTAGTTGAAGTTTCAAAATGGCTCTTCATTTCTTCTCAAGAATGTGAGGCATGTACCCAAACTTACTAAAAGTTTGGTGAGCACAAGACAGTTAGACGATGTAAGATACACTAGTGTTTTTGGTGATAGTTCTTGGAAAATCACCAAGGGTTCTCTTATTGTAGCTTGTGGGCCAAAGTGTGCCACTTTGTATATGTTACATGTGTCCAATGTGAAGCATAATGTACTTTGTATAACCGAGCAGCCAAGTGTCTCTTTGTGGCATCGCCGTTTAGGTCATATGTCTCAGAAAGGAATGGAACACTCTCTCGTTTTGGTTATGTCCTCGGTTTCAATTTTTCTAATTTTTCACTTTGTGAACATTGTCTTTATGGTAAACAAACAGAGTTACCGCATAAAAGGGGAAGCACTTGAAAAAATGAGCCATTAGCACTTATTCATAGTGATGTGTGTGGGCCTATGCCTACATTGTCATTGGTGGGTGGAGCTTCATCTCTTGTTACTTTTATTGATGATTACTCACGTAAGGTGTGGGTATATCTTCTCCGGTGAAAAGATAATGTCTTTTCAATGTTTCAAAAGTTTGTAACACTAGTGGAGAATCATTGTGGCAAAAAGATCAAGTCTTTGCGCATAGACAATGGTGGGGAGTATATCTCTAAAGTCTTTCAGGATTTTTGTGATTCTAAAGGCATAAAGAGAGAGTTGACTGCTCCATATAACCCTCCACAAAATGGTATTGTTGAGAGGATGAATCGTACAATTCAAGAGAAACTACGAAGTATGCTGTCAAATGTTGGGTTGCCTGATGGATTTTGGGCAGAAGCAGTTCCTAAAAGTGTTCATCTTATCAACAGATCTCCTAATAGGGCTATAGATCAGAAGGTTCCAGAAGAGCTATGGTCAGGAAAGCCACCTTCTTATAAGCATCTTAGGGTCTTTGGTTGTGAGGCATTCTGCCATGTACCTAAGGAGTTTAGGGAAACAAGTTAGCACCAAAGTCTCGGAAATGCATATTTGTTGGATATGGTGATTCTGGTGAGATGGGATCTCGTCTATGGGATCCCGAGGCTAGAAAAATTATCTGCAACAATGATGTGCATTTCAATGAAGACAAGATGCATAAGAAGCCTATACCTATAGTGGAGGTCAAGAGAGTTGTGTTCCAAGAAGATGGACAAATAGCAAGATAGCCACAACACCTATTGCTGATGCAGCTCCTGACGTGCAAGGTGATGGAGTGGAACGACAGCAGTTCAGACTCAACCTGTGTTAAGGAGGTCTATAGGTGCTTCACATCCTCCTGATCGTTATGTTCCATCGCTTGATTATGTCATGTTGATGGATTGTGGAGAGCCCTCCTACGATAAAGAGGACATGCAAATGGATGATAGGAAGAAGTGGAAGAGAGCTATGAAATCAGAAATGGACTCGTTGCTTAAGAATGAGACCTGGGATTTGGTGAAGTTGCCTAAGGATAAGTAGGCATTACCATGCAAATGGGTCTACAAGATGAAGGTTATGTCTAATGATGGCAAACCAAAGTACAAAGCAAGACTCGTTGTTGCTAAAGGCTTTAAGCAACAATACGGTATTGACTTTGATGAGATCTTTTCTCGTGTTGTCAAGGTGACTACCCTACGGTGTGTTCTACGGTTGGTTGCTAGAGAGGACATGGAACTTGTCCAAATGGATGTTAAGACAACGTTCTTGCATGATGACCTTCATAAGGATATCTATATGTAGTAGCCAGAAGGATTTGTTGAGAAGAGCAAGGAAAAGTTAATGTGCAAGTTAAAGAAGAGCCTTTATGGCTTGAAACAGGTTCCACTCATTTATGCTCTCTCAGGCTTACAAAAGGAGTGACACGGATCACTGTCTCTATAGAAAGCAAGCTCAAGATGGTAGTTTGCTGATTTTTATCCTTTATGTGGATGATATGCTAATTTCATCTCACTGTCTCTATTCTACTAGACAAAGCTAAGAAATTTGTCTCAGGCTGAGTACATCTCCAAGGTGCTCAAGCGTTTCAATATGAAGAGGGGGAAGGCAATGAGTATTCCATTGCCTCCATATCTGAAACTAAGTCAGAATGATTGCCCAAAGTCTGATGAGGAGAAGGCTAAAATGGCAAAGGTGCCTTATTCATATGCTGTTGGGAGTTTGATGTATGCTATGATTGCCACACGTCGAGAGATTGCTTTTGTAGTGGGAGTGGTTAGCAAATACATGTCAAACCTTGGCAAGAAACATTGGGAGTCCATGAAAGGGGAGTCAATGATGAAAGGAGTCATGAGATATCTGAATGGTACAAAAGACGTGCATTTGCTTTGGAAGTATAGGAACATGTGTAAGTGGTTACAGGGATGCAGATTATGCAGGAGATTTGGACAAGAGAAGGTCCACTTGAGGCTATGTTTTCACATTCACTGGAGGCACAGTTTCATGGCGATCTCGGTTACAAGATTGTGTTACCATGTCTACTACTAAGGTTGAGTATGTTGCAGCATCAAAGGCTTGCAAGGAAGCTTTAAGGCTTGCAAGGAAGCTTTATGGCTTGCTTGTCTAGTGGAAGACTTGGGCATAAGCATTGAGATGTCAGTGCTACATTGTGATAGTCAAAGTGCTATACAACTAGCAAAGAATCCAGTGCTTCATGCAAAGAGCACGAGCCTACAAAGTTTCCCTTCATTTGTGAGGTGCTGGAGGATAAGCGGATGCACCTTGCCAAGGTTCACACCACATATCTTCTTAAGGGACTTCCTTCAAAGCGGTTCGGACTTTGATGGGCATTCGGTAGATAACCATTTCTACCACTTTTGTATCTATATATATATATATATATATATATATATATATATATATATAGGCACCCCATTACTTAAAGGCATTGGCCGTTAAGTGGGAAGTTGTTCGAGTGGTAAAGCCCATTGTGCTAACCCTAAGTAGTAGGTGGGCGGACACCATTCTTTGTAGTCTTACTAATAAGGACTCTCTAAAACCCTAGTCACTCATTGAACAGGCACAAATCATCACCAACTCATGACTACCAGGCGTAAGTATCCCAGGAATCACCCTGCCATACAAACCTAACTGAAATAATCATAGGTGGCCTCAAACATACGTCATATACCGCACGTATTAATATTTATAGTGGTATCACCCACGATATTAACCTAGCCGGCATGACGCAAGAGTAATCTAGGCGTCCCCAAATTACTCAAGAGGGGATAAATAATATTTTTCTAGAGGACTTAAAATATATTCTCATGACAGTGTGTGTGTGTAGAGTAGCACAGAGATGGAGAAGAAGGAGAAGACACAAGATTGTGGCCGTTAAGTGGGAAGTTGTTCGAGTGGTAAAGCCCATTGTGCCAACCCTAAGTAAGTGGGTGGGCGGACACCATTCTTTGTAGTCTTACTAATAAGGACTCTCTACAACCCTAGTCACTCATTGTGACAAGGAGTCCACATCTTGTGTCTTCTCCTTCTTCTCCATCTCTGTGCTACTCTACACACACACACTGTCATGAGAATATATTTTAAGTCCTCTAGAAAAATATTATTTATCCCCTCTTGAGTAATTTGGGGACACCTAGATTACTCTTGCGTCATGCCGGCTAGGTTAATATCGTGGGTGATACCACTATAAATATTAATACGTGCGGTATATGACGTATGTTTGAGGCCACCTATGATTATTTCAGTTAGGTTTGTATGGCAGGGTGATTCCTGGGATACTTACGCCTGGTAGTCATGAGTTGGTGATGGTTTGTGCCTGTTTAATATTTGTGGGATTAATTTAATAATTAATTGGGCTTATATTTTCAGGTGATGAAGACTATGGGAATTGAAGAGTTTACTTTGGAAGAAATGTCTTGGTTCATCACATTTCATTTTTGGCAAGCATAATAGCTTGTAACCTTATCAAATGATTTTTCCATTTTGAACTTTAGGAAAGATACATTTATTTATGTGGAATTTATTAAAGCCTATGGCTTTACCCTAGTCCCAATTTGACACTCTATTTTTGTTAAAGAAGAGTGCCATGCTCTCTAAAAAGCACATCTTGTATATTTTGGGGGCTATGGCCTAATTTTGGTGAAAAAAAAAAGCTAATAAAGAAATACTCTTGTGTGGGGAGAGGCCACGCACAAGAGGGGGGAAGATTGCACCCAATATGGTCTATGAGCTAAGTATTTTTAATTTTGTTTAAGTGCTTAAATTTCAATTGATTTGATTTAGTTGAAGCTTACAAGCAATGGTTTTTATGATTGAATTAATTCTCTACTTTTCCACAATCAATTCCTAGAATAAGATTCCGGTTGCAGTGGTATCAGAGCTTGGGCTAGGAGGTTTGTGGAGAAGGTAGGAAAGGGCTTCAACTTCTCAAAAATCAAGAAAGTGCAGGAATTTATCCAGTGGACAGAAGGGTGTTTTGTAGGTCTTTACCCAAAGGTCAAAGATTCAAAACTAGATCTACTCTCAAACCCACTCACCACCCTGCAAAACCATCCCTCTTTATCAAAAAGTGGTTTTTCCAAATACTCAGTGAAATCAAAATCTGACCGTATGGATGAAATCCTCATAGCCAAAAACCTCACGGGTATCTCTCAGAAATCAGAAAGCTTCAAGGATGAACAAATCTATAATGGATGGAGCAGATAAATCAATGTAAAAGCTATCAAATAAATCTCAAGAAACTTTTGGAGAAGGAGGCGCACGGCGGCAGCCTGCCGGCGCAAAACGGCTAGTGGAGTAGAAAAAAAAAGCCTAATCACTCCATAAGCTTAATCAACTCCTAATCCTAATCTACTCTTACTTTTGCCAATCCCCATGCAAGTCACATCACTTTTTGAACCTTTACTTTTCCCTATTTTCAAATTTGAAGAGAAATTCAAAGGTTTCCAATTCTGAAAATTTCTGGGTGCAGAAAAGTGATTTACAGGTTTTAAAAAGCTTGAAAATTACCTAAAAAAGGCCAGAAAATTTCAAAATCGCTTCTGAAAAATTTTGAAAAAAATTCAGAAAATATTACAGAGATTGGGAAAGGTCTACAGGACTGTTTCAGCAGGTTTCAAAGTGCAGAAAAACATTTCATCAACAATTTGACTAGCCCAAGACTCTTGAATCACGCGGAATCGTTCGGGATTTATTTGAAGCGACGAGAATTCAATTCAGCCATTGAACAACGTCTTTGTTCAGCTTCAACCAAGATCAAATTGCGGGAGAAAAAAATAAGATAAGTACTTATTTTTGCTTTATTTATTTACATCAAATAAAGTAAAATTTTATTTATCTACATCATTTGCACAAGCACTATGGCAGATTTGCCTATCTCGCCATCAATTCAAGAGCAACTCCTTTCTTTACAACATCAAATTGTAGAAGAAAGAGAGAAGCGTATTGAATTGGAGAGACAGCTCTCGAATCGCAGACGCAAGCGTGACTCTTCGCTATCTTTTGATGACGAAGATGACACTATTCAAAGGGCTGTAAATGCTACATTGCAAGCACAAAGGTCACAAAAAGAATCCAAGATTAGTCGGAAAGCTTTCACATTTCAAAATTATGATGGAAAGAAGGATGCTAGGGTCATTTCAGCTTGGCTTAGTCAACTAGATGACTATTTTTCTGGAGAAAAATTTTCAGAGAGTGATAAGATTAAATGTGCAGTCAATCATTTGGTAGACAGTGCAGCTTTATGGTGGAGTGTAATAAAGCAAGGTCATGACAAGCCAGATTCTTGGAAAAGATTTCAACGGTGGCTGGTTAAAAAGCACTTTTTACCCTCACAATTCAAGTCCAAAGTTAGGCACCAATGGGACACTTTGCATCAATTGGAAAAGGAAACTATGTCACAGTATGTAGAAAAGTTCTGGAATACTTTATAACAGGTGCAAGTTGTGGATAGAGTCAACGAGAAGGACCAAAAGAGGAAGTTCATATCGGGCCTTAGATCTACCATTAGGGACGATGTGAATATGTTTCGACCTCATTCACTATCTTCTGCAATATCTTTGGCAACTAATTCAGAACGTAAAAATAGTTTTCCTAAAGAGATTAAAGCACATGAGGGTACTTCTTCTAAACCATTTACTAAATCTTTTTATGCTTCAAAGAAGATGTATAAACCAGGTTATGACAAAGGCAAGGACGAGGCTAAAGGCAACATGAGTACCAATAAGAAAGTCAATGGTGGCAAACCGAAGACATCTCCTATCAAATGTTTCAAGTGCCACAAAGGTCACATAGCACCGAATTGTCCAGAGCGTACCAAGAATTCAACACCAGCAGAGCAGCAGCAGCTCGAGTCAATATGATTGAAGAAGATGACAATGAAGAAGAATCATTCGAGCAAGAGGGTAATTCCGATCCAGATTACTCAGAACAAGAAGGTAAACCTCATGTTCATTCTTTGCTTAAAATAAAAGGAACGATAAATGGACATGAAGTTCTTATTTTGCATGATGATGGTAGTACACATGATTTCATTTCGGAAAAGGTACTTAAAGCATTAAATCTTCATTCTTCACCTACGCACTTTAAAGTCAAAGTAGCATTTACTGGAACAAAGTATAATTGCATGCAAGAGGTGAAAGATTTGGATTTATGCATCAAACCTTTAACAGAAAAAAGGGATTTCTTAGTTGCACCTTTACAAGGGGTAGATATAATTTTGGGTATACCTTGGAGACATAAATACAATCCTATTATAGACTATGACACTCATAGCATTTCTCTAAGGAAGGACAATGAAAATATTAACCTCCAGTGTCAAGTCAAAGGAGAAATGAGTCCTTTGTTGAGTCACACTCAAGCAAAGAGAGCTCTAAGAAAAAGAGACAAGACTTATATGGTATGGGTTAACCAGCTTGATGCTTAGTCTGACGCATCCAAAAGTCCAAAGTTTGATATTTTTATCTCCAAATTTAGTGACTGTTTCATGGAAGATCTGCCTCTAGGATTACGTAAGTCTAGGCCTGAGGATCATAGTATTGACTTATTGCCTGGAAATTCCCCGCCTTGTAAAGCTCCCTATAGAGTCAACAATTTAGAGCAAAAAGAAATCCAAAGCCAAATAGAAGACTTGCTAGAGAGAGGCCTTATTCGACCTAGTAGTTCACCTTTTGGAGCTCCAGTACTTCTTGTTAAGAAGAAGAATGGAACTTACAGAATGTGTGTAGACTATCGTGCATTGAATAAGATTACTGTCAAGAACAGATATCCTATTCCTAGGGTAGATGATCTTCTTGATAAGCTTAGAGGATCAAAGGTTTTTAGTAAGATTGACCTAAAGTCTGGGTATCATCAAGTTCGTATGACTCAGTCTGACATTTTCAAGACAGCTTTTAGAACCCAAACTGGTCATTATGAGTTTTTGGTTATGCCATTTGGTTTGACCAATGCTCCAGCTACTTTCAGCCGTATGATAAATCGCATATTCCTTAAGTTTCAAAGTTTAAATATAGTATTCTTTGATGACATTCTTGTTTTTAGCAAGGATCGACAAGAGCATGAACAACACTTGGAACAAGTGTTCAATCTTTTGAGAGAAAATGAATTGTATGTCAATCCTGAAAAGAGTTCTTTCTTTCAAGAGGAGATTGAATACTTAGGTCATATAGTATCGGCTGAAGGGATTCGTGTAGATCCTAAGAAAATTGAGTGTATAGCTTCTTGGCCTACGCCTAGAAACATACATGATCTTAGATCTTTTCTTGGCTTATCTAGTTATTATAGGAAGTTTGTCAAGAATTTTACTTGTATTGCTCATCCTTTGACTGAACTCCTTAAGAAAGCTACAAATTTCAATTGGACTGAAAAGCAAGATAAATCTTTTGCAACACTCAAGAATGCTTTAACACAAGCACCAGTTCTAACACTACCTGATTTTCAAAGACCATTCTTTATAGTAGTGACTGATGCTAGTGGCAAAGGATTTGGAGCTGTTCTTATGCAAGATAACCATCCTATTGCTTATCAAAGTAGAAAGCTTAAGCCTGCAGAGCAAAATTATAGCACTTATGACAAGGAATTAGCAGCAGTAGTGCATGCTTTGAAAATCTGGAAGCATTACCTAATGGGCTCTGAATTTCTCATCAAGACAGACCAACAAAGCATTAGGCATTTTCTTACGCAACCTCTTATTTCAGATAGGCATATCAAATGGGCAGCTTTCATTCAAAGTTTCCAACCTATGATTAAATATCAACTTGGAAAAGAAAATGTTGTTGCCGGATGCTTTGAGTCGAAGACCAAATATCAACAACATTTCTATAATTGAAAGTGAACCATTTGTACTTATGAAAGAAACTTATGAAGTTGATCCATATTTTTCTCAAATATGGATCAAATTGCGTGAAAACAATTGGACACCTCAAGGAAATTATTCTCATAATGATGGCTATCTTTTCTTTGAGAAAAGATTGTGTGTTACTCAACCTTATAGACAACTTGTCTTGGAAGAGATGCACCAACCACCATTTGTGGGACATAGAGGAGTTTCCGCAACACTTCAAGTAGTTTCTAGAGAATTCTATTGGCCTCATTTGAAGAATGATGTAGCTAAATTTGTAGCTGAATGTAACATTTGCCAAACAATTAAAAGCTACAAAGGCAAAGCTTTAGGATTGCTTATGCCTCTACCTATTCCTGATAGACCATGGGAACAAGTGTCTATGGACTTCATTACTGGCTTTCCTACTACTTCCAGTCATCATGACATGATTTGGACAATAGTGGACAGATTCAGTAAGCAAGCCTATTTCATTCCATGTAAAAAGACACTAACTTCTCAACAAGCCGCCAACATATTTGTTAAGCAAATTTTTGTTCATCATGGTCTACCCAAAGTGATAGTTTCTGATAGAGATTCTAAATTTTGTAGTCACTTTTGGGTTGCTCTTTTCTCAAACTTAGGCACTAAGTTAGATTTTTCCACGGCTTTCCATCCGGAATTGAATGGACAAACCGAAGTTACAAATAGCACTATCTTAGATATGCTTAGAGCCTATGTTTCCCAGCAACCTAGTGCATGGGATAAGTACATACACCTACTCCAATTTGCTTATAATAATACTCCTCATACTGCTACTACTGGTCGAGCACCATTTGAGATTATCTATGGAAGAGCATTGCCTATTCCGGCTACTAGACTCTCTCATAAGATTGAAGCTGCCAACCAATATGTTAGAGACTTTGATCGCATTCTATCTGAAGTGCGTGATTGTATTGCAAGAGCTCAAGAGAAGTATACATCTCAAGCAAATAGGAAACGCAAAGATTTTTCATTTCAAGAAGGTGATTATGTACTTTTGAGAATTGAAAAACGGCGATTAAAGAGTGTGGAAAAATTCCCTGCAGTGAAGCTAGCGCCTAGATATTATGGGCCATTTAAAATCCTTCAAAAGATTAATGATGTGGCCTATAGACTAGAGCTTCCATCTAATTGGAATATCCACAATTCTTTTCATATCCATCTCTTGAAACCTTTTCGAGGAACACTTCCTACTCACCCAACATATGAGGAACCACCTCTTATTGAAGGAGAGGAAGAAGTACTAGTTCCTGATGCTATCATTGACCAAGAGATAACAACAACAAGAACAGGTAATCAATACTTCAAGTATCTTTTGACTTTTAAGAATCATCCACAAGAAGATGCTAAATGGATGCCTGAGAAATTTTTCCGAGTTTACCATGAAATTCTTCATTCTTTTCAAACCCAGCAAATCCGCAATTGAGGACAATTGCAAACTCAAGCAAGAGGGATGTCATGAGAATATATTTTAAGTCCTCTAGAAAAATATTATTTATCCCCTCTTGAGTAATTTGGGGACGCCTAGATTACTCTTGCGTCATGCCGGCTAGGTTAATATCGTGGGTGATACCACTATAAATATTAATACGTGCGGTATATGACGTATGTTTGAGGCCACCTATGATTATTTCAGTTAGGTTTGTATGGCAGGGTGATTCCTGGGATACTTACGCCTGGTAGTCATGAGTTGGTGATGATTTGTGCCTGTTTAATATTTGTGGGATTAATTTAATAATTAATTGGGCTTATATTTTCAGGTGATGAAGACTATGGGAATTGAAGAGTTTACTTTGGAAGAAATGTCTTGGTTCATCACATTTCATTTTTGGCAAGCATAGTAGCTTGTAACCTTATCAAATGATTTTTCCATTTTGAACTTTAGGAAAGATACATTTATTTATGTGGAATTTATTAAAGCCTATGGCTTTACCCTAGTCCCAATTTGACACTCTATTTTTGTTAAAGAAGAGTGCCGTGCTCTCTAAAAAGCACATCTTGTATATTTTGGGGGCTATGGCCTAATTTTGGTGAAAAAAAAACTAATAAAGAAATACTCTTGTGTGGGGAGAGGCCACGCACAAGAGGGGGGAAGATTGCACCCAATATGGTCTATGAGCTAAGTATTTTTAATTTTGTTTAAGTGTTTAAATTTCAATTGATTTGATTTAGTTGAAGTTTACAAGCAATGGTTTTTATGATTGAATTAATTCTCTACTTTTCCACAATCAATTCCTAGAATAAGATTCCGGTTGCACACACACTCCGTGTGCACTCTTCAAAACTGGGCATCAATACTGAAGAAATGGGACCTGCACTTGATGCCGATGGAGCCTTTAAAGGGCAAGGTCTGTGCCACGCCATTGATTGGGAAGCTTAGGCTACATGTTCAAGAGTAAGTTGATCGAGGAGTTTTATGTATCTCCTTTATTGCATGAGGATGTTATCTTAGGGGTGCCATGGTTTCATCGCATCGCCATACAACTCACTTATTCTAATAGGGTTATCACTTCTCATCATAGAGGTAAATCCATTAGTATTAACACTGAGAGGAAGGGAACCACCATAACTGAGAGGAAGGGAAACACTGAGAGGAAGGGAAGCACCATAACTGAGAGGAAGGGAACTACCATAACTGTTGTATCTAATGATGTTATACAAAAGTCAATAAAAACTTCTCTTTTTGTGTATATGGTTTTTTTCAAAGATTCTCCTTCTTCTCATGATACACTCTATCAAATGTCTAATACTAATACAAGCTTTAATGATGAAATGAATTATATGTCTTTCTATAGTGATTATTTTTCAGATTCTATCCCTAGTGAGTTACCCCCTTCATGTGAGGAGAGGATGACCATAGGATTGAATTAGTACGAGGTAGCACATCCCCTAATAAGCCCCCATATCGTGTCTCTCATGCACAACAAGAAGAGATACTCTCTCAAGTGAACGAGCTTCGTGAGAAGGGGATGGTACGACCTACTTCATCTCCCTTTTGCTCACACCTGTGTTGTTAGTGCAAAAGAAGGATGGGTCCTATTGCATGTGTGTGGACTATCGTGCACTAAACGAGAACACAATCAAGAATCTATTTCCAGTCCCTTGTATAGAGGACATTTTTGACAAGCTACAAGGTTCATCTTACTCTAAAGGATAGACCTTAAAAGTGGCTATCATCAAATAAGGATAGTACCCCATGACATCCATAAGACTCTTTTTCGTATGTAGTGTGGCTTGTATCAGTACGTGGTGATGCCCTTTGGCCTTACCAATGCTCTAGCAACCTTTAATAGGTTAATGGAAAGATTATTTAGGAAGCATAGGGCATACACTAGAGTGTTGTTGCATGACGAATGAAGATCAATACAAGGATGCAACAAAAAAGACACTTAGGGCTCTTGAAAAGAGTTCAAAGTTGTAGATGAATGTGGGAGAGGGCACATGGGAACTTTTGGGAGTTCTAGAATTTTTGTATAAAAGGTGACCCATTTGAGGGCTAGAGGGGACTTTTTGGTCATTTGGTTGAGAGGCTCATAGAGAGAGCTTGCTCCATAGCTCCTTCTCAAGTGCTCTCCCAAGGCTCTCCATCTCCATTCATGCTTCAATCTTGTACTCTCTATTCTTTACATTTTCAATGATATGAGGTTTTGGTCTACACACTTGCTAATCTAGATTTCTTAATGATGTTTTGATTTGTGAGTTGTAGAGTGCTTGTGATGAAGCTTGTGCTTGAAATAATGTGTAGTTGAGGCTTGTGTGATAGCTCTTTGCATATTAGGTTCCTTGCATAAGTTGCATTTGTGTGCTTATGTGTAGCCTAATCTTGATGCTTTGATTATGTAAGATTGATTGCTTGAGTGATGAAGAAGGATTGAGTAGGACTAGAAGTCATTAGTGTGTGGTTAACTCTTCTTCTCCCATTCGGGATAGCCTCTATGCGCTAACCGGGTTGCATTCACGGATTGACAAGTGTGTGGGTTGGAGTGTAGCCTCCGCTATGCTATGATGCTCCAAACAATGGCGCCGCTGCCGGGGAACGCACATCTAAGTTAGTGAAGGGTGTTAACCATTACTTCTTACTAAGTGCTCCATTGATTGCAAAATCATGGATTAGGGTAGATTAGAGTAGAGTTTGCAAGGGCATTGAGTGTGTGATCTCAAGGGCGCCTTGTGTGTTTTTGGTTTTTTTATTAGAAGCAAAAAAAAACAAAATTAATTAAAACCCCAATGCGGTTGAGAAATCCCGCCATTAATAAGATTTATGCACTTTCTGTTTTTGCATCTTTGACGGGGTTGGCGAGTGGGAGGTAGAACATTGGAAGCGGCCTTCTTTCTTTTATTGTTTTGTTGTGTTGTTATTTTGTGGGGAGCCAACGCATCAAGTGCAGCAAAGATAAATATATATATATATGTATAGATATATATATATATATATATATATATACATGCACATGTAAGGCGGCCAGCAAAAGCGCAACCAAAGGCGGCTTTAAAAAAAAGGATAATATATATATATATATATATATATATATATATATATTTATATATATATTTCATACAGTGACGTAGATGGGCCTGCATTGAAAAGTGAAGCGCTGGTTGAAGGAGGTGGTGAAGGCGCTGTCTGCAGTGGGCGCTGCAAGAGCGCAGGCGAAGGTGGCCTTAAGAAAAAAACATATAAATCTCTATATATATATATATATATATATATATATATATATATATATATACTTTTACAGTGCGTCGAACGTTGCATCGTGGAGAGGGCAGTCGGCGTCGGGTTCTGCGTTGAGGGGGTGTCTGTGAAGCACCCGTAGGAGTGTGAGCAGCTTGCAGTGGGCGCTGCAGAAGCGTCGGCGTAGGCGGCCTGCTGGCCGACGTAGGCGGGAAGAAGCAGCAGGCGAAGGCGCAGTGGGCGAAGCTGACGGCGTCTGCAGTGGGCGAAGTTGACGGCGTCTGCAGTAAGAGTAGAAGACGACAGCAGAGGCGGCCGACGGCGTTGGCATAGGCGGGCGTAGCTTGAAGACGGCAGCAAGCGTGAAGGCGAGCTCTGCAGAGCAGACGAGGAGAAGAGAGCTTCATCTGAAGGGCCGTCGGCATCGAGCTGTGGCCGGCTGTCTGTAGGCGGCAGCTGATGAAGGTGCATTGAAGGCGCCAGCGACAAATCCGGCAAGTGGGTGCGGCGCAAAGAAATCCGGGCGAGCGGTGGAGGCGGAAGATAAGGTAGGTGCAAATTTTAATTTTTTTTATTTTTTTATTTTTTTTTCATATTTTTTTTGTATTTTTAAATAAAATAATAATAATAATAAATATAAAAAAACAAAAAAATATTTTTTTAAAAAAACAAAAAGAGAAAAAGAGAATATTTTTTTTTAAAAAAAAAGAAGAAAGAAGAAAAAAAAAGAAAAAACAATTAATTTTTTAAAAAAAAAAGAGAAAAAGAGATAGAAAAAAAAGAAAAGAAAAAAGAAAAAAGAAAGAAAAAAACAAAACCCATAAAACAATAAATTTATTTTTTTTTTAAGAAAAAAAAACAATTTTTGTTTTTTTCCATTGTTCATTATTTAAATTTTTGCATAAGTAAAGTAGCGTGCATTTTTTATTTTTATTTTTGTAATTTCATGCATAATTAGTAGATTTATATTTTTTGTAATTAGGCACGAAATTTATTAGTTTTTAAAAAAAACAAAAAAAAACAAACAAACAAACAATTAAAATAAAAAAAACCAACAAAAGAAAAAAAAACAAAAGATAACAAAAGAAAAGTTAAAAAAACAAAAAATAATAATAAATTTTTAAGTGTTTTTTAGGAGTCTATTTTTTTGTATAATTTGTAATTCTTCTTTTTTTTAAAATTTTTTTTGCATAATTAGTATTTTTCTGCATTCTTTAGTTTTTATAACTTTGTGCATAATTAGTATCTTTTTTAGTGTGATTCATAATTTTTGTGTAAATTTAAAAAATAAAAAAAAAATATAAAATCATTAAATCATTAAAAAAATCATTTAAAAAAATAGGATAGATAGTTACGCCACACATACTCCTTTTAGTTGCATTTAGTGATTAGGTAGGTTAAAAAATATATATATATATATATATATATACATATATATATATATATTATTTAAAACAAAAACAAAAACAAAACAAAACAAAAACACATAAAAAACCAAAAAAAATTGACCTTATGCACTTGCAGTCGGGACGTCTTGTAGATTCTGCCATAGGGCCTAGGGCACCTTCTAGAGTACCTACGCAAGAAAGTGGGACCCAATCGGTAGGAAATTTGGCAGATATTGTTGAAACCCTTTCTGAATCCCAATCCGATACCCTTTCCTCTAGCACAACTAGTTCATTGTCCATGGACAATCTAGGGCTGACAAATAGTCATCCCGTAGCCCCAAATAGGACACCCTCAAGATCCTTTAATCCATTTGAAGCCGACACCATGGGGTTAACACTCAATGTGAGACTCCAATATGTCTACACAAATGCTCACAACAACGGTATCTTGTTAAGATCGCAGACATTTTCTCAGAACTTGATAGAGCACCTCTAGTCAATGACCAGGGTAACATGTACATGGGTGGAGATGGTGTTCACTACGAAGTCACCTACCATCCAGAAAAGGTAGACAAATTAGGGGAGCTCTCTAAAACCGAGTTCTTAGACTTATCAGAACTTTCCAAAGCAAGGGAGTCTAGAGATGACTGGCTCATTGAGCCGGACATGCCTGGACCATCCAATGCCCAGTCCTCAAAGCCATCCATAGATGATTTACTTCTTGTAGATCTAAATTTGGAAAGGGATAGGAAAGGCAAGAGTAAAATGGATCAGGGGGCTGAAAGCCAATGGGAGTTTGTACGACAAATTCCTGTGACAAAGGTCTTACAGGATGACCCACTTCAAGAGGTCTATAAGGACTCGTTAGAGGGATATTATGCCACAACTAGATTGCCACAGCTGGATCTTCCTCTAGCTCATGTGGTGGTAGTTGAGAAGCTTGCAGGACACATGAACAGAATAATTGATAAATGGGCCAATGAATACCGAACCTTAGATTGGAAAGAGATTCGGGAACTCACGTGGAAAGGACAACCATTATTCATGGAAGTGTTCTCAACAAATACAGCCAAACCAGGAGAGACAGCCTTTCTTGGAGAAACTGTTGCTCCTCCCCTACGAGAGTTCACTAGAGAGGGACCTTCAACATCTAAGTGGACCACTGCTAGTAGCCCAACTCTAGCACCAAGATATCGTCCTACACCAAATGTGCGACCACAGGTCACACCACACCAACATCTTTCTCACTATAACAATCGGAGGGTAGGGGAGCCAACTCGGCCTCCCATTAATGCACCTCCTGAAATGCAGGTGACAAGATCTTTGGAGGGGTTTGGTGAGGCTGGTAATAGGGTACCCACACCAATTTTGGAAACATGTGGACCATCTTTCCAAAGAGAGAGGAACAATTCCCACTGAGAGTAAGAGGCCGTAGGCCCTATGATGAGTATTCAAGACAAGTAAGGCCATCAACTCTTCAGAAACTGGTAAAGAAGTATGAAGGGTCGGAAGATCCATACGATCATGTAGCAGCATTTAGGCAAGCAGTTCGAGCTGAGCAAGTGGCTGATAAGCATACTCAAATTGAAGGATTTGGACTCACTCTTGAGGGAAAAGCCCTGGCTTGGTTTCAGGCATTAGAGGCTTCAGACAAATCTTCTTTACGAGTTTTGGAAGAGAGATTCATTGCTGCTTTTTCCTTGATGGGAATTCAACATGACACGGTAGCACACATCTACTCTTTCAAACAAGGCAAGAATGAGAGTGTTAGAGACTGTGTAAATAGAATGAAGCAGTACATTAATCGTTGCCTTGAAGATGAGAAGCCCGCCCAAAGTCGATTAATTTCTCTCTTCTTAAAAGGACTCAAAAATTCGACTCTGCATACACATCTCTATGCGAAGAAGCATACAAATTTCAATGATGAGTGTTGCCATGATGCTATGGATTTCACCGATAACTTCAAGTTCCAAGATGGTTCTGGCCCAGAGGTGAAACCTAGAGATCAGTGGGGAGATGACCAAAGTTCAGGGTCTAGCGCGCTAGTAAATCCAGACCAGATAGCTAACCTAGTACTACGGAGATTGGGACAGACCTATCATCCACCCATGCAGCCACAACAACAGCAGCAGAGAATGAGGAGTGTACTTCCTACAGGTCCTCATCTTTGTGGAGCATGTGGCGGTAACCATAAAACAGAGGATTGTAACACCTTTTCTCCTCTAGTCACAAACCAACCCACAAAAAAGTGGTGCCAAGCCTGTGCTTGGAACTTTACCCATACCACACAGGAATGCACTCGCATTGCGAGAATGAGACAGGAACGTGAGCAGCCAAGGGGTGGAGTGGCTTCACAAATGTATCAACAGTATACTAATTTTGAACGTAAGCCACCGATGGCACAAGAGCAAGCACGACCTGTTCTTGGTGCTCAACCTCCTGCTCCAGGGACTGCTCCTGTGAGGGTTGTTGACTACGACAATTCAAATATGTGTAGAGACTTGGTAAACCCAAGCTATGTGGAAGAGGAATACGCATCATATTCATCCAAAGAAAATATCTTAAGTCCCGCATACCCAAGCCCAGCACACTGGGGAACAAAACTCTTTAATGTTGCTAGGCGGCTACCAACCTAGGACTCCAGGCCCCTCAGGTCAATGGTAGCCAAGGAAAGTAGAGGCCAAACCAATGGGTCCCTGTTATGAGTGCGGAGAACCCCATTGGGCTCGTGATTGTCCACATCGCTCAAGGCAAGCATCTCGGTCCAATACAACAGTACAACAGTTTCCACCAATTGAAAGATATTGTCTAGGGTGTTGTGTAGAACACTTCCCAAAGGATTGTCTACTGAAACCACATGAGGAAGGCACCTCTCAACCAAAGGTCTCACTCAACCTTGTGGGTGCAGTTCCATCACCACCTTCATCTGAGAATGAGGATGTCGTGCCACTTAGAGTCATGACTAGATCACAGACACGAAATGCAGAAATGCAAACTGATGAGACACCTCGAACTAGGGATGCAAAGACAAATCTAGTGGACAAGACCCTACAGTCCAATAGAAAAAAGACCACTAGGAGGAAGAAGAACCGAAACAAGCAAACTAAAAGTACATCCACTAGTTCTCAAGAAGCCTCTAAACAAAACATGAGGGATAAAACTTTTACTTCCCAAGAAGTGCATGAGGAACATCAACCTCAACCTGGTCCTAGTGTTAAACAAGATGAGGCTAGTACGACTGAGGATAGTTCTGGGGGTTCTGTTTTTGTGGATAAAGTGAATGAGACTCTAGAGGCCATCATTGATGCTCATAGAAGTCGCATTGCAGCTTTATCTGAGCTACCCAAGAAGCTTTAAGAATACCCAAACCCTCGTGAGGAGAAGATCAATCTAGCTGTACATCAACAACTCATTAGGGAAGCTCAGTCAATACTTGAGGGACCACCACCACCTATTCCTCGGGGCCCAACCTCTCTTAAGCCAACATTAGAAACCATACCAAAAGTGTCATCAAGTCGGGAAATGAAAAGTGAGCTCATTTCACAAGCTCATAGCGAAAGGTCTGCACCAATTGACACCCAATTGAAAGGGGGTAATCTGCCACCACCTAGCCTTGTCCACCCATGCAATGATGAAGTTATTGATGCTAATGAGGACATGGCAAATGAGATGTGGGCCGCAGTTCATGAGAAAGTTCATGAGAACATGTCTTCTATTAGTTCGCCTCCATTCTCTGAGGTGGATTTTACCAGGGGCACGGAAAACAAATTTAGACACCCAAGCATCCAGGAGGAAGTTCAAACAATTGTTTCTCCTAGAAGTAAGCATACAATGAAAATCTTACCATCATATCTGGGAGAATATGAGAACTATTCTCAAACCTTGAGGATACCCTCCATGCATAAAAGGTTGACAAAGGAGAAAGATATGAGTATGGTGCAAGCTATTTTTATTGTCCTACAACATGTGATTTATTGTGCTTCCTCTCTCCAAAATGGCCAATTTAAGAGAGAAAACTCTTGATAAAGCACAAAACACATCAAACTTAAATTTTGATGACATTACCCCTCCCTTAAAATCATAATCGACTCGATTAAGCTTGTATCAAGTGAAAGGAAGCCCATCTATGCTCCAGATCCACATTTGAGCAAAAATACATTCCTAAACTAGATGGCAAGTCTAGTAGTAGGTATTTAGGAGACAAAGTCATCGCTAAAGTATTCCTTGGAAACATTGGTGTACACACACAAAAAATTTTAATGCACATTAGTAAAGAAAAGAAACATCGCATTAAATCTTTAAGCATTTTTATACATTGATGTCTTGGTTATCATTTAAATCATGAAGGAACTTATAATCTTGCAACAAGACAAGAGGTTCCTTCAACTAGGGTTCCCGCATCCATTTAGCATCTTTAAGTGGATAATTCTTAAACTTAATCAAATACCTGCGTATTACCTTACCACTTTGAAGAATGTTATCCTCATGCTTAAGGATGGCCTTAGGTCGTAGGATCTCCTCTTGGTCCTCAATCTCAAAAGGATCCTCTTCTATAGGGTCCATTTTTGGAGGTGTACCTTTAAACGGCTTAAGCAGACTCACATGAATAACATTATGTATATACCAATGCTCTAACAGCTTGATTCTAAAAGATGTTTCATTGATACTTTTAAGAAAGTAAAATGGACCATAATACCTCTTACCAATATTAGGATAAATCTTTTGATGTCTCATGGGCCGTCCTCGCCAACGCTTGCCCCTATCTTTTGACGTAAACAAGCCTTGGGAAACTTTAACAAGACCCATTCATCCTCTTTTAGGCCTTCAATGCTTATCTCAGCAACCTCTTTTTGCTTTTGTTGTGACACTTGAATTGCTTCTTTTATCTTTTGAAAAGCTATCTTAATGTCATTCATATACTCATTAGCTGCAAATATGTTTGAATGCATCATTAAGATAGGTGGAGGCTTTGGGTGGCCGTCAACTATCTCAAATGGAGACTTCCTTGTAGAGGTATGCACCGTGTTATTATATGCAAACTCTACTATAGGTAAGTATTTCTCCCATTGTTTACTTTGATCTTTCTCTCCAACATAGCCTTTGAGAAGATCAAGGATTATAGAATTCACAATCTTTGTTTGCCCATCTGTTTGAGGAGAGTGATAGGTCAACGAGAAATTGAGTCTTGCGCCCAAATTTTCAAATAGCCCCCTCCAAAAGAGACTTGTCATTCTTGGGTCTCCATCAGAGACTATTAAACTTGGCATCCCGTGGTACTTGAAATTTTGGGATATGAATATGGTAGCCATGTGGTGCGACTTAATAGTCCTCTTTAACAAATATGAAATAAGCCTATTTACTCAATCGGTCTACCATTGTCCATATACTCATATTTCCATGATGGAGTTGGACAATCCAAAGATGAAGTCCATTGAAATACTCTCCCATGGAGCTCTAGAATTGGCAATGGTTGCAACAATCTAGGGGCTTTTCCTCGATCATACATGACCTTCTGAGATACCCTGCATTGTTCTACATAATCATGGATGTCCTTTCGCATAATTGGCGAATAGAAATAAGTTTCTATTGCTTGAGTAGTGGCTTGGATACCACGATGCCCTACATATGGTGGAGCATGAGCCTCATACATTAGCTTCTCTCACGAAGTTCCTTGGTTACACATAATTGTGAACCATGCAAGAGGAATCCTTCTTTAGTGAGAAAGGTTCATGGGCCTTGCTACTCTCTAAATCTGCCATGATAGAGATATAGTCTTCATCTTGTGCATACTTGTCAATCATACTTACAAGATCATGATTATGTACTATGGAGACAACATTTACTCTAGGCCCCCATAAGCGTGCATACGTAACCGCATTTTGCTTTCCAGGATTGTGGGCTATGTGAAAATGAAATTGAGAGAGAAAATTAGCCCATCTAATTTTCTTTTGTCAGAAATCTTGGTTTGCGTAAGAAAGTATTTAATGCTTTGGTGATCTATATGTATTATAGAGGGTGTACCCAATAAGTAATGCTTTGATGATCTGTACGTATTATGAAGGGTCTATCCAACAAGTAATGCTTCCAAGAACCTAAAGCATGAATAACTGCAAGCAGTTCTTTCTCATAGATTCCTAGTACTTGTTCTTGTGAGGTCAACCTTCTCTTTTCATAAGTAATAGGATGTCCTTCTTGAGGAAGAACAGTCCCAATGCTATCACCACAAGCATCACAATGAACTTCAAAAGGCTTATTAAAATTGGGAAATACCAAAAGTGGTTTTGTTCATCATAAGTCTTTTCTTGAGCTCTTTAAAAGCATTGTCTTCTTTCATGGTCAATTGGAATTTGACCTTTTTCTTTGTCAAATTATGGAGCGGACCCACTATTATAGAGACCTTTGAAATAAAGCATCTATAATAGGAGCACATGCCAATAAAGCTTCTTAACTCATGAAGGTTCTTCAATTGTGGCCACTCATCTATTACCTTAAGGCTTCTCAGGATCCATTTGGGTACCCTCCTTAGAGATAGTATGACCAAGGTACCTTACCTCTTTAAGGAAGAACTCACTTTTCTTCCCATTTACATAAAGTCTATTAGCATTGCCTTTAAGTGCTCTTCGTGTTCTTCTATTGTCCTAGAGTAGATAATAATATCATCTAGAACACTCCGATGTATGCCCCATGCTTCCTAACTAATATTTCCATCAACCTATTATGGTTGCTAGAGCATTGGTAAGGCCAAAGGCCATCACCACGTACTCATAGAAGACAAATTGCGTACGAAAAGCAATCTTATGGATGTCATGAGGTACCATCCTTATTTGATGATAGCCACTTTTATTTGATGATAGCCACTTTTAAGGTTTATCCTACTAAAGTAAGATGAACCTTCTAGCTTATCAAAAACGTCCTCTATATATGAGGGACTCGAAAAATCGATTCTTGATTGTGTTCTTGTTTAGCACACGTCATTAAGGCTAGTTATACTAAAAGAGCCAAGAGTAAATACTTTTGTTATTTTCCCTAAAAGAGCTCAATGCAAATTGATTTCACGCTTTTTCTTGAAGAACACGTTTTTTTTCTATGGGCGCCAATTTTGGTGTATATTATATTTGATGGATGTCGTTTTTGTTGGATGCTTTTTTATGAGGGCGTTTTTCTTCGAAAACTCCAAATTTTGGCACACTCCAGTTTTTATAAATTGGAGGCCCTCGATTGTGATTGCAATTGTGGTTGTGGTTGAGATTCTTGGAGATTGTGATTGAGATTGTGATTGAGATTGAGATTGTGAATAAGATTGAGATCAAGACTCATGTACATGAGAAGCGAGGGGGTGGTCGGGAGGTTATGAGCTGGCAATTAATTGCATCTACCTTGTAAACTCTAATTCTAAGATAGATTTATTTCTCTTTATCCTATTCTCTTCTCTTCTATCCATTATTCTATTAAGTATCCTTAATCTTTAAGTGCAGCCTCACGTTATATGTGTGTGTGTGTGTGTGTGTGTGTGTGTGTGTGTGTGTGTGTGTGTGTGTGTGATACATACATACATATATATATATATATATATATACATACATATATATATATATATACATACATACATACATACATACATACATATACATATATATATACATACATATATATATATATATATATATATATATATATATATATATACATACATACATACATACATACATACATATATATATATATACATATATATATACATACATATATATATATACATATTATATATATATATATATATATATATATATATATATATATGTATGTATGTATGTATGTATGTATGTATGTATGTATGTATGTATATATATATATATATACATACATATACATACATACATATATATATATATATATATATATATATATATACATATATATATACATATACATATACATACAAACATACATATATACATATATATATAGATATAGATACATGTATATATATATGTCTGTATGCATGTGTGTGTGTGTGTTTATATATATATGTATATATATATATCTTTATATGTATATATCTATGTATGTATGTATGTATGTATATATGTATATGTGTGTGTGTGTGTGTGTGTGTGTGTGTGTGTGTGTGTGTGATCAAAAAGTAATTTTGATAAGTTTTGTGCTTTACCAAGTCTTTTCTCTTTCTCAAAGTGGCCATTCAGGAGAGATAAAGTATAAGAACGCACATGTTGTTGGACAACAAGGCATGTATGAAAGTGAATTCAAGGCTAGGGAAGTGCCAATAGGTGAATACCACTTCGCAAGTGCATGGAAAATTTTCCTAGGATCTCATCAATATTTTATGGAGCACAAATTTGCCTCTAAGGGACTTAAAATTGCCAAAATACTGCTTTTTACGGGAGGTGGGAAAAGTGGGAATGACGGCAAAGGATCATGAAAATGGGAATAAGGGCTTTGTTTAGCCAATTGGGACATTTTTCACCCATTTAGAGGGCAAGAATTAGGCGCCCTCTTTATCCCATGCCTTACCCATTCTCCACCTCTCTCTAGTCACATGGATACTAATTTTGGCATGACTTTCCACCTCTCCAAGTCATGAGCCTCAAGGAGGTATATCTCTCTGACCAAAAGGCAATTTTGGGTGTTCAAGAGCTCAAGTGAAAGCTCTCACAAAGCTCTTCAAGCTCAAGCACTCATATGCAAGCTATATGCTTATGATTATTTACCTACCCTTGGTAGCTATGTAATACTCAGGCTATGGAGCACTTTCATCTCAAGCTCCTTTCCTCATCCTCTTCAACGCTCTCCTTTTCTCCACAAGTACTCTTGTCTTGAATAGCCATTGAAGCTTTGAGAAGAGAACAACGTAGTGCATGAGAGAAGCAGATCCTAGCCTCCATGGTCCTAATGATGTATTAATTCAAGCTACTCTCTTTTTGTAAAGAGTTCAAGAGCAACAATTAATATAAAACCTTTTGAGGGACCTCAAGAAATCTGACCGTCAAGATTGTGTGAACATCTTTCCTTAATGTGCTTGATATGCATGCTAATTGAATATGTGTGTGGGTTGCCAAATGAATGCATTAGTTACGATGTTATTCTTATCACATGCTACCATTACTAAGGGCATTCATTACCTAGGAGAGCCGACGTGTCATTAAGACTAGTTGCTAAAAGATCTAAGAGTAAATACTTGTTATTTACCTAAAAAGAGCATAATGCAATTTCATTGGTAACAGAGCCTTGTAGGTGTTGCTTCAATTAAAACTTGAACTTTTAATGAAGTTATGATCTAAGTACTCAGATAAACGGTACTGATTTTTGTGAAGGAATCATGTCTTCTATTCCACATAATGAACGTAGTTGACACCAAGTAAACTGAAAGGAAGATGAAGCATCGACAAAAGAAACCCATGCTCTAAGAAATCTAGTACAAAGCTTGCATTATACACAACATATTCCATCTTTAAGGCCTATGGTTCAAGCTCTGATGTTTGCTCATGGCATGGTTCTTACGACAAGGTCTCCACCTTGAGAAGTCAATTCTCCACAAGGGAGTGAGCATGTTAGAAGGACTTTGGAGAAGGGGAGGGGAAATCTCCATCAAGCGCTCGTCAAGAACGACATTCCCATCGCTCTCCTAACCACACTCATAGAAGGCAAAGATCTCCTTCAAGTGGTCCTCATCCAAAAGTGGAAGAAGTGAAAGAAGCGGTTTCCATCAAAACGAAGAAGAAGGTCTCCTTCACCTCCAAGACCTTTACCCCCAAAATATGATGAAAGAAGCTTTCCACAAGAAAGGTCAAGTGCTCTTAGTCATGCCGCACCACGAAGGTGCAAAAGGACCTACTATGTTTGGAAGACAGCTCGTAAGCTTCAAAAGTTCAAAGAGGGTGGAAAGAGTGTGACTTTTCTCACATTTGATGGCACGTATGTCAATACGGATAAACTGCTAAACTTTATTCATCAATTTGATGCGGCGTTTGGTGGGGAGCAGATTACCAAACAATCAAAGCTGTGCCATATAGCTATGTACATGAAAAGGTCCCGCCAATGGTGGGCATGTCTTTGCTCTCAAGGATTGAGGCCCAAGACTTGGAGAGCTTGTAGGGTTGCTATCACATGGAGCAATTCCTACCCGATCAAGCCAAGGATGATGCGCTCACGGCATGGCGTGCTCTCAAGCTCGAAAAGGGAGAGACTATGCAAGATTATGCATCTTGCTTGATGCATGTATCTCCTTTGATCAAGCTACATGTTGATCAAGAGGAGTCCTAAAAACTTTTTCGAAGTCCTAAAAACTACAACTCTCTCATACAAACCTTTCCGAAATTCTAACTCTAACATGCTCTAAATTACCACACAAAAACGCCCCCCAAAAGTCTAGAGAGAGAATGTAAAAATACACTGCTATCAAACTTTCTCTACTTGATTAAAATCATCTAAAAACCATTTCCAAACTTTCATTATGGAAAAATTTACTAGAGACCTATTACAATATATTTATATAGATATATATAGGTACACATACACACGTATATATATATATATATATATATATATATATATATGTGTGTGTGTGTGTGTGTGTGTGTGTGTGTGTGTGTGTGTGTGAGACACACACACACATAAATGGCTGCTTGTTGCCGTGTGGCTAGGGTTCTGGAGGTACCATGGCTTTTGGTAGGGCAAGTGGAGACCTAGGCATGAATGGGCTTCTTGGGTACATCCCTCATTGTATTTGCATGGGTACTTCTAGGGTATAGGTAGTGACCACTAAAGTTGTGCAAAACACTCTCATTAATGTTGTGAGAAGAGGAGAAAATGCTTCTTGGACCCATGTTTGAAATATAGTAGGGATATCCTATTAATCAAATGTCATGACATTACTTGTAAATTTTGCACATTCTATCACAAATGTTGTTTTATTGTCGTCCTTTGGTGCCATCAAAAACTCATTTTATTTATTAAAACCATTGAAAAAGCTAAAATTTTCAATTCATGTAGTAAAAACTATTATCACTAACAATTAAGATGACAAAAATAGACTACTTCTAGAGGAATAATAAAGAAAATGTCGCATTGAAAATGTGTTTGACCAAGGGGCAAATGTGTGTGTTGGCCACCAATGCAAAAAAAAGGTCTAGCACAAACTTTGTTTCTCTATGATTACTTATTTGATCAAGCCATGTTCTCATTTTAATTCAAATGTCTTAATTCTTTATTCGATGTGCACATTCAAACTTCAAATATAATTCTATAATTTTATGTATCTATATAATCTCGACGCACAAAAGCAATTTTTTTTCCAAATTCATAATTCAAAGATATTTAAAACTACCCCTATTTACACATGAAAATAACAAGTTTGGAAGCCTTTACATCAACCCATTGCCAAACAAAACTATTTTTTTTCAAATTATACGAATGCATGCGATGAAGTAAGCCAAAGTAAAATTCATGCACGCTAGTTGCCCTTGTAGGCTCTCATCGCTGCCAAGATGCTTCATAGCTTGCTCACAGAACCACTTTGCAATCCAAGAGCTCTTGGGATAGCCACTCCCGCCCGCAAACGAACAATAAACCACCCATACATCCTTCTTCCACAATTCGCATACCAGCCTGCTCTTCCCCCAGCCACTAGACTGGAAAAGGCCAGCACTCGGAGCATAGCCACCCTTTTGCATTATGCATGTCAAAGCTCGATACATAGTGGAGACATTGTCCGAGTTCTGGTATTCCAGCTTAAACGCCCTTTCTGAAAGGGCATGAAAAAGAGAAAAAATCAGAGAGCAGGGGTCAGAAATCTTTGCCTACCTCCAGTCAGTCGGCTTACCTCTGGCATCTGAAGCAGCTGGTTGCATCCGCTGCTTTTTGGGTGGGCCTGAAAATAGAGAATGAAGCAAGATAACAGTTGAGTTCCAATCTCCAAAGCCCTACTCACAGACACAGACAGACAGAACCTAGGCACCATACATACCTCCTGGTTCGTCAAATAAGCGAGCGTGCACGACGTTGGGCAACCGACGTACACTATTTAAAACTGCAATTGGACACCAATCCCCGAATGCAATTGGACACCATGCCCTGAATGGTTCCACATACACATACTCCACAGAAAGCGCATCCATCAGCCAAACCTTTAAGCCCTTCTCAAGATTGTCTGGCACAGGCACGCGTTTCACTTCCCTCCTGTCAAGCGTGTCTGCATCTGTGGCCATCTCGCTCGCCGGGTGTAGCGCGATTTCTCTCACCATCGCTGTGGCTTGTGCCGGTAGGGTAAGGGTAGAAGTTTTATTATAAAAGTGCTACGCCTTGGCTATAAGATAGATACCATTGGGCTCTGTTCTCTCTCCTCTCTCACCGCATCCCGCATGTGAGAAAATGGATAGAAGGCCTGGCACTACAAAAAAAAAGGAGTAAAAAGCTACTCTCGTTGTCTGACCGGGTATCTCCCCCCCCCTCTCTCTCTCTCTCGCGCGCGCGCGCACACACAATCATACATCACACCTTCAACCTCCTTTGGCTATCCACTTGGACGGAGAGATAGGTCTTTTGGAGCATGGTGCATCTCCTACATCTCGTGGATTGTCTCCATCAAGCGATACTCCCACATTGTGAACGGTGGGTATTTCTTTGGCAACATGTTTTTTGGCAAGCTATCCAACGGAATGTTTGGGTTAGATAGCTTGATAATCGAGACGACCTTTACTGCAAACAATTTCGGCTTCCATTTCTCGCATTCCAACACTTGCTCCAAGAGGTGCTTCCCTTTCTGCCATCCACTGATTCACAAGCATTTGTAAGAGAGTCCATTGATCCGGCAAAGGCTTTGACCTTCACTCTACCTACGCTTGCACAATAGAATCTACCACACACATACCTAACACATTCGGTGTGGGCAAGTCCATCGTGCACAAATATTGTAATGTAATTGTCACTATCTTAGCCACACAATTGAAAGCACGATACATCTCTATACTTGAAGGTGATAGGCTCGGTAACATAATTAATGAATTCAATGCCATGACTGTGTTTCCTAATGTTTGTGGAACAGTAGATAGCACCCACATTACTACAGGATCTCTGCATACCCACGGCTAATAACCAACTCTTGCCACAGCGTCAGTATAAGCATTGATATGTGTGTCTATATATGCATCCGTATATGTGTCTCTATATGTGTCGGTATGTGCATCCTTATATGCGTCAATAACATTACTTTTTTGCAAGTTCTTTTGTTGCCTTTTTTTAATGGCTTTTTTTTCTATTTTGTCACTTCCTAGGCCAGGGATAGAAGAAATGAAATGTCTTGGAATAGTTTATGGTGTCTTGGAGGTAGCGTATGCATATGCATACAGGAATGACAATGACGAGTGTGCAAGAAAAAGAGAGGGGGAGTGTCATCAAAATTAAAGTTTGATGAATGTTGTGCTTTATCAAGGCTTTTCTCTCTCTAAAAGTGGCCATTTGAGATAGAACAGACACACAAAAGCACATATGGATGGACAAAGAGGCATGTATGAAAGTGAATTCAAGGCAAGAGAAGTGCCAAAAGGTGAATTTCATTTCAAAAGTGCATGGAAGATTCTCCTAGGATCTCACCAGAATTTTACGGAGTAAAAACAGGCCTCCGAAGGACCTACATCGGCTAAAATACGACTTACGGGAGGTATCCAAGGTGGGTGCATGGACAATGAATTATGAAAATGGGAAGGAGGGCTTTATTTGGTCCAATTAGAACACATTTCCACCAATGAAAGAGGTGGAAATCGGTGCCCAACCTCCCCCATGTGTCACCCATGCTCTACCTCTCTCTAAGCCACATGGATGCTATAAATGGCATCAAGCTTCCACCTCATCAACTCGAGTTCTTAAAAGGGGATTATCTTACTCATTAGGAGGGCAATTAGAGTGTGAAAAGCACAAGTGAGCTCTCATCAAGCTCTTCAAGCTCAAGCACTCTTATGCTAGTTACATGCTTATGCTAGTGTAATACCCTTGGTAGATAAGTACATAGACTATGGAGCACTTCCAGCTCAAGCTCCTAACCAAATCCTCTTCAAGACTCTCCTTTTCTCCACAAGTACTCTTGGCTTGAGTAGCCATTGAGGCTTTGAGAAGAGGACAACGTAGCTCAAGGTCCTAAGCAAGCCCAAAAGCTCAAGGGTTATGGAGATCCTAGCCTCCATGGTCCAAGAGATGTATTAATTTAAGCTTCTCTCTTTTTGTAAGAGTTCAAGAGCAAAGAATTAATACAAAGCCTTTCGAGGGGGGGTCGGCCTCAAGAATTTCGGCCCTCAATCTTGAGCTAGTGGTTGGTGTGTGTGTGAGTAGCCAAATGAATGCATATGTGAGTTGTTTGTGTGAATGCATTAGCTACTATGTTATTCCTATCACATGCTATCACTACTACTAAGGGTGGAAATTAAAAGGAACTCAATACTAAAAGAGCTTGAGTAAATACTTTTTATTTGCTATATAAAAGTTTATAGTAAACTTGGTTACATTGGTATCAGAGCATTGTAGGTGTTGCTTAATTGAAACTAGCATTTCTAATTAAGCTACGATCCAAGCACTCTCATTAAAAGGTAGTGAATACTGTGAAGGAATCATGTCTTTCATTCCACACAATGAGCATAGTTGGCATCAAGTAAATTTTAAGGAAGATGAAGCTTTAACACAAGGAACTCATGCCTTAAGGAACTTAGTACAAAGCTTGCATGATGCACAACATAATCCCTTTTTCAGACCCACGGTCCAAGCTTTAATGTTTGCTCATGGCATGGTTCTTACAACAAGGTCTCCTCCACGAGAAGCCAATTCTTTACAAGGGAGTGAGCATGTAAGAATGTCCGTGGAACGGGAGGGAAAATCTCCATCAAGTGCTCCTCAAGAACGATGTTCCCGTTGTAGACGGCGGCTTCCTCATCCAAAAGTGGAAGAAGCAAAAGAAGCCATTTTCATCGAAGAAGGAGAAGGTCTCCTTCACCTCCATCAAGCCCTTCACTCTCAAAAGGTGATGAAGAGAGTTCTCTACAAGAAAGGTCAAGCGCATGCACTCGCATACCAAGAAGACGCAAAAGGACCTATTATGCTTGGAAGAGAGCTCGCAAGCTTCAAACGTTCAAGGAGGGTGGAAAGAATGTGACTTTTGTCACATTTGATGGTACATATTGTCACATTTGATGGTACATATGGCAACATAGATAAAGGCCTCAACTTTATCCGTGCGGATTTTGGTGGAGAGCATTTCACCGAAGAGTTCAAGCTTCGTCATGTGGCCATGTACATGCAAAGGTCTGCTCGTCAATGGTGGGCGAGTCTTTGAGCTCAAGGTTTGCGGCCCAAAACTTGGCGGGAATGTAGAAATGCTATCATGAAGCAAGGGAGAGAGTATACAGCACTACATAGACAAGTTTTGGGATTTACGTCTCAAAGCTATTGTCTTTAAGAAGATAAATTTCTCGGAGCAAAAGCAGTAGTTTTTGGCTGGACTCCATGAAGATGTGCGTGGATATGTTCATGCACAAAAGCCCGCAACTATCTCCGAAGTCATCCCCATCACTCATTGGTGGGTAGCAAGATTTTCCCTTTCAACAAGATGACTATTAAGTTATACGAGAAAGGTTAAGAGACTATCCACAATCAGCGGCCGTCTCAAGAATTCAAAAGTCAAATGAAGAAGAAGGAGAAAGGGGGTGTACAAGGGGTAGAACCCGAGGAGCTTAAAAGGTATAAGAAGGAGAACTGATCCTTCAAGTGTGGAGAACAAGGGTACTCCTACCGCAATTGTCCCACAAAAGTCATCAAGAAGGGTCCTCCTCAAGCCACACAAGTAAGCTTCCCATCTAATACGCAAAAAGATGCTAATCACAATTATGCTATGTGTGGGGAAAAGTTGAGGATCAAGATGCTTTTATATTATTTGATCCTGGCTCATCCCATAATTTGATTTCAGTTGAGTTAGCCCAAAAGTTGGGCATCAAGACTGAAGAAATGGGACCTGCACTCGATGCTGACGGAGCCTTTAAAGGGCCACAAGTCTCTGTCATGCCACTGATTGGGAAGCTCAAGATACGCATTCAAGAATATGTTGATCAAGAGGAGTTTTATATATCCCCTTTGTTGCATGAAGATGTCATTTTGGGGGCGCCTTGGCTCCATCGCATGGCCATCCAACTCACCTATCCTAATAGGGATATCACTTTTCATCATAAGGGTAAAGCTATTAGTATTAGAACTGAGAAGAAGGGAAGCACCATAACTCTTGTATCTAGTGATGCTATACAAAAATCAATAAAGTCTTCCCTTTTTGTGTACATGATTTTTGTTAAAGACTCTCATGACACACTCTCTCAAGAAGCTAATACTAATATGAGCTCCAATGAGGAAATGCACTATATGTCTTTCCTTCAAGCATATAGTGATTGTTTTTCAGACTCTATCCCTAGTGAGTTACCTCCTTCAAGAGGAGAGGATGACCATAGGATTGATCTAGTGCCAGGAAGTGCACCTCCTAATAAGCCCCCATATCATGTTTCTCATGCTCAACAAGAAGAGATACTCTTGAGAAGGGGATGGTACGACCTAGTTCGTCTCCTTTTTGTTCACCTGTGTTATTAGTGCAAAAGAAAGATGGGTCCTATCGCATGTGTGTGGACTACCGTGCACTAAACAAGAACACAATTAAAAATCGATTCCCAGTCCCTCACATAGAGAACATCTTTGATAAGCTACAAGGTTCATCTTACTTTAGTAGGATAGATCTTAAAAGTGGCTATCATCAAATCAGGATAGATCTTAAAAGTGGCTATCATCAAATCAGGATAGTATCTCATGACATCCACAAGACTACTTTTCGTACGCAGTTTGGTTTGTATGAGTATGTAGTGATGCCCTTTGGTCTTACAAATGCTCCAGCAACCTTTAATAGGTTAATGGAAAGATTATTTAGGAAACATAGGGCATACACTGGTTGGAGTGTTCTTCGATGATACCTGGTTTTATTTTTCTTCCTCGACGCATGATTGGATATCTTCAGCGACCCAGAGCCCGAGCACTGTATGGTTAGCACCCTCTAAGATCCTTCACAGGTCACCTAGTGCCTAACTCATAGGAGGCTGCTTCCTTGGTCCCTCATCTACCGTACTAGAAGCTCACCATTTAAATCGAGAACTGAAAGTCAAGTGCTTTTACTCGCACACTGCGAAGGCGCAAAAGAACCTACTATACCAGGAAGAGAGCTCGCAAGCTTCAAAAGTTCAAAGAGGGTGGAAAGAGTGTGACTTTTCTCACATTTGATGGCACATATGGCAATACGGATAAAGTACTAAACTTTATCCAACAATTTCATGCGGCATTTGGTGGGAGGCACTTCACCGAACAATCAAAGCTACGCCATGTAGCTATGTACATGAAAAGGTCCACTCGCCAATGGTGGGCAAGTCTTCGAGCTCAAGGATTGTAACCTAAGACTTGGTGAGCATGTAGGGTTGCTATCATGAAGCAATTCCTAACCGATCAAGCCAAGGATGATGTGCTAATGGCATGGCGTGCTCTCGGGCTCGAAAAGGGAGAGACTATGCAACACTATATAGACAAGTTTTGGCATTTGCATCTCAACGCCACTGTCTTTAAGAAGATAAACTTTAATGAGCAGAAGCAACAGTACCTGTTTGGGCTTCATGGATATGTTCATGCACAAAAGCCAAATAATGTCTTGGTGTAGAAAAAGTAGATAAAGCCTATCAAGCTGAAAGGAGTCAAACCAGAAGCGATGCCACAGGAGGAATGGCAAGACTTGGATGAGCTCACCAAGTCTACCATCATGCTAACACTCTAAATCTGTTTACTTCAATGTCAAAGACAAGACCACCAGTTATGATTTATGGTAGAAATTATGTGACCTATATGAGAAGTAGAGTGCAGCTTCTCAGCAAGTTTATTTGCTAAAACAATTGGTTGACTTGAAGATGAAGGGACGTCCATGTCCAATCATCTTAATGAGTTCAATACTATTTTCAGACAGCTGTCACAGCACAGGGCATTACATTTAATGATTTTGTGAAAGCTATGTTCTTGTTGGTCACATTACCAAAAAGCTGGGACACTTTTCGTATAGCTCTTAGTAATTCTGCCCCTGCTGCTACTGATGGTCTTACTAGTGCAAATGTTGAAGGCAGTTTGCTAACAGAGGAAGTAAACAAAAAGAACATGGAACCAGCCAAGGGTTCCAGTGCCCTCATGGTGAGGGGGAGATCCCATGCAAAGGGGAAGTCGACAAAGAGAAATCAGTCTCGTAGCAAATCATGTGGTCGAAGAGCAAGAAGGACATTGAGTGCTATTACTGCAAAAATAAGGGCCACATGAAGAAAGACTATTACAAGTGGAAACGTGATAAGGGAAAGGATAAAGATGAGAAGAGTTCAGAAAACTCCAAAGCCATGGTGAAGATTGAAGAGATCTCACTGCTGCTACACGCATTGAGGATGAAGATTCTGATGAGAATGAAGATTTTGATGTGATGTAAACATCAAATCTGAATACTGCACAGTTGGTTGCATCAAATGGTCAGGATGTGAAAGAGTGGATCATTGATTCAGGCGCATCCTTCCATGTGACTCCTCATCGGGAGTGGTTTGCTTTCATATGATGCATCTCGCAAGGGCCTTATTCGACTTGGGAACCATCATACTTGTGAGATCGTGGGCATTGGTGATGTGCAGTTGAAGTTTCAAAATGGCTCTTCATTTCTTCTCAAGAATGTGAGGCATGTACCCAAACTTACTAAAAGTTTGGTGAGCGCAAGATAGTTGGACGATGTAGGCTACACTAGTGTGTTTGGTGATAGTTCTTGGAAAATCACCAAGGGTTCTCTTATTGTAGCTTGTGGGCCAAAGTGTGCCACTTTGTATATGTTACATGTATCCAATGTCAAGCATAATGTACTTTGTATAACCGAGCAGCCAAGTGTTTCTTTGTGGCATCGCCGTTTAGGTCATATGTCTCAGAAAGGAATGGAACACTCTCTCATTTTGGTTATGTCCTCGGTTTCAATTTTTTTGATTTTTCACTTTGTGAACATTGTCTTTATGGTAAACAAACACAGTTACCACATAAAAGGGGAAGCACTTGAAAAAATGAGCCATTAGCACTTATTCATAGTGATGTGTGTGGGCCTATGCCTACATTGTCATTGGGTGGAGCTTCATCTTTTGTTACTTTTATTGATGATTACTCACGTAAGGTGTGGGTATATCTTCTCAAGTGAAAAGATGATGTCTTTTGTTACTTTTATTGATGATTACTCACCTTACGTAAGGTGTGGTATATCTTCTCAGGTGAAAAGATGATGTCTTTTCAATGTTTCAAAAGTTTGTAACACTAGTGAAGAATCATTGTGGCAAAAAGATCAAAGTCTTTGCGCATAGACAATGGTGGGGAGTATATCTCTAAAGTCTTTCAGGATTTCTCTGATCCTAAAGGCATAAAGAGAGAGTTGACTGCTCTATATAACCCTCCACAAAATGGTAGAGAGGATGAATCGTACAATTCAAGAGAAACTACGAAGTATGCTGTCAAATGTTGGGTTGCCTGATGGATTTTGGGCAGAAGCAGTTCCTAAAAGTGTTCATCTTATCAACAGATCTCCTAATAGGGCTATATATCAGAAGGTTCCAGAAGAGCTATGGTCAGGAAAGCCACCTTCTTACAAGCATCTTAAGGTCTTTGGTTGTGAAGCATTTTGCCATGTACCTAAGGAGTTTAGGGAGACAAGTTAGCACCAAAGTCTCGGAAATGCATATTTGTTGGATATGGTGATTTTGGTGAGATGGGATATCGTCTATGGGATCCCGAGGCTAGAAAAATTATCTGCAACAATGATGTGCATTTCAATGAAGACAAGATGCATAAGAAGCCTATACCTATAGTGGAGGTCAGGAGAGTTGTGTTCCAAGAAGATGGACAAACAGCAAGATAGCCACAACACCTATTGCTGATGCAGCTCCTGAAGTGCAAGGTGATGGAGTGGAACGACAGCAGTTCAGACTCAACCTGTGTTAAGGAGGTCTACAGGTGCTTCACATCCTCCTGATCGTTATGTTCCATCTCTTGATTATGTCATGTTGATGAATTGTGGAGAGCCCTCCTACGATAAAGAGGCCATGCAAATGGATGATAGGAAGAAGTGGAAGAGAGCTATGAAATCGAAAATGGACTCGCTGCTTAAGAATGAGACCTGGGATTTGATGAGGCTGCCTAAGGATAAGCATGCATTACCATGCAAATGGGTCTACAAGATGAAGGTTATGTCTAATGATGGCAAACCAAAGTACAAGGCAAGACTCGTTACTAAAGGCTTTAAGCAACAATAGGGTATTGACTTTGATGAGATCTTTTCTCGTGTTGTCAAGGTGACTACCCTGCGGTGATGGTGACCTTCATAAGGATATCTATATGCAGTAGCCACCATAAGGATTTGTTGAGAAGAGCAAGGAAAAGTTGATGTGCAAGTTAAAGAAGAGCCTTTATGGCTTGAAACAGGTTCCACTCATTTATGCTCTCTCAGGCTTACAAAAGGAGTGACACGGATCACTGTCTCTATAGAAAGCAAGCTCAAGATGGTAGTTTGCTGATTTTTATCCTTTATGTGGATGATATGCTAATTTCATCTCACTGTCTCTATTCTACTAGACAAAGCTAAGAAATTTGTCTCAGGCTGAGTACATCTCCAAGGTGCTCAAGCGTTTCAATATGAAGAGGGGGAAGGCAATGAGTATTCCATTGCCTCCATATCTGAAACTAAGTCAGAATGATTGCCCAAAGTCTGATGAGGAGAAGGCTAAAATGGCAAAGGTGCCTTATTCATATGCTGTTGGGAGTTTGATGTATGCTATGATTGCCACACGTCCAGACATTTCTTTTATAGTGGGAGTGGTTATGTCAAACCTTGGCAAGAAACATTGGGAGTCAGTGAAAGGGGAGTTAGTGAAAGGAGTCATGAGATATCTGAATGGTACAAAAGATGTGCATTTTCTTTGGAAGTATAGGAACATGTGTTGCAGCATCAGAGGCTTGCAAGGAAGCTTTATGGCTTGCTTGTCTAGTGGAAGACTTGAGCATAAGCGTTGAGATGTCAGTGCTACATTGTGATAGTCAAAGTGCTATACAACTAGCAAAGAATCCAGTGCTTCATGCAAAGAGCGTGTGGCTGTGAAGCTTCACTTCATTTGTGAGGTGTTGGAGGATAAGCGGATGCACCTTGCCAAGGTTCACACCACATATCTTCTTAAGGGGCTTTCTTCAGAGCGGTTCTCGCACATTGTCGGACTTTGATGGGCATTCGGTAGATAATCATTTCTACCACTTTTGTATCTATATGTAGATATATATATATATATATATATATATATATATATATATATATATATTAATATATATATATAGGCACCCCATTACTTAAAGGCATTGGCCTTTAAGTGGAAAGTTGTTCGGGTGGTAAAGCCCATTGTGCCAACCCTAAGTAAGTGGGTGGGCAGACACCATTCTTTGTAGTCTTACTAATAAGGACTCTCTAAAACCCTAGTCACTCATTGTGACAAGGAGTCCACATCTTGTGTCTTCTTCTTCTTCTCCATCTCTGTGCTACTCCACACACACACACACACACACTCCGTGTGCACTCTTAAAAACTGGGCATCAATATTGAAGAAATGGGACCTGCACTTGATGCCGATGGAGCCTTTAAAGGGCAAGGTCTGTGCCACACCATTGATTGCGAAGCTTAGGCTACATGTTCAAATTATGTTGATCAAGAGGAGATTTATGTATCTCCTTTATTGCATGAGGATGTTATCTTAGGGGTGCCATGGTTTCATCGCATCGCCATACAACTCACTTATCCTAATAGGGTTATCACTTCTCATCATAGAGGTAAAGCCATTAGTATTAACACTGAGAGGAAGGGAACCACCATAACTGTTGTATCTAGTGATGCTATACAAAAGTCAATAAAAACTTCTCTTTTTGTGTATATGGTTTTTTTCAAAGACTCTCCTTCCTCTCATGATACACTCTATCAAATGTCTAATACTAATACAAGCTTTAATGATGAAATGAATTATATGTCTTTCCTTCAAGCATATAGTGATTATTTTTCAGATTCTATCCCTAGTGAGTTACCTCCTTCATGAGGAGAGGATGACCATAGGATTGAATTAGTACCAGGTAGCACATCCCCTAATAAGCCCCCATATCGTGTCTCTCATGCACAACAAGAAGAGATACTCTCTCAAGTGAATGAGCTTCGTGAGAATGGGATGGTACGACCTACTTCATCTTCCCTTTGCTCACAACTGTGTTGCTAGTGCAAAAGAAGGATGGGTCCTATTGCATGTGTGTGGACTATCGTGCACTAAACGAGAACACAATCAAGAATCTATTTCCAGTCCCTCGTATAGAGGACATTTTTGACAAGCTACAAGGTTCATCTTACTTTAAAGGATAGACCCTATCATCAAATAAGGATAGTACCCCATGACATCCATAAGACTCTTTTTCGTACGTAGTGTGGCTTGTATGAGTACGTGTGTATGAGTACGTAGTGTATGAGTACGTGTGTATGAGTACGTAGTGTGGCTTGTATGAGTACGTGTGTATGAGTACGTGGTGATGCCCTTTGGCCGTACCAATGCTCTAGCAACCTTTAATAGGTTAATGGAAAGATTATTTAGGAAGCATAGGGCATACGCTAGAGTGTTCTTTGATGACATTATAATCTACAATAGAAGAACACAAAGAGCACTTATAAAGGCAACTTTTTGAAGAATTGCATGCTAATAGACTTTATGTAAATGGGAAGAAAAGTGAGTTCTTCCTTAATAAGATCAAGTACCTTGGTCACATTATCTCTAAGGAGGGTATCCAAATGGATCCCGAGAAGCTTAAGGTAATAGATGAGTGGCCACAACCAAAGAACCTTCATGAGTTAAGAAGCTTTATTCACATGTGCTCCTATTATAGATGCTTTATTTCAAAGTTCTCTATAATAGAAGGTCCACTCCATGATTTGATAAAGAAAAAGGTCAAATTTCAATGGACCATGAAAGAAAACAATGCTTTTAAAGAGCTCAAGGAAAGGCTTATGATGAAACCGTTATTGATATTGCCTTATTTCAATAAGCCTTTTGAAATTCATTGTGATGCTTATGGTGATACCATCGGGGCTTTCTTTCTCAAGAAGGACATCCTATTGCTTATGAAAGTAGATGGTTGAACTCTCACAAGAACAAGAACTAGGAATCTATGAGAAAGAACTACTTGCAGTGACCCATGCTCTAGATTCTTGGAAGCATTACTTGTTGGGTACACCCTTCGTAATACATACATATCACCAAAGAATTAATATTTTTTTACACAAACCAAGCTTTCTAATGACAAGCAGATGATATGGGCTAATTTTCTCTCTCAATTTCATTTTCACATAGCCCATATCCCTAGAAAGCAAAATGCGGCTGTGGATGCACTCTCATGAAGGCCTAAAGTAAATGCTGTCTCCATAGCATATAATCATGATCTTGCAAGCATGATTGACAAGTATGCACAAGATGAAGGCTATATCTCTATTATGGCAAATTTAGAGAGTAACAACGCCCACAAACCTTTCTCACTAAAAGAAGGATTCCTCTTGCATGGTTCACGGCTATTATGTGAAACCAAAGAACTTCATGATTGAGAAGGTAATGTATGAATCTCATGCTCCACCATATGCAGGGCCATATGGTGGGCATCATGGCATTCAAGCCACTACTCAAGCAACAAAGACTTACTTCTATTGGCCCTCTATGCAAAAGGACATGCATGATTATGTAGAACAATGCATGGTATGTCAAAAGTTCAAGTATGATGAGGAAAATCCCTTGGATTGTTGCAACCATTGCCAATTCTAGAAGCTCCATGAGAGAGTATTTCAATGGACTTCATCTTTGGATTGCCGAAGTGCATACATGGGAATACGAGTATATGGACAGTGGTAGACTAATTTAGTAAATAAGCTCATTTCATACCTTTTAAGAAGAACAAATGGCCACCATATTCACATTCTAATTTTTCAAGTACCATCATGCGATGCCAAGTTCAATAGTCTCTGATAGAGACTCAAGAATGACAAGTCTCTTTTGGAGGGGGCTATTTGAAAATTTGGGCACTAAACTCAATTTCTCGTCGGCCTATCACCCTCACACGGATGGGCAAACAGAGATTGTGAATTCCATCATCCTTGATCTTCTCAAAAGCTATGTTGGGGAGAAAGATCAAAGTAAACAATGGGAGAAATACTTACCTTTCGTAGAGTTTGCATATAATAACACAATGCATACCTCTATAGGGAATTCTCCATTTGAGATTGTGGAAGGTCGTCCAAAGCCTCCACCTACCTCTCTTAAGGATGCATTCAAATATATTCGTAGTAGTTGATGAGTATGTGCATGACAACAAGATAGCTTTTCAAAGATAAAAGAAGCTATTGAGGTGTCACAACAAAAGCAAAAACGGGTTGCTGATAAGCATTGAAGGCCTTTAGAGCTAAAAGAGGATGAATGGGTTTTGCTCAAGTTTCCCAAGGCTTGTTTACATTATAAAACGAACAAGGATTGGCAACGAAGGCCCACACATCATCAAAAGCTTTATCCTAAGCTTTCTAAGAGATATTGTGGTCCATTTCAGATTCCTAAAAAGATCAATGAAACGTCTTTTAGACTCAAGTTACCAAAGCATTGGCATATACATAATGTACCATTTTTTTTCCATTTCACTAATCCCATCCATCCTAGAGTGCACATGGGATCTACCTTTAACAGGTTAATGGAAAGATTATTTAGGAAGCATACGGCATACATTGGAGTGTTCTTTGATGACATTATTATCTACTCTAGGATAATAGAAGAACACAAAGAGCACTTAATTGCGTGCTAATAGACTTTATGTAAATGGGAAGAGAAGTGAGTTCTTCCTTAATGAGATCAAGTACCTTGGTCACATTATCTCTAAGGAGGGTATCCAAATGGATATCGAGAAGCTTAAGGTAATAGATGAGTGGCCACAACCAAAGAACCTTCATGTGTTAAGAAGCTTTATTGGCATGTGCTCCTATTATATAGACACTTTATTTCAAAGTTCTCTATAATAGAAGGTCCACTCCATGATTTGACAAAGAAAAAGGTCAAATTTCAATGGACCATGAAAGAAAACAATGCTTTTAAAGAGCTCAAGGAAAGGCTGACGAAACCACTATTGATATTGCCTGATTTCAATAAGCCTTTTGAAGTTCATTGTGATGCTTGTGGTGATAGCATCGGGGCTGTTCTTTCTCAAGAAGGACATCCTATTGCTTATGAAAGTAGAAGGTTGAACTCTCACAAGAACAAGTACTAGGAATCTATAAGAAAGAACTACTTGAAGTTATCCATGCTCTAGATTCTTGGAAGCATTACTTGTTGGGTACACCCTTCATAATACATACATATCACCAAAGCATTAGATATTTTCTTATGCAAACCAATCTTTCTAATGACAAGAAAATGAGATGGGCTAATTTTCTCCCTCAATTTCATTTTCACATAGCCCATATCCCTGGAAAGTAAAATGCGGTTACGGATGCACTCTCACGAAGGCCTAAAGTAAATGCTGCCTCCATAGCATATAATCATGATCTTGCAAGCATGACTGACAAGTATGCATAAGATAAAGGCTATATCTCTATTATGGTAGATTTAGAGAGTAACAACGCCCACGAACCTTTCTCACTAAAGGAAGGATTCCTCTTGCATGGTTCAGGATTATGTGAAACCAAAGATCTTTGTGAGAAGGTAATATGAATCTCATGCTCCACCATATGCAGGGCATCGTGGCATTCAAGCCACTACTCAAGAAAATAAAGACTTTCTTCTATTGGCCCTCTATGCGGTGAAAGGACATGCATGATTATGTAGAACAATGAATGCTATTTCAAAAGGTCAAGTATGATAGAGGAAAAGCCCCTGGATTGTTACAATCATTGCTAATTCTAGAAACTCCATGAGAGAGTATCTCAATGGACTTCATCTTTGGATTGTCGAAGTGCATACATGGGAATACGAGTATATGGACAGTGGTAGACTGATTTAGTAAATAGGCTTATTTCATACCTGTTAAGAAGACCACATGGCCACCATATTTGTATCCCAAATTTTCAAGTACCATGGGATGCCAAGTTCAATAGTCTCTGATAGAGATCCAAGAATGACAAGTCTCTTTTGGAGGGGGCTATCTGAAAATTTGGGCACTAAACTCAATTTCTGATCACCCTCAAACGGATGGGCAAACAGAGATTGTGAATTCCATCATCCTTGATCTTCTCAAAAGCTATGTTGGGGAGAAAGATCAAAGTAAACAACGGGAGAAATACTTACCTTTGGTAGAGTTTGCATATAATAACACGATGCACACCTCTACAGGGAAGTTTCCATTTGAGATTGTTGAAGGCCATCCAGAGCCTCCACCTACCTATCTTAAGCATGCATTCAAATATATTCGTAGCTAATGAATATGTGCATGACATCAAGATGGCTTTTCAAAAGATAAAAGAAGCTATTGAGGTGTCGCAACAAAAGCAAAAAAGGGTTGATGAGATAAGCATCGAAGGCCTTTAGAGCTAAAAGAGGATGAATGGGTTTTGCTCAAGTTTCCCAAGGCTCTTTTACATCAAAAGATGGGCCAGAATTGGCAAACGAAGGCCCACAGGTCATCAAAAGATTTATCCTAAGCTTTCTAAGAGGTATTATGGTCCATTTCAGATCCTTAAAAGGATCAATGAAATGTCTTTTAGACTCAAGTTACCAAAGCATTGGCATATACATAATGCCTTTCATGTGAGTCTACTTATCCCATTTAAAGGTACCCTATAGAAGAGGATCCTCCTGAGATTGACGACCAAGAGGAGATCCTACAACCTGAAGCCATCCTTAAGCATGAGGATAACATTCCTCTAAGTGGTAAAGTAATACGCAGGTATTTAATTAAGTTTAAGAATTATCCTCTTGAAGATGCTAAATGGATACATGAACCCCAAAACTGAAGTATTCTCTTGCCCTGTGCAAGATTATAAGTTCCTTCATGATTTAAATGATAAACAAGACATCGATGTATAAAAATGTTTAAAGATTTAATGCAATGTTCTTTTTTTTTCTTTACTAATGTGCATTAAAATGTTTTATGTGTGTACACCAATGTTTCCAAGGGATAGTTTAGCGATGACTTTGTCTCCTAAACACCTACTAGACTTTCCATCTAGTTTAGGAATGTAATCTTGCTCAAATGTGGATCCGGAGCATAGATGGGATTCCTTTCACTTGATACAAGCATAGTCGATGATGACTACAATTTCAAGGGAGGGGTAATGTCATCAAAATTTAATTTTGATGAGTTTTGTGCTTTATCAAGGCTTTTCTCTCTCTAAACGTGGCCACTCGGGAAAGAAGAAGCACAAGAAAGCACATATTGTTGGACAATAAGGCATATATGGAAGTAAATTCAAGGCTACGGAAGTGCCAAAAGGTGAATTCCACTTCACAAGTGCATGGCAAATTTTCCTAGGATCTCACCAGTATTTTATGGAGTACAAATGGGCCTACGAAGGACTTAAAAATTGCTAAAATACAGCTTACGAGAGGTGGCAAAAGTGGAAGTGAGGGCAAAGAATAATGAAAATGGGAATGAGGGATTTGTTTGGCCAATTTGGGACAGTTATAACCCAATTAGAGGGCAAGAACTAGGCGCTCTCCTCCTCCCATGACCTGCCCATGCTCCACCTCTCTCTAGCCACATGGATGCTAAAATTGAAAGGTTTACTTGATGACATAGTCGTGAACTTTCCACCTCATCAAGTCGTGAACTTCAAGGAGGTTTATCTCTCTCATTAAGAAGCTAATTAGAGTGATCAAAAGCACAAGTGAAAGCCTCTCACAAAGCTCTTCCAGCTCAAGCACTCATATGTAAGCTATATGCTTAAGATTGTGTACCACCCCTTGGTAGCTAAGTATGATACTTAGGCTATGGAGCACTTTCATCTCAAGCTCCTTCCTTAATCCTCTTCAAAGCTCTCCTTTTCTCCACAAGTACTCTTGGCTTGAATAGCCATTGAGGCTTTGAGAAGAGGACAACGTAGTGCAAGGGAGAAGCAAGCCAACAAGCTTATGGGTTATGGAGATCCTAGCCTCCATGGTCCTAATGAGATGTATTAATTCAAGCTACTCTCTTTTTGTAAAGAGTTCAAGAGAAAAAATTAATACAAAGCCTCTCAAGGGGGGGTTGGCCTCAAGAAATCCAACCCTCAATCTTGTGTTGATTGTGTCAAGATCTTGCTTTAATGTGCTTGTTATGCATATGCAAATTGTATAGTTGCTAAATGAATGCATTAGCCACTATGTTGTTCTTATCACATGCTATCACAACTAAGGGCATTAACTATAAGGAAATCATAAGTGTCATTAAGGCTAAAAGAGCTAAGAGTAAATACTTTTTATTTGCCTTGAAAGAGCTTAATGAAACTTGATTTCAATATGAGTACTTGAGCTTGAAGAGCTTTGTGAGAGCTTTCACTTGAGCGCTTGAACACTCCAAATTTCTTTGTGATGAGAGAGATATACCTCCTTCAAGCTCACGACTTGGAGAGGTGGAAAGTGGTGCCAAAATTAGCATCCTTGTGGCTAGAGACAAGTGGAGTATGGGTAGGGCATGGGAGGGGAAGGGCACTTAGTTCTTGTACCAAATTGTTGAAACAAAGCCCTCATTCCCATTTTCATGATCCTTCGCCCTTATTCCCACTTTTCCCACCTCCCATAAGCCGTATATTGGCAATTTTAAGTCCCTCAAGGGCCCCTTTGTACTCTGTAAAATACAGATGAGATCCTAGGAAAATTTTCCATGCACTTGTTAAGTGGCATTCACATTTTGGCACTTCCCTAGCCTTGAATTCACTTTCATACATGCCTTATTGTCCAACAACATGTGTTTTCTTATGCTTTCTCTCTCCAAAATGGCCAATTTAAGAGAGAGAAAATCCTTGATAATGCACAAAACTCATCAAAATTAAATTTTGATGACATTACCCCTCCCTTATGTGCGCTTTTGCCGCACAGGACTTGCCGAACACCGTATGCGAGCCACGAATGGCTGCAAGCATACAACCAGGAAAGCAAGCTCAAACAAAATGCAAAGGTGTGTCACCACCACTCTAACCCCCGCCGTGAAGGATTCCCGCGTCGCAGCAGTGAAGGAGGAGCCACCGTCTCGCCGCTCTACCGCCTTGCCCGCTGCCGTGCCGCTACACAGTGCTCGATCGCTCTCTCTCTCTCTCTCTCTCTCTCTCTCTCTCTCTCTCTCACGCAGGAGAAGGAAACCAAGGAGATAAGGCAAGAGCACTCTTGTATTCAACACATGAGAATGAGGGTTTTAGGGTTACATTTGACTCTTATAGGTGACTTGGCCGTTCACACATGGGCGCCCATACATGGCCGGCCGATCCTAACCCTTATCCTATTGATATTCAAGGTGCGCCTCTCATCGGGCGATCACCCGGGCGATCACCCAATCCCTTTATCCTTTGCATATGGTGCCGACAAGCCCGGCCCATGACTCAGAATAGTTAAACTAATTACATGACGTAAAACATAGTACATCTCAATGTCTGTCAATAGGTTAACATGGCCCCCTTCCTGATGTAGATTCCGTCCTCGGAAGCTATGGTATGGTAAGCTCGATAGGGTTGTTGTGGTAGACCGTCTGCAAAACAGGGAAGTAGAGTGAAAGCATGTTGGAATTCAAAAGATATAAAGTGTATAAATTCAAGCATGTTAGACCACAATGGATGTTGCTATGAGAACTTAGTTTAAGGGTCACATGAATGAGCTAGTGTAGCAAATTAACAGGAGTTTAAAATTATTAAAAGTAAATCAAGAGTTAGCAAGGTGTCAAAGGTTAATCAAGGTTTATAACTGGCCTAAGTCAAGGAAAATAACCAAGCTTAATAAATAAATAGATGACCACACTGTGTCTACTCTAAGAACAAGTTAATACCACGAGCCTAGGGACACAAGAAACATCAGAGTTACAGGAGCCTTTTGCCTTTATTTCTTTATGCACGTGATAATTTTTAAACACAATGGCGACCTTCCTAAGGCAAAACTAACATCGATCCTGGTACCATGTTTAACACAAGGCATTATCCAGGAATCTATTAGTTCACCTTAGGCAAGGCTACCCCCTACCAACCAAGGCATCGGTCTGGAGTAGAATACTCCTCGCCTACCAAGTATCAATAAGGCAATAGGCCAACATTAGAGCACATAATAGACTTGTATTGCCATTTATTGTAGGCTTTTTTTAAAAAATTTATTTATTTATTTTGATCTTCGCTCCTAAACTGTAATGTGTTCTTGTATTCTTTCGACAAGGGGTAAAAGCTATGTCCTAGAGGTCAACACACACATGGCTAGGTGTCAAACATTAAGATGGTTTGACCCTAGACCTAAGACAATCATATTCCAAGGTTAACTAAAGACTGCATGCATTCTCAAGAATATATCCAATAAGGTTAAACTCATTAATGATTCACACTAGCATGTCAGGCAACTTCAAAAACTAAGTAGTACATTTACAATTTCCATGTGGTCATGCATTATAGTTCATGCAATTAATTGAACAGTAAAAACGAAAGAGAGTGGGTATGGAAGAATTACACCTGTATTTTGGAGATCTCCTTGATTCGATGAGAAAAATGCCTGCAATTTGATGAGATATTTATGTATGAACGTTGCGGCTATCTCAGGACTTGAAAGCAAACCCACCTCAAACTTTTCCACCTGTACAACCAACTAACAAGCACTGTACCTCGAGAGGCACATTAGTGTGAAAAATTAAAGACTCGTTTAAGGAATCCAAACTAGAAAAAACTTGAAAACACTAACCTACGTACCAGTCACCACACTACTACTGAGGATACAGTAAGATGATGTTGTAGAGTCCTGGCTCTAGCCCTAAGGCTAAGCCTCTATCCGCATCATCCAAATAAATAAAGTCAACCTCAGTAGTGCCATGAGTTTCATCTGTCCATTCATCATTGTTAGATATTTCCTTTTCATTTTCCCATCCACATAAACTCATCAAGAATGTAACCATGCGAGGATAGTCATCTTGTGGAAAAGGAAAGCATTGGGCTATCGGGGATATGTCCTCTACGGAGTAGGGGTCAGTCATGGTCAATAGGCAAATAAGCCATTCTAATTCCTCAACATTTTCCTCTCTGGCTAGTACATCTATATGATCCCATTCAGTTTCAATTACAGAATAGCACATGTGAAATATCTGAGAAAGGTATAGATGATACCTCTCACCAAAGGTGGATGAAGTGTGTGATGCCCTTGCATTTGCCATATCTGCAAACACAGATATAGCATCAGTAGGTTTATGTGACAGGTCATTCTAGTTCGTGATTGTATACGGATATTTCTCCTCTTTTTGTGCTCTTGTTTTTTTTACTATTTTTTATTTTTCTTTTCTTTTCTTTTCTATGTATGAATCTATATATATACATCCCCTTGAATTTGGCAAATACATGGTCAGGGGAGAAGGTTAGGGAGGAAGCAATAAAATGTTGAGCGCGAGTACATGCTCCCCCTTTCCTTGGGTAGATCATATTTTCTGCAATGATGTTGTAGTTTCTTGGAACCAATTTGTCCAGTGGGTCATAGGTTGTGATGTGGGCAGATAGCTTTTTATGACCCTTGTGGCCACATCCAATTGCAGAGATGGAAGTGTACGTTCCCATTGACGAATGGAGGAAATGGTTTCCGACGATACTTTTACAAAGGGAGACATACACTCATTGGTCTCTTGTTGGGTGTTGACAAGAGTAGGTGTAGAGCATGAAGAAACTTCTATATCAATGTGTGTTTGGCTAGAAGCTTCATGTGACTCCCCCTTCCTGAGCTAGGTGGTATTGATCGATATCGTTTGGGAATCCAAACTAGCTCTGGAAGAAGTGGTGCGGAGCACTCTGTTACCTTTCCCTTACCACGGTCTTGAATTGTCGTTGGGGTGGCAACATTTGGTTTGCAAGGTTTTACAGGTGATGTAGAGGGATTCAGCTTATGTTTAGGGACCCAAATCTGGTCATTCCCCTCGTAGTACCCTTGGGCTACTAATAATTTTTTAGGGATCCATCGTGATGTTACATTGCCCTTTCTCGGGTGGGTAACTGCTTTCCTTCTACGAGGCTTCTTGTCTGAACGAGATTGAGCAGGGGAAGTAGCTGTTAACGAAGCTTTTGGGACCCATTTGTATATACTCTTTGGCATAGTAAGCGGAACCTTAGAGACCACCTTGCCTGTTTCCACTCTTGGCGTTGAAGCGTTAGAGGGGTGGCAAACAATCAAGGATGGTTTTGCCACTGGACTTTGTGATTTTTCATTATCTAATATTTGAGTGGATGACTTAGGTGCGGGATTTTGAGCGGTCAGACCTAGTGTTGGTTCTTGCGTTGTGACTCGTCTGGTTGCCCAATCGATATTGCACTTGGTGGCCATCATCCATTTGTGCCCTAAGTTTACAGTCCCTTCCATGGTACCAGCAGGCATAACCAAAAAGCTTTGAATTATGGTCCCCTTGTCATAGGCCACCGGAGTGTGCAGAATTCCTGAGACAAGGGTTTTCTTCTTGTTGATACCTTTAATTTGGATAGCACTCTTGGATAAAGGTGGTTTTCCAAGTTGACACCACACGCCATATGATAGCAAATTGTGTTGAGCTCCTGTATCCAATAATGCATTATACAGCACCTCCCCGTAAGGACTTTGTAACTCAATTGGGTATCTTAGAGGTGGGTCAGATTCCAGTGAATCCTCCTCTGCCTCCTTGAAAAATACTTGCGTAATTTCCAAGTTGGCTTCTCGTTGGCGCCTAGCACGCTGTTGACGTTCTTTGGCTTCAACTCTTGCTTGTATCTTCTTAAGCTCCGCTTGTTCTTTAGCTGCCTTCTTTTGATGGATAACATGTAACTCCTCTTGGCTCAGGGGGTCATAGTATCTTTTGAATTTACCCCCATTAAGGAATCCAATGGTTTCAACTCCGTCGAGAGTCTCCACTCTGATGGTACCTTGTGGGGTGATTTCACATACTCTATACGGTCCCTTACCAGCATATTTGAGCTTCTTCTTTTCGTTTCGCACTCCATACATCAGGACTTTATCCCAAACCTTGATGTCCTTGTCCTTTAGGTGGCGATCAAACCATTTTTTCCTTCTATCCTTCTCCACCACAAGGGCATTGTACACAGCCGATTGTCTTTCTTCGTTTAGTCGCTCAAGGATATACAGTCGCTCTACTAAGGGATTACTATCCCAACCCTCTTGAGTAGCAACACGAAGACTAGGAATGACAAATTCCCACGGCATGACTGCTTCTTGGCTATATACCATTTTGAATGGTGTTAGCCACTTTGTACGCAGTACGATAGGCCCATAAAGCTGTCGTAAGCTTTAGATCCCAATCCATGCGATGAGCTTCAACTGTCTTTATCAAAATAGAGATTAAGGTCTTGTTGGTACTCTCGGCTTGGCCATTCGCTTGCGGATAGTAAGGAGTAGATTTATGATGGGATATCATGAAATTTGTTGTGAGCTCCTTAATCACTTCATTTATAAAATGCGTACCATTGTCGCTCAAAAGTTCAAAAGGACAACCGAAGCGTATGATTATATTTTCAAAGAGGAACTTGGCTGTTGTCCTTGCATCTGCCTTACGTGTCGCTTTCGCTTCAGCCCATTTGGTCATATAGTCAGTGGCCACAATAATATAGCGAGATTGTGTGTTGCGGGCCGCTGGGCTAATTGGGCCTACAAAGTCTAAACCCCACTTTTCAAATGGTTGGTTTACTTTGATCGGATGTAGGGGCATTTGATCTTTCCGCTGGGGTTTCTTGTATCTTTGGCATTCATCGCAACCCTTCACAAAGAGTGATGCATCTTGAAACATAGTGGGCCACCACCAATACCCTGATTGTAAGATCTTTCGCGCAGTTAAGTCTCCTGAGAAGTGACCACCGGCTACGCCCATATGTGCCTCTTGCAAAATGTATAGATACTCATCCTCTCGGGCACAACGCCTACGAACGTCATCCTTTCCTCTTTTATAAAGAGTCCCGGCTATCAGGCAATAGGGTTCGCATTCTTTGATCAGCTTTTGAGCTAGATCTTTACGAAGCTCCTTGGGTGGAAAGCCATTAACCAAAAAGTTAACAATCTTCTCACTCCATTCAGGCATTGTCTCCACCATGAACAGGTAAGTCATCATCAACTCCCGTAGGAGCCTCACCATTAGGTATGCGAGACAAATGATCAGCCATAACATGTTTTTTGCCAGGTCTCACAAAACAACAGTGAAATCAAACTCAAGAAGAATCAATAGCCATCGTGTGATTCTTCCTGTGGAGCATGGTTTGTTTACCAGATACAACAATGCTTGATGATCCACAGAAAACAAACTTGGTGGCAAGGAGGTAATAACAAAATTTCCTTACTGCATATATCATTGCCAACCCTTCTCGCTCCGTAGTGTTGTAGTTCATCTCAGCATCGTTCAACTAGCGACTGGCAAAGCTAATGGGGTAGTCTAATTTGTGTTCTCTAGGTTGAGTTAACACACCCAATAGCAAAGTTTGATGCATCAATATGCACATGGAAGATTAAATCCCAGTTCCCACGATCCTGAATTCATCCCCCGGTCAGTGGTGGCTGAACCCCATGGTCATGGGCTCACCCGATGGCGCGGTTGAACCCTACGGGCCATGGTGAACCCACGATCCGCACTTAACCCCATGGTCCCGGGCTCACCCCACACCGATGGCTCACCCCCGCCCCGTCGGCTGGCTGAACCCCACGGTCCACACTTAACCATGGTCCCGGGTCTCACCCCACACCGGTGGCTCACACACCCCCGCCCCGCCGACGGCTAAACCATGGCCCGCAGCAAAAGTGAACCCCACGGTCCGCACTTAACCCCACAGTCCCACACCAGCGGCTCAACCCCACGGTCCCGGGCGGCTCACCCCACACCGGCCGTTGAACCCCACGATCATGGGCTCACCCGAGTGGCGCGGCTGAACCCCACGGCCCGCCGTGAACCCCACGATTTTGGGCTAGCTCAACTAAGGGTGATACCCCCTGCACCCAACTAAGGGCGATACCCCTGCACCCACTTAAGGGCGATGGTCGCCCTTAAGTGGGTTTAGGGGAGGGGCAGGGGTCGCCCTTATAGTGGGCAACCCTACCCCCCCACCCACTTAAGGGCGATGGTAGGGGGGTCGCCAACTAAGGGCGATCCCCCCCACCCAGTTAAGGATGACCATCGCCCTTAAGTGGGTGGGGGGGTCGCTTCCCCACCCCCACCCACTTAAGGGAGACCCACCACCCACTTAAGGGTTACCATTGCCCTTAAGTGGGTGGGGGGGTCACCAACTAAGGGCAATCCGCCCCCAACCAACTAAGGGGGACCGGACCTTAGTGGGTGGGGGGTTCGCCAACTAAGGGGGGTGACTCCTCGCAGCAGTGAACCATAACCCACAAAGGGCGTGACCCCTCCACCAACTAATACTTCTCTCTCTCTTTCTCACGGTCAATTAATCTATCAATCACACGTACGTCGCTATTGTCTAGCATCGACTCCATGGGGTGATGGAAGGACATTGTTCTCATGTCACATTGCATGTACATTCTCTTATGCTAGGAAGTTGTGCCTAAACTACCCACTCTTTCCAAGCAATGCCTAATCTACCCATTCTTTTCAAGCACATCTTTACTTGGGGTTAAAATCAATTGCTTAAGAACTATACAATACAAGGATGTACTCTTTACTTGAAATAAAAATCAATGGAATCATAAAAAGAGATGGCAGAAAGGTTATAGCTTAAATTGGGATCACAATAGAGATATAAAGGTTATGCAATCATTATACGAGAGTTAGTTATGAAATAATCATTATATAGGAGTTAGTTATAGAATAATCATTACATAGGAGTTAGATATGGAATAATCATTAAATGAGAGTTAGTTATGCAGGCATTTATTATATAGTACAATTATTGAAAATGAATTTTAGATTTTGTGTATTAATGATATTTTTATTATGATCATTTTTTACAATTATTAAAAATGAATTTTAGATTTTGTGTATTAATGACATTATTTATTATGATCATTTTTTAAAAATGAGTATAGTTTTTTAAAAAGAATTTTAATATGTATAGAATTAGTGTTTAGATTTTGAATTCGTTTGTCATTAGTTTGTTGTGTGTTTGTGAGCTAGTTTTCTGAGAGCTTGTGTGTTTATGAGCTGGTTTTCTGAGAGCTTTTCTTGCCATGGAGAACACTTCTTTTCACATTTTTTTGAAAGGTTTGAAGAGTGATCCTATTGTTAAAACTGTATAGGGTCGTTTTTATATTACTAAAGCTGATGATTTTGATGGAATATTATGTCCTCACTCTGGATTGAAAGTTTTTGCAATCAAACCACAAGATGATGGTGTAGGTTATCTTATACTTATCCAATCAGCTAGACCCACTGGAGAGGAACCATGTTATATCTTTGATAAAGATATAACAACAGAATACCTTGTTATTCCAATAATAGGAGAGTCATAATCCCATTTTGTATTAACAAACATGATCCTCCAATTGAGGACATTTATAAGTGTCATGAAACGCCACTATAAAAGTTGTACATTATGAGATATTGGCCACCCAAGGCCTAGTTAAGTAAGTTTTGGGTGTCCAAGTGTGAATAAGGGCCAAATTTATATAAGGCATGTTCTCATAATGAAAAGATACAATCCCTCTTTTGTGCTATAGAGAGCTCTTCCTTGTGTCTTGAGAGAGATTGAGAGATAGAGCATTCTAGCATTGTTCCTCTTCTATGCTTATATGATTCATGCTTGTGTGGGAGAGTGAGAGAGAGTGATTGCCTTATGCGACGGTGCGAGCGACTCTACGGTGACAACGTGGAGGTGGAGCTTAGAGGTTTGGAGCTTAACAAGTGAGCTTGGAGGCCTCAAGGGACTCAAGTTCGAAGCATTGGTAAGTGCCCTATGATAGTTGTGATCTATTACTCATCCTTTAGGTGAATGCATTGAGTTCCCTTTTGGAGGTGTGGTAGCCCATAACATTTTTGGCGCTACTGCGCCGGGGGAAACACCTTTGTTTTTTCCTTCTTCTTGGAGTTTCAGCTCCCATTGCATAAGATTCATGATTGCCCTTACATTCTGGTAGTGCTGCATTGTGTATAAAATGAATGGATAAGATTTGTGTGGAAGTAAGAAATCGTGTGAAATTGGTTGTGGTTGTTGTGTATGTGTGTGGTGGAGTGGTCTTAGAATAGAGCTTCGCTGTTTTTTCTAGTTAATTTTTATATTGGAAGCATCAATGTGAATGAGAAGGTTGGTGTTTTGTTTTCTTCTTTTTTTTTAAAAAAAGGAGCCATTGACTGTGCCTAGAACTTGTATTCTGCTCCTTAGATGTGGCACAATCATTTTGGGAGCCGTTGGATAAGTGTGTTGCACCCAAAATCATAATAGTCGACGCGGGAAGTTTCCACGTGAAACTGCAGAAAAATGTTCACGTCGTGAACCATTTTTTGCAACTTCACGTCACGAATCACTCCCAACATCAGCGTCGTAATTAACACCACAAATCATGGGATTGCCTTGCCAAAAATAGGTAGCCTTATCCTGACACCTCTGATGCCACCAGATCTGATAAGATCAAGAATTGTGAGAGTTTAGAAATCCATTCATGCCGTGAACTTTTTCAGAACTCTTCATGGCATGAATCAATTTGTTCACGACATGAACCATTTAGAAGACCTTCACGGCATGAACCCTTTTTTGTTCACGATGCGAAATTTTCCTACAAACTCATGGTTTAGTCCAGTCCAATGCACAGTCAGGCTAAGGCTATGAAGGTCGGTAACGAAGGGAAGCCTACAACAAAGACAAGGGGTTCTGACCCTAAGAGCAAAATTTTTTTGAACACGTGAAAGTGCAAAAAAACGTTCACGATGTGAACTGTTTTTTGACACTTCACGCCATGAAGTATTCTCTGTAATCTCATGGCCTCAGAAACAGATCGAGACAGAATCGGATCAAGATTAAATTGGGTCATTAAAATAGCTTATCAAATCATACATACATGCACGTTCATGATGTGAATTGTTTTTTGACACTTCACGCCATGAAGTATTCTCTGTAATCTCATGGCCTCAGAAACAGATCGAGACAGAATCGGATTAAGATTAAATTGGGTCATTAAAATAGCTTATCAAATCATACATACATGCACTTAATATCTTGAAAGCTCATCGGAGACGATCTTACACCTGACGATAGTGCATCAAATCACCCAAGATCTTCCTATCAAAAAAGTGTGGGTTCAGGTCGTCATTGAGCAAGCACTCACCTGAGTGTCTTAGGGAACCTGACCACCGTTGAAACTAGTAGTGAAGAATCCATGGAAGAAGGGCTGAGGTACTCTAGGTTTGGGGAAGAGGAGAAACCACCCTCCCCAACCAGGTCTATTGGTATCATTGAAATCACCCGGGGATTTTCGGTCTCCAAATCAGTCATGAGACAAAGAAGCGCAATCTGCGGGCATGGGTACGTCAACCACTGCTGGACTTGGTCCAAGACAAGAAGTGTCCATCCAAACGTCAAATTCAAGGCTATCAAACACCGGCACCCCTCGAATGAGATGGGACATGGAAAGTGCGGCCAGGACGGGTCAAGTATTCTTCCCCACCTTAGAGGAAGTAGAGTTAGATCTCAGATGGAGCGAGGTGGAACGATAGCCTACGAGAGTTGAGCTTAAGGAAACAAGAGCTGGATACTCGAAGGGCGAGAGCTAAGCAAAAGGAAATGGGAAGTTTAAACCTACTCCAATCACAGGGTAAGGAGCTGGAATTGGTCATGGGAAGAAGTGAGGGAGAAATTCCAAACTTAGAACCCATAAATGAGGAGCCCAGAGCTAAGGAAGGGTTTACAACCATAGAAGAAGAGGATAACCTATCAAGAGTGTGGCGGGTGAAGTGGAGGATCGTCTGTACACCAAAAACGATATTGAGCAGATGATCAATCATCCTATGTTCCTACAAGACATGGAACTTTTAATTCTGCAAAGGCATACAGAGGCAACTAATGATGAGCCACTCCAAGGTACAGTGGCAGGACCATCCCATGGACCGAAGATACCTAGAAGAGCCAATACAGGAAGAGGATGAGGTCTAGGAAGGGGGGGAGCAATCCCTCAAAGACCAAGGATGGATCCAACCATTGACCTCAATGATGTAGCCACAAGGACAAATCTGCTAAATATGGCGACAAAGATGGGCTGAGGAATGGTCAGAGAACTAGGCACTACTCTAGAATCCCGACCCTCCCAAATGAAGCAACATATCATTTCCAAACTCACCCAAAAATTCTCTGGGGATGAAGATCCTATCCAACATGTAGAGATTTTTTAATCCACATGTGAAACCTGCGGGCCTGTTAGTGATGTGACAATGATTCATGCCTTCTCACTCACCCTGGAAGGGAAAGCACATCAGTGGTTCCTAACCCTCAAGCTCGAGGATAGGTTGACTTCACACGACTCAAGAATGTGTTTGTTCCCAACATTGCCGAAGTGATGACAGATGGAGCCCTGTGGCATAGTTGTATAATATCAAACAAAAAGAAGTGGAGTCGATGAGAAACTATGTGTCTTGACTTAAGCACTTAAATTCAAGGTGCAAACTACGGGAGATGTTAACTGACGATCGGTTATTGCCTTGCTTCCAGAGAGGGGTTAGAGACCACAAGATGCATGATTATCTGGTACTAGCCCGACCAACTACTCTTGATGCATGTTATAAACTGGCAATTGAATATGAAGATAATATGCTGGAATTGTCGCAATCAGAAGATGTAAGAATATCTTCAGCAACTACGACTTCTCGTGTCTCGAGTCACCAAGAAATTGGAACTCGGAGTAAGCAAGTCAGAAACATGACTGTGGACGAGCTCAGTAACGCTATACTAGAGAAATTGAAGGTAAAGAAGGGAAGAGAAACATCTAGGCATGGGCAAAACCATCTTTACCCCCCAGGGAATTGGTGTAGTGCTGGTCACACTTGAATTCTACATCTACAGAATAACACACTAGTACCTGTGTTTTGAACCACGTTACAGTGGAAGGGCAAGGACATGAACTCGAACATGAGGAGAGGACCGCTACAATGTTTTGGCTACGGAGGGCCGCATTGAATCACTGATGAGTACCCAAGTAAGAATATGGTTCATACGCACCAACCCCAACAAGTGATTGCTATGCCTAATGACATGCTAGTACTCACTTGTACTAAATGTGGTATTGATCATTTGATCAAGGATTGTCCATACCGTGCAAGTGGTTCGACTTCTACTACCAATCAAGCCACCATCCAAACCATTAGTGTGTAGCCAAGAAATATCACACCACTCAATGTCCTGACACGAGTCGAAGCTCAATTAGGAGACAAGGGAAAGAACCGAGCAGATGCGACTATTTCCAAAACTAGCCGTAGGAGAAGAGTGAAAAAAGTGGGTAAGGGTGACACAAGGGTCACAATCCAAGATGGATCCAAAGAAGATACAATCGACACCGGATCCACCCAATCGAGAGAAGAGGAGGATCAAAGGATCAACCACCCACAAAGGGCCAGACCTGGAGGAGTAATGCAACCAACAACTCCTAAAGGAGTCAGTGAGTACCCCAATGCCAATGAGGAAATAAGAAAGTTCAAAGATGCCAGGGCCTTAGTCAAAGAATGCCAATGGCTTCATGAAGCCATAGCTAAGGGCTAACCGGGTGTTAGGGATACAATGTATCCATGAAACGAGCCAACAAGGGAAAGGGAATTGGACGTACCTATTCAATTCCAGAAGAAACAGAAGAAGGATCCCAAGCAAACACAATGTCTAGAATGTTTGAGGAAAATGTGCTGGGGTGAGTCGATCCATTCCTTCGCTATGGATGAATGTGAGTCACACGCCTGGGGAGAACCCTCAATCTCCAAAGAACCTAGAGACATAGGAAGTATCGCGGCTTTACTGTCCATGCCTATACAATGCCATTAGGGCAACTGCTATGCAATTCACCAATGGTCCTATGGACATACTTAAAAGAATGGGTAGAAGGCGGCGGACTAAAGCCAGCAGCCGATACTATAGAGGAGATTCTGCCACCTCTGGTAGCAAAAAGAACCTTAAGACACACAAGGAAAACCCGAGTTGTTAAGATACCATAATCAATTGGGGCATTATTAAATGAAAGCAACGATCCAAATGCTACAATCCCGATTCATCATAATGGGTACCAGCAGGCACTGGCTATCCTGGATGGTGGGGTGGGGGTTATCATCATCACGAAACGTTACTCGGAGAACTATGGAAAACCCGATCTATAAAATGACTGACGAAACATCTTCAAGTCCCATTGGACTTCTAGAAAATGTGAAACTCAAACTCTTTACGTTTCGCTACTATCATACATTTGTGGTCATGGAATTCCTGCGCCAACTGAATTCATATGACATAATATTAGGGAGACCCTTCATCATGAGAGAATCCAAATTGGTGTATAATTGGGCATTAGATCACGTGTATGTGTGTAGGGATTCACAAATCTTAAAGATAGATCTGAGAACATGGAAATCACATCCCATGGAAGGGCAATTGTTTGGTAATGATTCGGTCATAATAGAACGAACCACATCTGTACAATATATGCCAGCCCTTGGTGGGAAATTCCAAGGCAGAAGAGGAAACGGAAATGTATGCGTCATTTCCTCCTCGGACTTCAGTGAAAACTTGATGCATGTGTTAGATGTGATGCAACCCAGGGGGACCTAGTATGTGGAATCTGGAACTGTCCCCACCACGACCTCTGTCTGTATGGTTAATTGGCAGACCATTGATGAAGCATCAGAAGAGGAGACCTCTAGTATAGAGAAGGGACCATAACACAAGGCTGTACCAATGCTCAACACCTCAAAAGGTGGCGAAAACAGAAATGATATATTGCCCGATGTGAAATGCCCTATTATGAAGAAAACCCACGGATGCCTAGTGGTTGAGATACCTTGAGGCCACTAAGGTACATGATGAGTTTTCTAAGGATTGGGATGAGGAGTTAAGATATCACTAGAAGGAAGACACAAGGGGAGAGTCACCCCCTTCAAGAGCTAGAAACACCTAAGCTTACAAAAGCTGGGCGCGTCAAAAACGCAATAAAGCCTTGGTAGAAGCAAAACGTGAGGCTAGAAAGATTATGACTAAAACAAAAAGTGAAAATGAGGACAAACCAGTACCCGACCACTTCAAAACCTATACTGTTGAGACGAGCGGAAAGTGGTCCGATTGATGGCAACAAGGGTTAAGGAGGATGGGATGTCCACATCATACAATGGCCCGATAGAATTCAAGGAAGTTGATATTGTGGGACTAGGGGAGGAAGCTAGACCCGTATACATTGTTAAGGACTTGACTTTGGCTGAAGAAGTTGAGCTCGTTGCTCTCCTTAAGGAGTTAATTACAAGGAGATGAAGGGGGACCACCTGAGGTAGTACAACATATGATTCCAATCATGGAAGGGTCAAGGCCAACCAGGCAGAAACCATACCAGATGAATCCTAAGTATGCGGTGGCAATTGTACAGGAGGAAATAGACAAGCTCATTACTACGGATTTCATCTATGAAATCGAACATACGGATTGGTTGTCATCAATCGTAATAGTGCCAAAAAAGAATGGAAAACTTAGGGTATGTGTTGATCTTAAAAAGGTCAACGTAGCTACCAAGAAAGACTATTATCCACTACCCTATACGGAAAATGTTTTGGAAAGAGTGGCTGGTGAAGAAGCTTACAACTTCTTGGATGGATTCTCCGGCTACAATCAGGTGTCCATAGCACCAGAGGACCAACATAAGACACCTTTCAATATGATTTGGGGAACATTTGCATACAAGGTTATGCCCTTCGGTCTCACCAATGCCTCAGCAACATTTCAACGATGATTGATGTGTACAACCGTCAAAGACTACTTATAGAAGTGGTTGGAGGTATTCATGTTGATGATCTATGTGCACACTCTCGATGGGCAGACAATCTGGCTTGCTTAAGGAAAGTATTCGAGCGATGTCGATTATGTCGTATATCCTTGAACCCTTTAAAGTGTCAGTTTTGGATCAAAAACGGTGTGATATTGGGACACATTGTCTCAAAGAATGGTATATCCACGAATGATATAGAAAGATCGAGTTGATATTGGAGCTGCCACCACCTACTAATTACGAAGGTGTGCAAAGATTTATGGGCCATGTGGGGTATAATTGCTATTTCATATTTTCTATGCTGAAATCGCCAAACCATTGTACAAGCTACTCATTGTCTTTGATGAATGGACTGAGGAATGCCAGGAAGCATATGATACTAAAGCAGACATTGGCTAGCATGCCAATTCTACGGCCCCCCAATTAGGATCTCATATTTCATGTGCATATTGATGCATCAAACGTTGCTAACGTTGCTATTGGATGTGTACTAGCCCAGCCTAGTGAGTTCAAATTGGACTATCCAGTCTGCTTCACTAGTCGTCAGTTAACTATCCAGTTTGCTTCGCTAGTCGTCGTCAGTTAACTATCCAGTTTGCTTCGCTAGTCGTCGTCAATGATGCAGAGGTGAACTACACCACAATAGAGAGGGAAGGATTGGCCATGGTTTACGCTGTCAAGAAGTATCGACATTTCCTATTGTTTTGGCAAACAAATTCATATTCTTCGTGGACCATCAAGCCTTATTATACTTAGTGAATAAGCCTAGCACCACGGGGAGAATCACACGTTGGTTGCTATTATTGTTGGAATTCGACTTTACAGTCACGGTAAGAAAAGGAACACAACATGTGTTAGCTGATCATATGTCAAGAATTCCAAATGGGGAACCAACAACTGGTGTTGAAGATGATCTCCCTGATGCTTTTTTGTTCAAATTGGACATGGTACCCGAATGGAGCGAGGAAATATCAGATTATCTAGCTTGGCTTACACAAACAGATTGGCAGGACTCCAAGCATCCCAATAGCCCACAAGGGTTCCATAAGCAATGGGTCAAAAAAGATTTACTTTACGAGCACAAGGATACTACCAAGGCAATACGGCAATATGGGTACCCAAACCCCACTGCCCAACACCACAAGCAATTCAAGTCACACAAAGGAAAGAGTACTAAAAGCATATAGCATCAATATGGGTACCCAAACCCCACTCAGTGCCCAACACCACAAGCAATTCAAGTCACACAAAGGAAAGAGTACTAAAAGCATATAGCATCAATTCCCAACCCATGCGGGAACCTCACCAACCTTTGTGTGGAGGAAAAGGAAAACCCAACAAAATGGGTTGGGAATTGCCAAAGCAATGACAATAGCCACTTCGGTCACAGAACTAAACAGGGAACCTAAAGGTAAAACAAAGAAGTTCAGCAAAGGGACAATGATAAAAGCCCTCAACCACAGGACCCAGTAACAACATTGTTCAGTTAGGTGGAAGGAAGAATTAAAAACTCCCACATAGAACTAAAATGATTGCATCAAAAAATACCTAGAAGTGCCCAAGTGTCACCTTGGTTTTCGTGGCAATTAAATCAGGTGTCACCTTGGTTTTTGTGGCAATTAAAAATGAAGGTATCTAATGGTTACACGATGGGTACAAGGTAAGCAGGGTATCATTCACTCATTACATGCATATTTGAATGCTTGAGCATAGAAGGTATCAATCTTGTGCATTCATAATCCAAAAATGTTCACGCTATGAACCGATTCACAAATGTTCAGGCCGTGAACCAATTCAAAAAAGTTTACACCGTGAACCAATTCAAAAAAGTTCACACCGTGAACTAGTTCAAAAAGAGTTCACATCATGAAACGGTATTTCTCACGAGCCAATCAAACGACACCATGTGGTTTTCTTCATTAAGGCAGGCGCCCTATCCGACGACTGCATTATAAAATCAAATTTCTTTCCTTTCTCATCATTTTGCATTGTGTGACCATTGCTTCTCACTTGCACTTTTGCTGATCATTGTGCATCGTCCGTCTCGGATTTTCATGCTATAATCGACTGTCTTCTATCGGGGTGGGAGCTTGGTCCATTTCCTTTTCGTTTTCTTTTTCCTTTTTTATTTTTTGATCTTCATGTTATGATCAATATCTTATTGACAATACTTTTTGTACATAAATAACAACCGAATCATAATTATTCTAAAATTTCTTCACGGTATCCCCACTTGCATGAAGCACAATCTTTAACAACGGAAGAAAAAATGGAAAACCAATAAAATAACTCGGCACATTCACTAAGGTTTCACGGGATTATCACCCTGTAGTTTCATGGAACCTCAGGTTCATGAAACTATAGTTTCACAAAATTGGAGGTTCACAAAACTGTAGGTTCACGAAACCTGACTTCACATAACCCTAACTTCACAAAACCTCACGGAACCTCACCATTTCACAGAACCTCTCAAGTTCACAAAATCTCACTTCACGAAACCTAACTTCATGGAACCCCATCGGTTCACAAAACCTAACTTCACGTAACCCTAACTTCAAAAAACCTCACGGGTTCACGGAACCTCACCGTTTCATAGAACCTCACCGGCTCACGAAACCTCATCGTTTCACGAAATCTAACTTGATGAAACCGTATTTCACAGAATCTCACCGGTTCACGAAACCTCACTTCATGAAACCTAACTTCACAAAACCGTATTTCACATGGAACCTCACCATTTCACAGAACCTCATAGGTTCACAAAACCTCACTTCACGAAACCTAACTTAATGGAACCCTGTCGGTTCACGAAACCCACTTCACGTAACTGTAACTTCACGGAGCCTAACTTCACGGCCTGCAGGTTTATGAAACCACTTAGACCCTGCACCTTTACGCCACAGCTTTCACTTGTCCATTAACACACCCTGTGATTACTCCTACACTAACACACTTCTCATTTCAACTAACCGGTTTAAAAAAAAGGAAAAAAAAGGGAAATGGTACCTACTACCCCACTAGTTAGAAGACTGATGTGCTGTTCATGTACAGATGTCGGCCTCGGAGTCAGAAGCTATTGAGACCCTAGCTTCCACTCAAGCCAGCGCCATAGGATCCCCACCAAGTCAGAAAAAGAAACCAGTGCAGGTCCTGAAGCTGAATTTTTTGGGCCCTTATGCCCGAGCTTTCCATGGGGCCATCATCAACAAAGAAGCCCTTATAGCCCATGGAAAGGTAGCCCTACATTACCATAGCCCAGAGTGCCCCCAAATTCTAGAAGAGGCTGAAGTAAAAGAAGCCCTTACGGCCCATGGAAAGGTACCATAGCTCAGAGTGCCTCCAAATTCTGGAAGGCTAATGGCACTACAGATTAGCTCCTGATGATCATTGAAGAGCTCATACGTTATGCTCTCTGCTCTGCAGCTCCCGCCAGCAGTCAAAGTCCACACCCACGCATTCGACAAAATGCCTCTAGACGCAATGCTAAAGAAAAGTTCTTACAACTCCAATGGAGCCAATACGAGAACATCCGTGATGAGGCTATAGAAAAAGTTTGTAGGGCCATGTCATTAATGATGTAGGTCAAGCCCGTGGATAGATACAACAGATACAACAGGGTGCCTTTGAATAGAATTGTTAAGATACATGAAGAGAAGGAGGAGGACTGGGCCTACTATATGCATAGAGTATTGAAGGCTCACCAGTCCAAGATTTGCAACCGGTACCTGCTCACCCAAGTTCTTAATCACGTGGCAAAAAGGCCTCTCCGAGAGCCCGAACCAACGAAGCACCTGCAACTAGCACTGCTGCCAGAGCAACAAACACTCACAACTAAAGACATGCAAGAGGACCAGAGCAACGAACACTCACAACTGAAGACATGCAAGCAGTCTTAATGGAGACATGCAAGAGGGCCAGTTTTTGCCCTTTAGACATAGTGAAAAAAATCCTAATTTAGCCTAATTAGGAATGGGCTAATTTTTACCCTTTGGACAGTGGAAAATTCTTAATTTAGCCTAATTTGCCTAATTATGAATGGCCTAATTTTTACCCTTTGGACATAGTGGGAAAATTCTTAATTTAGCCTAATTTGCCTAATTAACTTAATCTAATGCTCATGATGTCAATGGAAAAGCCTAACAAGAGAGATTGCTTACCTCATCTATCTTCACACCAACAATGAAGCAAAAACAACAAAAAAACATAAAAGAGAGATTGCTTACCTCATCTATCTTCACACCAATGAAGCAAAAAAACATAAAAGAAGGGTTACGGGTTAGGAAAACCTAAATCTAGTCTAATGCTCATGATGTCAATGGAAAAGGCTAATAAGGGAGATTATTAACCTCAGTCTTGTAAGGGGGAAGCTCAACTCAACACTCTATCTTCACAACAATGAAGAAAAAATAACAAGAGAGATTGCTTACCTCATCTATCTTCACACCAATGAAGCAAAAAAACATAAAAGAAGGGTTACGGGTTAGGAAAACCTAAATCTAGTCTAATGCTCATGATGTCAATGGAAAATGCTAACAAGAGAGATTATTAACCTTAGTCTTGTAAGGGGGAAGCTCAACTCAACAATCTATCTTCACAACAATGAAGAAAAAATAACAAAAACATAAAAGAAGGGTTATGGTTTAGGCAAACCTCAACCACATGTACTTCACTCCTAATCACTCAAACACACCCTGACGTCAATACACAATCACTCTCCCACAAGTTTTGCAACTCATGGGCAAGAAAAAACAAACAATAAATTAATAGAGTGTCTCTACTCCACTCTAGCACTAGTTCTACTCCCTGACAAATGGCGACTCTTTTGTGAAGAAGTTGTAGTCTCACCAACAAGCATGCTTACACCAAAGAGTACAAACCCATCTAGAGTCATGGCAGCGCATTGTTGTTAGAATGGAAACCTCAAGGGTGGTCAAGTCCTCAAGCTCTACCGATCCAATGCTTGGACCCCCATAATCCAATCACACAAGAGAGGGAGAAGCTAGCAATCTTCCTTTCTACTCAATCCATCCATCTCTCTCTCTCTCTCTCTCTCTCTCTCTCTCTCTCTCTCTCTCTCTCTCAGTCACTCCACATCTAGTTATTCTCAAGCAAGAATCAAGCAAGCTCACCTCAACCACACATACACACTCAAGTAAGTCAACAATGTAAGCAAGCAAACTCTGCAATACTCCATAGATAAATACAAGCATGCAAAAATTAAGAAGATAATAAGACAAGCAAGAAGGAATGATCTCCCAAGCTTGAACTTAAAAGCGACCTTCCACACCTCATAAGTCACTTATATACATGTGGGATTTTTCCTAGTTGCCCACACTCATGGGGTGCTCAAAACATGTTCTCTTCACATATATGAGCCTTATATGGCCAGTTTCCATTATAACGGTGAGCTTTAAAAGATTCCAAGCCCAGGGAAGTACTTCAAACTTTCCACCCCCAAAGAGGCAGCAAGGCCCGAATCAGAATCAGGATACAGGAAGATTCAGAAGTGAAGGAAGATCCTTCCCCCAGAGTACTTTCTCAGGAACCCCACCTCTTTCAAGAAATCAGAAGGATGAGCTCAGAACTAAAAACCGATGTTTTCGATGCTAGGGTTTTGGTCACCAGTTAAAAGACTGCCCGACTCCTGCCATGTCAAGGGGACAGGGAAGTCAAGGACCCCGAATTCAGAAACCAACCCCTTCATACCAGTCTAATCAGGGTCTGTCTCACCCAAGCCAGGGAAGCCCCAGAAGAACTCCAGCTCAGCCATCTGCCTCTATCCAGAGTAATCTTAGAACTCCTTCCCAGAACTGGGGCAACCAAAGAGAAAGAGTTCTACCTCAGACTGCAGCAGCCAGAGCAGTCACAATTTCAGATGTAGTAGAAGAAGAAAAAGGGCAGATCTATGCTGCAATTGGAAATCAAGGGCCTAACTAGCAGTTCTCCGTCATCCATACTCCAGCAGAATATCAGGGTAAGCCTTTTAAGCTTTTGATTGATTCAGGCAGTTCTCATTCATTCATTTCCCCTGGATGCTTGCGTAAGCTAGTCTTAGAACAGAAATCAGGGAAACCTATGCAAGTTGAATTGGCCAGTGGGAAGACTCTTTTCACTCACCATGAGACAGATCTTATCTAGTTCAATCTAGATGGTAATGTAACCGACTGTCAGTTCAAAGTCTTACCTCTAGGGGTTTTTGACGGGATCCTTGGAATGGATTGGCTCCACAAAAATCAAGCTGACATACACTGTCACAATGGAACCATTTCCTTCCATGACCTTCACGGGAACAAAGTCCATGGAACTGGAGTTTCCAGATCCCCAGACCTTCAGTTAGTAAAAGCTTCCAGGTTACTGAAAGGACTTAGGAAGAAGCAGCAAATTTATGTTGTCAAAATGAACCCAGTAGACTCAAAGCTTAAAGCTAAAGAACCAAAATGGTTAAGTGAATTTGATGATCTATTCCCAGCAGAGCTAACTGAAATGCCTCCAATTTGGAAAATAGATCATGTGATTGAATTGACCCCCGGAGCTCAACCACTAGCCCTATGCTCGTACGAAATGCTAGTTCCTGAAGCCATCGAACTCAAAGAACAGCTTAGGGTTTGTAAGACCCAGTGTTTCACCTTAGGGTGCACCAGTTCTCTTTCAAAAAAAGAAAGATGGAACGCTTAAACTCTGTGTGGACTACAGAGGTCTAAATCAGCTTACAGTTAAGAATAAGTATTCTATCCCAAGAATTGATGAGCTTTTGGACAGGCTAAATGGAGCCCATATTTTCACCAAAATAGATCTCAAATCCGGGTATTACCAGATCAGGATCAATGATCCAGATATACCAAAAACAGCCATCAATACTCGCTATGGGCATTATGAATTTACTGTCATGCCGTTCGGATTAATTAATGCCCCAGCTACATTCAATCGCCTAATGCAGGACATCCTCAGAGAATACTTGGACTTTGTTCTAGTTTTCTTTGACGACATTCTGATTTACTCAAGGAATGCAGCTGACCATGAGACTCATGTCCGAAAAGTTCTTGAGATTCTAAGGAAGCATCAACTCTTTGCCAAAAAGAGCAAATGCACTTTCTCTGCCGACCACGTTGAATGCTTGGGCTGTCTGGTATCCAAAGATGGAATTTCTCCAGATTTTGTGAAAATCCAAGCTGTCATAGATTGGACCGAACCAAAGACAGTGAAAGAAGTCAGAGGATTCTTGGGATTGACTGGTTGGTATAGAATTTTTATACCAAAGTATGCTCTCATAGCGTCCCCCCTGACTAACCTTCTCAAAAAGAATATCCCATTTTAATAGTCTGCCAAGTGCCAAAGTGCTTTTGATAAGCTGAAGACCGCCTTGGTAACCAGTCCCGTTCTGAAGCTGCTAGATTTCTCTCTACCCTTTGAGGTAGTAACTGATGCAAGTGGTTTTGCCCTGGGAGGCGCACTCATGCAAGAAGGTCATGCAGTGGCCTATGAATCCCGAAAGCTCAGAACACATGAGAGGAATTATGCTATCCATGACCTGGAATTACTTTCAGTAGTCTATGCCTTAAAGTTGTGGAGACATTACCTACTGGGAAAAAGATTCACTTTGATGACAGATCATCAGAGCTTAAAGTGGATCTTTACTCAGAAGGACCTCAACATGTGCCAAAGAAGGTGGATGCAGACCTTGCAGGAATTTGATTTTGAAATCAAGTACCGCCCAGGCAAAGAGAATGTGGTAGCAGATGCTCTCAGCAGAAAAGCCTCCTTGCTTGCAATTACTATAATATCAAATCCTTTGATTATTCAAGCAAGTGAGAAGATCATGCAGGATAGATTCTTTGGCCCTATTGCTACCCTACTTATGCAAGAAAGAAAAACTCCACCGGAGTTGAACAGAGTTCAAGGGTACAGCCTAGATGATGGCATTATGTATTATAATCGTAGGCTATGCATCCCCACCAATGATGAGGGAACCAAAGGGCAAATTCTGAATGAAGCCCATGACAGCCTTATTGCAGGACATCCAGGTTTCATCAAGACCTACATGTCCGTAAAGAAAAGCTTCTTTTGGCCTGGTTTGAAAAAGGATGTGCTGAATCATGTACGTCAATGTCTAACATGCCAGAAAGTCAAAGCTGAAAGAGTAAAGATGCCTAGGAAGTTACATCCATTGGACGTCCCCCAGGACGTCCCCCAGATGAAGTGAGAATGTATCAGTATGGATTTCATTACTGGATTACCTTCAGTGCAATTAGGTTACAACTCCATCTTCGTGGTAGTCGACAGACTAACCAAAGTTGCCCATCTGATTCCAGTAAAAGAAACCTACACTGCAGTGGATGTGGCCAGAATGTTCCTCAAAGAAATCTTCAGATTGCATGGTCTACCCAGGAGAATAGTAAGTGACCGAGATCCCAAATTTACTTCAAGGTTTTGGACTGCATTTTTCGAAGCAGTGGGAACTTTCTTGGATCTCAGCACAGCTTATCACCTTGAGACCGATGGTCAAACTGAAAGAGTAAACCAAGTAATTGAAGATATACTTCGATCATGCTGTGTGGCAGAGAACCCAAGAAGTGGCTAAGCTATCTGCACCTAGTCGAGTTTGCCTACAATGCTTCTTATCACCGAAGTATTGGGATGAGCCCTTTTAAAGCTCTGTATGGACAAGATTGCTTAATCCCATTAACTTGGTCCGACCCATTGATTAGGGTCGAGATGTCCAGACAGATGCTTGACGACATAGAGCAGCAGATGCAGGCAATTCGTAAAGATATAAAATCTGCCCAGGATAGACAGAAGCAATATGCAGATAAGAAGAGGACAGATAGAAAATTCAAAGAGGCAGATATGGTCTTCATTCGAGTACGGCCCAAAAGAAGTTCCTTATCTCTTGGGAAGTACAAGAAGTTATCCCCCAGATATTATGGGCCATATCTGATTACAAAGAAAGTAGGTGATTTAGCCTACGAGCTTCTTCTGCCTCTTCATCTCAAGGTTCATAATGTATTTCATGTAAGCCTTCTAAAGAAATATGTGCCAAACCCAAATCATATGCTTAATGATGAAATCCTAACCTCTTCAACCCAAGGACAGATGGAACTCCAACCTGAAAAAATTCTTGATGTTTGAGAAAAGATTCTCAGGAACAGAATTCTCAGAGAATTATTAGTAAAATGGAAGTTCTATCCTTTTGAAGATGGAAGTTCTATCCTTTTGAAGATGCCACTTGGGAGAATGAAGCCGATCTGTTGCGGGATTATCCCCAGTTCGCGAGATGAGGACATCTCGCGTTTTTCAAGTGGGAGTGAATGTAAGATTCCTCCCCAGCCTCTCAAGATGTCCAGCATCTTCCCGTGTAATTAAATCCCTCTTCAGAAATATAAAAGATCTTGTTTCTAACTATTTTAGCCTAGAGAGAGAAAATATTCTAGAGAGCGAATATTCAAATTTTGAATATTTTTGGATAGAAAAATATCTCATCTTATTAAAATAAGTTTTCCTAAAACAGAAGTTCAAAAAGATTTTGAGAAGGTGTATTAGAAATTAAGTATAATCTGTCAAGAGGCATTATCCTAGGGGTGAAGATTTTTTCGAAAATTTAAATTAAGGTTCCTATGGCCCAATAAGATTCATCCAAATGTAAGGAGGAGATAAATGAAGAAATAAAAGAAAAATCCCTCAAAAATGAGTAAATACTCACATAAGATGAAGAGTTGAATAAGGACAAGGCTAATAGTTAAAAAAGGGGAGATATTTAGAAGTAAATACTCACATAAGATGAAGAGTTGAATAAGGACAAGGCTAATAGTTAAAAAGGGGAGATATTTAGAAGTAAATACTCACATAAGATGAAGAGTTGAGTAAGGACAAGGCTAATAGTTAAAAAGGGGAGATATTTAGAAGTAATGATGCATTTTTGACACCTCTGCATGGGGATTTCCCCCTCATGAATGAGGCGCCTACTTCACATGTGCAATTGTGTTTTAAATCTTCAAAAATTGAGATATTTCATCTCTCCTCTCTCCTACTTCAAGTCTAGTTGCAAAAAGTTAGCTCAACTGACCTAAAAATGGTCAAAAATTGACCAAACTGAATTGGAAAATTCTAGAATCAATTTGTTTGGTTAGGAGCTCACTTTTTCCTATAAATAGAGGCCTTTCCCTTTGTTGAAACTCAATAGTGTTTTATGCACTATTACTCTACTCCACCCGAGCCAAGAACTGTGAATTCATTAATAATTTACTAGTTTTTGATATTTCCCTCTTCCAAAGATTGGTGGCCACTCTTGTTCAAACAAGAGTTGAACCCTCAAACCATCAAGCCAAAGGAAAGCTATTGAAGTCATTAGTAAGTTGGTGATTCTTCTTTTCTTTCACTTATTTTATGGTTTTTATGGTTTTAAATGGTTTTTGTACTTTATGTCTTCTCTAAAAATGTTATGCCTCATTACAAAAAGGCATTCCCCTCTCTTCTCTAGCAATACCAACCTTTCTTTATCCTAGGTGAATGGTTAATTGATTAATGTCAAGTTTTTATAATGTTTGTCTCAATTAAGTGGAAAAATGTTTACTTTAGGATAATTTCAATACTTTTGGTGCACTTTTAATTAGTTATAAAGATATAAAAATTTAAAAAATGGTCAGCCATACAAAGGAGGTTATGGTGAAATTTTTAGAAATTAGTGAAATAAAATTCATCCTTTATTTATTCTAAAAGAGTAATCCTTATGGTTTCTATATTCTAAAGTATCATTTTCATGCATACAAGATGCATTTTGATTATGTGTTTTGGTGCACTTTTAATTAGTTATAAAGACTTAAAAATTTGAAAAATGGTCAGCCATACAAAGGAGGTTATGGCAAAATTTTTAGAAATTAGTGAAATAAAATTCATCTTTTATTATTCTAAAAGAGTAATCCTTATGGTTTCTATATCCTAAAGTATCATTTTCATGCATAGAAGATGCATTTTGTTTATTGCATAAAAGATAATTTTTTTCATCATAAAAGTGTTACTTTTATCATATTTGATTTTAATGCATAGAAGTATGCATAAAAGATAAATTTTTATTATAAAAGTGTTACTTTTATCATACTTGATTTTAATGCATAGAAGTATGCATAAAAGATAAATTTTTATTATAAAAGTGTTACTTTTATCATATTTGATTTTAATGCATAGAAGTATGCATAAAAGATAAATTTTTCATCATAAAAGTGTTACTTTTATCATATTTAATTTTAATGCATAGAAGTATACATAAAAGATAAATTTTTATTATAAAAGTGTTACTTTTATCATATTTGATTTTAATGCATAGAAGTATGCATAAAAGATAAATTTTTATTATAAAAGTGTTACTTTTATCATATTTAATTTTAATGCATAGAAGTATGCATAAAAGATAATTTTTTCATCATAAAAGTGTTTCATTTCATCACATTAAAGCTTATATTAATATTAGACATTTGAGAGAGTGTATCATGAGAGGAAGGAGAGTCTTTGAAAAAAACCATATACACAAAAAGAGAAGATTTTATTGACTTTTGTATAGCATCACTAGATACAATAGTTATGGTGGTTCCCTTCCTCTCAGTGTTAATACTAATGGCTTTACCTCTATGATGAAAAGTGCTAACCCTATTAGAATAAGTGAGTTGTATGGCCATGCGATGAAACCATGGCGCCCCTAAGATAACATCCTCATGCAATAAAGGAGATACATAAAACTCCTCTTGATCAACGTACTCTTGAACATGTAACCTAAGCTTCCTAATCAATGGTGTGACAGGGACATTGCCCTTTAAAGGCTCCATCGGCATCAAGTGCAGGTTCCATTTCTTCAGTATTGATGCCCAGCTTTGAAGAATGCGTGTGGAGTGTGTGGGTGTGTGTGAAGTAGCACAGAGATGGAGAAGAAGAAGAAGACACAAGATGTGGACTCCTTGTCACAATGGGTTTGACAGAGTCCTTATTAGTTAGACTATAAAGAATGGTGTCTGCCCGTCCACTTAGTTAGGGCTAGCACAATGGGCTTTACCACCCCAACAACTTCCCACTTAAAGGCCAATGTGCCTTTAAGTAATGGGGTGCCTATATATATATATATCTACATATACATATAAAAATGGTAGAAATAATTATCTATCGAGAATGCCCATCAAAGTCCAACAATGTGTGAACCGCTCTGAGGGAAGCCCCTTTGTAAGAAGATCTGTAGGGTTTTCACTGGTGTGAACCTTGGCAAGTTGCATCCGCTTATCCTCCAACACCACAAATGAAGTGAAACTTCATAGCCACATGCTTTGTCTTCACATGAAGCATTGGATTCTTTGCTAGCTGTATAAAAGCACTTTGACTATCACAATGTAGCATTGACATCTCAATGCTTATGCCCAAGTCTCCCACTGAAGAGAGTGTGTGTGTGGCAGGAGTGTGTATGTGTGTGAGCGCGCAGAGAAGGAGAAGCGCAAAGAAGAGGGAGAGAGAGACACAGTCGATTGGACTCCTTATCACATAATGTGTGATGAGGGTTTTAGTCCTTATTAATATAAGTAAAGTGAATGGTCAGTGTTTATCCATCGGGTTAGTCTGGCTGCCCAAGTAGTGGGCCTGGCACATTGGGCTACCATCCCAACAACCTCCCACTTAAAAGACAATGTGCCTTTAAGCTGGGGTGAAGATGTATATATATATACATACAAAACAGGTAGATAATAACCATCTATTGAACACCCATAAGTGCCCTGCAATGTGTAAACCGCTTTGAAGGTAAGCCTTTTGTTAGGAGATCAGCAGAATTGTTATCTATGTGAACCTTGACAAGCTACGTATGCTTCATGCACTTCATGCAAGAAGTGATACTTCACATCAATGTGCTTAGTCTTTGCATGAAACACTGGATTCTTGGCCAACATGATAGCACTCTAACTATCATAATGCAAGACAAGTATCTCACTAGTTCTACCAAATCTCCCACTAGACAAGTAAGCCATAATGCTTCCTTGCATGCTTCTGATGCTGCAATATACTCTGCCTCAGTAGTAGATTGTGATGTACAACTTTGCAAATGAGATCGCCATGAAACAACACCACCAATGAATAGAAAGACATAGCCAGAAGTGGACCTTCTGTTGTCCAAATCTCCTGCATAATTTGCATCAGTGTAGCCAACTACACATGCTTCCTTTTTGTTGAAGATTATGCACATATTCTTCGTGCCATTCAAATATCTCATCACTCCTTTGACTGCCTCCCAGTGTTTCTTGCCAGGGTTTGACATATATCTGCTAATCACTTCCACTGCAAACGCAATATTCGGGTATGTAGCTATCAGAACATACATCAAACTGCCAAACCGCTACAGATGCATAAGGCACCTTTGCCATCTCAGCCTTTTCTTCATCAGAATTGGGACAATCTTTGTAGGACAATTTCACATATGAAGGCAACGGAGTACTCAATGCCTTCCCACTTTCCATATGGAACTGTGTGAGCACCTTGTTAATGTATTCTGCTTGAGACAAATAAAGCAACTGCTGAGATATGTCTCGTTGAATACGCATGCCCAAAATATGACTAGCATCGCCCAAGTCTTTTATATCAAAATTCTCATGTAATTTTGATTTCAAGGCTGTTACATCATCACTGCTTTTACTTGCAAGTAGCATATCATCCACATATAGGATCAAAATAATCAAGCTACCATCTATAGCTTTCTTAGTGTAGAGGCAATGATCAAATCACTTCTTTTGAAGCCTTGAGACAGCATGAATGAATGGAATTTATGATACCATTCCCTTCGTGCCTACTTGAGACCATAAAGGCTCTTCTTGAGCTTACACACCAAATTCTCTTTGCTTGTCTCAACAAAACCCTCTGGTTGCTGCATATAAATATCTTCATGAAGATCCCCATGCAAAAACACTGTTTTCACATCCATTTGGACAAGCTCCATGTCCTCTTTGGCAACCAATGCAAGAACACATCGAAGAGGTCATTTTCACAAGTGGTGAAAATATCTCATCAAAATCCACTCCTTGTTGTTGCTTAAATCCCTTAGCAACCAACCATGCCTTGTACTTTGGTCGACCATCATTGGGAGTAACCTTCATCTTATAGACCCACTTACATGGCAAAGCCTTTTTCCCACTTGGTAAAGGCACCAAATCCCACGTAAGATGTTTATGCATCGAGTTCATTTCTGATTGCATATCTTTCTCCCACTTGACTTTGTCATCTTGCAACATAGCCTCTTTATAGCAAGAGGGCTCTCCGCATGTCAACATGACATAATCCAAGAAAGGAACATATTTATCGGGAGGCCTTGAAACTCTTGTAGACCTTCTGAGAACTGGTTGAGCGTGTTGTTCCTCAGCAACATCTTGCGGTATAGGACGATTTTGTCCAGGTTGTTCAACATTAGGTGCTTGAGCCGCCCTATTGTAAAAATGTCCATCTTCCTGAAAGATAACTCTCCTTATCTCCACTGTAGGTACAGACTTTTTATGCATCTTCTCTTCATCGAAGTAAATGTCATTGCTACGCACAATCTTCTTGGCTTCGGGATCCCATAACCGATATCCCATCTCACCAGAATTGCCATAGCCAAGAAATATACATTTCTTTGACTTAGGAGACAACTTGTCTCAAACTGTTTAGGAACATGGCAATATGCTTCATAGCCAAAGAATCTAAGATGCTTGTAAGAAGGTGGTTTTCCTGACCATAACTCTTCAGCAACCTTCTCATCCAAAGCCTTGTTAGAAGAACTATTGAATAAGATGAACTGCAGTGGCTAAAGCTTTTGCCCAAAACCCATTAGGCAACCCTGCGTTTGACAACATGCTACGTAACTTCTCTTGTATGGTACGATTCATTCTCTCAGCCACACCATTCTTGTGGAGGGTTATATGGAGCCTTTCGACTCACAGAAGTGCTGAAAAGCCTTGCTGACATACTCTCCACCATTATCTGACCTCAAGCACTTATCTTTCTTATGAGATTGATTTTCCACAAGTGTCACAAAGTTTTGAAACTTAAAAAGAACCTTGTCTTTCTTCTTGAGAGGATACACCCACACTTTCCTTGAGAAGTCATCTATGAATGTAACAAAGTACTTGGAACCTCCCATAGATACGTCAGGCAGCATAGGTCCACACACATCACTATGGACTAACTCTAATGGCTCACTTTTCCGAGTGCTTCCCCACTTGTGCGGTGACTGTGTTTGTTTACCATAAAGACAATGTTCACAAACAGAAAAATCTGAGAAATCAAAGCCAGGAACATAACCAAAATGAGATAAGATTTTCATTCCTTTTTGAGACATATGAGCCAACTAGCGATGCCACAATGAAACACTTGGCTGGTCAGTTACACAGATTACATGATTTTTAATGTTGGACACATGCAACGTGTACAAAGTTCAAGAATTTACACCACGTGCTTCCATGAATTATCACCAATCATGAAGTGATAACCTGCGTCGTCCAACTATCCCACAGTACTAATCAAGCTCTTGGTGAGCTTGGGCACATGTCTCACATTCTTCAGAGTGAAGGAAGAACCATTTTGAAACTTGAGGTGTACATCACCAACTCCAACAATGTTGCATGGAAAATCGTTGCCAAGTCAAACACGGCCTTTGCGAGTTGCATCATATGTGCTGAACTACTCCCTATGAGGAGTCACATGAAAAGATGCTCCTGAGTCAAGGACCCAATCCTGCAAAGCACCATCATCTGTGGCAGCTAGAAATGCTGCTCATGTGAAGCAAATGTCTCCATCAGAATCTTTAATAGACACACTGTTGATCTCATGAATCTTCACACTGCTCTCTTTTGGCACACTTGTTTCGTGCTGCTTCTTCTCCTTGCCTTTCTCTCACTTCCATTTGTGTCAATCTTTCATATGGCCCTTTTTGTGACAATAATAGCACTCAACTTCTTTGTGTCCACATGACTTATTGTGAGATTTACCTCTCTCATTCTGCTTGCCCTTTTTAGCAAATCTGCCACGAACAACAAGAGCACTGCTACCACCTTTTGAAGAGTCCTGGTTCTTTCGATTGATCTCTTCAGTGAGAAAGCTGCCCTTCTACATCAGCACTTGATAGACCATCATCAGGAGCAGAATTACTAGTGGCTGTGCAGAAGGTATCCAAGCATTCTGGCAACGTAACTAGCAAGAACATTGCTTTGATAGAATCCTTGAAATTGATTCCCTGCGTAGAAAGATGTGTGAAAACTGTATTGAACTGATGAAGATGGTCGGACATAGGTGTCCCTTCCTCCATCTTTAAATCCACCAACTACTTTAGCCAATACACCTGCTGTGAAGGAGCATTTTTCTGATCATATAGTTCATGCAGCTTTGTCCACACGCCATAACTGGTCTGTTCCTTATGGACATTAAAGTACACGTTCTTCAATAGTGTCAGCATAATGGTAGACGGGGCTAGCTCATCCAGCTCCTCCCATACATCTGCCTCCATATCTTTTGGCTTTATCCCTTTCAACTTTATGGGCTTAATCTGCTTCTATTGCACGAGAACATTGTAATATGTCATTGTACTTGTAAGGAATAATTGATGGTCATGGATTGAGAATTATTTACCATGGTAATGGTAGCTACAAATGATGCGAGGACTGGGTGGCCTAATGGATTCCATGTCTCTCGAGACAAAACATTGTAACTAGCTCTCATGTTAACCAAGGCTATCCACCACACACCTAGGTGGTCTTTCTTGAGGAACTCTATCTCAAGGTGAGAAAGTTTTGATGTTTTTGTGGTTTCAACCGCATCCTTAAGGTCAACCTTGTGTACAGAGATTTGCACATTTGGGGGCATACGACCTCTTTGATTCTTCTTTTATCCGGGAGTTTGTTGCCTTGAGGCATGCCCTTCGTTTTTTGTTATCTACCTCTCATTTCTCTTCCTTTTACTTGTGAATTTAATAGAGCATTTCCTAGGTGAGAGGTGCATGGTAGCATTTCATCTTGCTACCATTGAATTAATGTTCCATCTTATCTCCATCTAGGGTCTCTATCTTCATTGTGCCTTCATGAAGCAATTTATGTAACTACTCGGTAGGGACCTTGGCCTATGTACTTTGTAAGATCCCTGTTCCCACCGAGCAACGGATTCGGGGTACTGGCAGCGGAAGTAGCGCTTCTCGCGCGGGACAGGGGTCCCACACTCGGGGCCTCGCCCACGTATATCCGGATAAGAGACTAATCCGTCGGTTGTTCCAAAACCGAACCCGGAAAAACTTTCTTAACCGGAAGCACGGGCGATTCCACCAGGATAACTTTTTACTCTAACGTAGTCAAGATCATTTCTGATCGAGATGATCCAATTATATCTATAAGATACTTAGTCAGTTCAAGGAAGAAACTTGCACTTGGATCATTGGGATCAACGCTTTTTTCCTCATTCAAGAGGCACAGCCGTTGATTCCTATCCATAGAACAGTTACTGTCCGGGATTTTTTTTTTCTATCGTAAAAACAAAAGTTTGAGTCTCGATTTACGGATCCATCAGTCCAGCCTAACCCCATCCAGTCCCATGGGTTAGCCAACCGCCCAACCACTGTAGTGATGGGATCCAATTAAGAATTTGGTTAGGTTTTGTCCCGGGTACCAAGGAAAAGAGTTCCAAGGCCCCCTAGCCGGATGTTCATGCAAAATAAAACTAGTCACACCACTCACACACCCAATATGAAATTGCCTTTTTCAACCAGATTCAACCAGTTTAAAACAATCCTTTAATAAAACCATAGTATCATTGATCACCATCTTCCAATTTATCCAATTGATTCTTAATTTCCCATCATTCCTTCATCAGAGTATCTATGGCATCATTGGCAACTAGAACGCTCAGGAGCCGTTTCGATAGTTCCTAGCCCATAATACTTGGCAATATAATCACTTAACAAGATGGACTCTCGTTGAAGATCAGCAAGATCAACCAACAGATCCATATAAGGAGCCATGGACTCATCCATTGAAGACCAGCAAGGTCAATCAACCAGATCCATGCTCGATTTCAGAAAACAACTCCAACTCTGTTCCAATATCTTCCTCGACGCACGCGTGGGTATCCTAGGCAACCCAGAGCCCGAGCACCGTATGGTCAGCACCCTCTAGGATCCTTCGCAGGTAACCTAGCGCTTCACGCATAGGCCGCTTCCTTGGCCCCTCATCCACCGTACCGGAAGCTCACCATTTTAATCGCACCGAGGCTGGTCAAGACCTCGGCCGACCTTGCTACGCGAGACGTCCTTCATTGACTCCCCGTCAGCAGTTGCAACTTTACCATCACGACTTTAATCACAAGACGGTCAAAATGCTCCCCCCAGCATTCTTGACATAAAACAATCATTTACAAACAGCATTTACAAACAGTTTACAACACAATTTCTATTTTAACTTTCATTTTTCCACATTATCCTCCATCAATCTACATTACTTATTCCATATTCCATTTATATGTATACTCATCCCATCACATCATTTCTATCTCATCACTTCAGATTCCCTCACATCGCATATCGTATATTCACATCCATACATCCACATCTATATGCGTACATTCACATCTACATGCATACATCTACATCTCTATGCATACATCCACATCCACATTCACATTCACCTCCATACATCTACATCTACATGCATACATCCACATCTCCATTCACATCTACATCTATACATCTACATCTACATGCATCCATCCACCTCCACATCCACATCTACATCTATACATCTACATCTACATGCATACATCCATATCTCCATTCCCATCTACATCTATACATCTACATCTACATGCATTCATCTACCTCCACATCCACATCTACATCTATACATCTACATCTACATGTATACATCCACCTCCACATCCACATCCGAATCTATACATCTACATCTACATGTATACATCCACATCCACATCTATACATCTACATCTACATGCATACATCCACATCTCCATTCACATCTACATCTATACATCTACATCTACATGCATCCATCCACCTCCACATCCACATCTACATCTATACATCTACATCTACATGCAAACATCCACATCTCCATGCATAATAAAATTCTTTTAATTAATCTAGGATGATAGTTCCTAGAATATGGTAGGAAGTCCTCTTTTTATGCTAAAAATTTTGCCATAGCTCCGCTACTATGATTGATAAATCTCAATTTTTTTCTAAGGGATAAAGCTCATTATTAAAGAAATAATTAGAATGGTCTCTAATTGGATCATCAATCCATAATGGTCTCTAATTGGATCATTAAGAAAACAATTAGAATGGTCTCTAATTGGATCATCAATCCATAATGGTCTCTAATTGGATCATTAAGAAAACAATTAGAATGGTCTCTAATTGGATCATCAATCCATAATGGTCTCTAATTGGATCATTAAGAAAACAATTTGAATGGTCTCTAATTGGGTCATCAATCCATAATGGATTGAATCATCAATGTGCATAAACTAAAAGCATAGCAAAAAGCCATTAATTTGGCCTCAAGCATAGCTTAATCTTGGATTAAGGAAAAGCTTTATGAAAAGCTTCATTTGGATTGAGAATGGGTCATGAGTATGACCATTTCTTGAGTGAGAGAGAGAAATTATAAAAACCATTAGAATTTAAATATAAATGGAAATTAACTTCTATAGCATTTATTAAATTATGTAACTCTTCACTACTATTCACCAATTAACTTCAATAGCATTTAAAAAAAACCATACCAATTAAACTTCTCAAGCTTGAGAGGGGTTGAGAAGAGAGAATCATTGAGAAATCATAGAAAAGATCAAAATTCAATATACTTACCTTATGATTTGCTTGATTCTTTATTCACAGTAGAGGCCCCCAACCAATCAATTGGTTTAGTATGTTGATGGAGCCACCAATGGGGATTGAAGAAAGAGAGAAGTATCAAAAACTAGTGAATTATTAAAGAATTCACAGTTCTTGGCTTAGGTAGAGTAGAGTAACAAGGCATAAGACACTATATATTTTAGCTTAGGTGGAGTAGAGTAACAAAGCATAAGACACTATAGGTGGAGTAGAGTAACAAAGCATAAGACTCTATCTAATTTGGCTTAGGTGGAGTAGAGTAACAAGCATAAGACACTATATATTTTGGCTTAGGTGGAGTAGAGTGACAAAGCATAAGACACTATATATTTTGGCTTAGGTGGAGTAGAGTGACAAAGCATAAGACACTATATTTTTTTCAACAAGGGGAGGCTTCTATTTATAGGAAAATTTGAGCTCCTAACCAAACAAACTGAATCTAGAATTTTCCAAGTCAGTTTGGTTGAATTTGGACTAGATTTGGACCTAGTTTGGTTACTTTTTGATTCGGTTTGGTTCCATTTTGATTTGGTTTGGTTCAAGAGAGATGAGAGATAAAAATATCACATTATTTTTGAGTTTAAAACTCATTCAAGCATGTGAAATATGCACCTCCTTTAAAGAATTCCCCTTCCTTACATGTGTCAAAATTTTATTGCTCATAGTTTTTTACTAATAAACCTTGTACATTTTCAACTCTTCATCTTATGTGAAATATGCACCTCCTTTAAAGAACTCCTCTTCCTTACATATGTGTCATAGTTTTTTTACTAATAAACCTTGTACATTTTCAACTCTTCATCTTATGTGAAATATGCACCTCCTTTAAAGAACTCCCCTTCCTTACATATGTGTTTATTTACTAATAAACCTTGTACATTTTCAACTCTTCATCTTATGTGAAATATGCACCTCCTTTAAAGAACTCCCCTTCCTTACATATGTGTTTATTTACTAATAAACCTTGTACATTTTCAACTCTTCATCTTATGTGAGCATTTACTCATTTTTGGATACCCAAAATATCTCATATTTTTAATATTGCTCATAGTTTTTTTACTAATAAATCTTGTACATTTTCAACTCTTCATCTTATGTGAGCATTTACTCATTTTTGGGTATCTTCTTTTACAAATTGGATTTATCTCCTCCCTACACATGGATTGATGCTATTGGCCCATAGGGACCTTAATTGGACCATAATCTAAAAATTTCTGAAAATCTAGACCCTTAGACTAAGGTTCTTTATACTTATTTCCAATTAATTCCAATTGCACATTGGAAAATTCTTTTTGAATTTCTATTTCAGGGGAATTTATTTTAATAAGATGAGTTAATTTCTATCCAAAAATATTCATAATCTGAATATTCTCTCTCTAGCATATTTTTCTCTCTCTAGGCTAAAACAGTTAGAACAAGGCCTTTATATTTCTGAAGAGGGATTGATTACAGGGGAAGATACTAGACATCAAAAAGGGGTTGGGAGAGGAATCTTACATTCTACCCCACTTAAAAAATGCGAGATGTCCTCATCTCGCAAACTGGGATAATTTTACAAGATGCACGAATATGAGACTTAGAGAAAAATTTTAATCAAGATTAACCACCAAGAAAAGTCTTAAAGAAAGCAAGATAAGAACAAGATTTAAACTTTATTCATTCTCGGAACTTATACAGTAAAGATAGAACTCTTTACACTTCCATAAGCCCGTCCATCATATGGTCACAAAAGCAGTCCTCACAAGCTGCACAAGTATAGGGTAACTCGTCTATGGGAATGATTCTGCTGGTTATTGCCGCACCTATCTCAGTGGTATGAGGTGATCTAACAAAAGGACCTCTGAGAGGCAAGCCAAAAACGGGGTAAAGGCATATCTTCTCATGAGGAAGAAAACATGCCAGTAAGAAGACCCGCTCAGAAAACCCAAGATGCCTTGATCTCATGACACAGTAGTATCGGGGACCCAAACCCAAAGCTTCAATAACCATGGCCAAGCGGACATTGTTACGAAAGTGTTGCTGACCCCAGGGTGTTACCCTAGTTATGTTTTGATAGGTCCGCCATTTGGTCTGCGCTACAGAAGTTCCTAGGTGAGGAAAAAGTGAGCGCTCATACTGTTCTATAAAGTCTTTCTTCACAGACTCTCTTGCGTCTTGAAGGTGAGAAATCATCAGGGATAAAACTAATTCCTGTTGCCAAGCCATGAAGGAAATTAAGAAAGAAAGGAGATTGATGGGAGTAAGATTACTGTGAGCGACAAGTAAAAGTTACGACTTATATAAAGGAAGGAGCTAGCGTAACCTAGAAGCCAACGGTAACTTGCCACTGAAGTTTTACCGTCTTTCCATGATTTGTGTTTGACACATTTTTCTATAGAAGGCATTAAGAATTTTGAGATGAGGAGATAAAAGAAACTTGTAGGCTAAGTCACCTACTTTCATTGAATTCAGATATAAGGATCACAATATCTGGGGGATAACTTCTTATACTCCCCAAGAGATAAAGAACTTCTTTTGGGCCGTACTCGAATGAAAACCAAAACCTTGGTATCCAAAACACCGATTCTCACTTCTAAACTCATTGTTCTAAATCCTTAAAACAGGCGTGACTCCTGAGAAGTATTCTAGGAAAAGGGTCTTCCTTTTTTAAACAGAAATTTTCTTTTATTTTAGAGAGGGAATAATTATAAGATCAGAAAGGAAGATTCTTACTCCAGTATACCTCGAAGGTTGGAGAGGAATCTTACATTCTACCCCACTTAAAAAGTGCGAGATGTCCTCATCTCGCAAGGTAGAGGACAACTCTTTTTCTTAAGATCCAATTTTATTCTGGGTTCCTTATATTCTGGTCAACCCAACAGAACACTGGGATAAATATCCCTTATATAGAACTCATCATTAAATAACAATTCATTCAGATCATATCATTCATATCTTTAACATGATAAAGGTCCATTAGACCGAAAAGTTTCCTTCGGAACATTCCTCCCCACGAAAATTTCAGTCAAGCAAGTTCTCAATTTGACATCCCTTAACTTGATCTACCGGTCAAGTATTAACAGTAGCAATCTGACAGCACAATCCACTAATCTCATAGTGATTTGCTGAATTCGTTATCATCATTCTAGTTATGAATATCATCACAGGGACTCGTCCCATTCCCCCTCATTGTGGTTTCATTATATTTCAACTAATTTTTAAAAATCAACATTTTTTTTTTCAATCAGCATTTTCAATCAGAATCCAAATCAATTCATCAATTCTCAAACAGAATTAAAAATCATATCAATCACATTCGAAATCATCATCTGGATAGCATAAACGCTTATAATTTCAAGTCTTAGATTTACTCGTATATACTGTCAGTAAAGAGCTGCAGTATACCCTCGGTATATACGGGTAGTCACGGGCCTTGGAATTATAAGGTAAATACTATCATGTCTAGGCCTCAAGCAAGTCAGGGTTTCTATATAATTGCGGTACTTCCATCTGAAGACCCAACTACCAAATTACGAATTTCAGTTTGAATATCAAATTGTATGAATTATCTCACACAATTATAACCTTTTTGTGTTTCTTGATAAATTTTTGATATATTTATCTTCTCAGCCGATCTTTATTAACCAAATGCTCTGATACCAACTGTAAGATCCCTGTTCCCACCGAGCAACGGATTCGGGGTACTGGCAGCGGAAGTAGCGCTTCTCGCGCAGGACAGGGGTCCCACACTCGGGGCCTCGCCCACGGATATCCGGATAAGAGACTAATCCGTCGGTTGTTCCAAAACCGAACCCGGAAAAACTTTCTTAACCGGAAGCACGGGCGATTCCACCAGGATAACTTTTTACTCTAACGTAGTCAAGATCATTTCTGATCGAGATGATCCAATTATATCTATAAGATACTTAGTCAGTTCAAGGAAGAAACTTGCACTTGGATCATTGGGATCAACGCTTTTTTCCTCATTCAAGAGGCACAGCCGTTGATTCCTATCCATAGAACAGTTACTGTCCGGGATTTTTTTTTTTTCTATCGTAAAAACAAAAGTTTGAGTCTCGATTTACGGATCCATCAGTCCAGCCTAACCCCATCCAGTCCCATGGGTTAGCCAACCGCCCAACCACTGTAGTGATGGGATCCAATTAAGAATTTGGTTAGGTTTTGTCCCGGGTACCAAGGAAAAGAGTTCCAAGGCCCCCTAGCCGGATGTTCATGCAAAATAAAACTAGTCACACCACTCACACACCCAATATGAAATTGCCTTTTTCAACCAGATTCAACCAGTTTAAAACAATCCTTTAATAAAACCATAGTATCATTGATCACCATCTTCCAATTTATCCAATTGATTCTTAATTTCCCATCATTCCTTCATCAGAGTATCTATGGCATCATTGGCAACTAGAACGCTCAGGAGCCGTTTCGATAGTTCCTAGCCCATAATACTTGGCAATATAATCACTTAACAAGATGGACTCTCGTTGAAGATCAGCAAGATCAACCAACAGATCCATATAAGGAGCCATGGACTCATCCATTGAAGACCAGCAAGGTCAATCAACCAGATCCATGCTCGATTTCAGAAAACAACTCCAACTTTGTTCCAATATCTTCCTCGACGCACGCGTGGGTATCCTAGGCAACCCAGAGCCCGAGCACCGTATGGTCAGCACCCTCTAGGATCCTTCGCAGGTAACCTAGCGCTTCACGCATAGGCCGCTTCCTTGGCCCCTCATCCACCGTACCGGAAGCTCACCATTTTAATCGCACCGAGGCTGGTCAAGACCTCGGCCGACCTTGCTACGCGAGACGTCCTTCATTGACTCCCCGTCAGCAGTTGCAACTTTACCATCACGACTTTAATCACAAGACGGTCAAAATGCTCCCCCCAGCATTCTTGACATAAAACAATCATTTACAAACAGCATTTACAAACAGTTTACAACACAATTTCTATTTTAACTTTCATTTTTCCACATTATCCTTCATCAATCTACATTACTTATTCCATATTCCATTTATATGTATACTCATCCCATCACATCATTTCTATCTCATCACTTCAGATTCCCTCACATCGCATATCGTATATTCACATCCATACATCCACATCTATATGCGTACATTCACATCTACATGCATACATCTACATCTCTATGCATACATCCACATCCACATTCACATTCACCTCCATACATCTACATCTACATGCATACATCCACATCTCCATTCACATCTACATCTATACATCTACATCTACATGCATCCATCCACCTCCACATCCACATCTACATCTATACATCTACATCTACATGCATACATCCATATCTCCATTCCCATCTACATCTATACATCTACATCTACATGCATTCATCTACCTCCACATCCACATCTACATCTATACATCTACATCTACATGTATACATCCACCTCCACATCCACATCCGAATCTATACATCTACATCTACATGTATACATCCACATCCACATCTATACATCTACATCTACATGCATACATCCACATCTCCATTCACATCTACATCTATACATCTACATCTACATGCATCCATCCACCTCCACATCCACATCTACATCTATACATCTACATCTCTTACATATGTGTCATAATAAAATCATTATTCCCAAAATATCTCATATTTTTAATATTGCTCATAGTTTTTTTACTAATAAATCTTGTACATTTTCAACTCTTCATCTTATGTGAGCATTTACTCATTTTTGGGTATCTTCTTTTACAAATTGGATTTATCTCCTCCCTACACATGGATTGATGCTATTGGCCCATAGGGACCTTAATTGGACCATAATCTAAAAATTTCTGAAAATCTAGACCCTTAGACTAAGGTTCTTTATACTTATTTCCAATTAATTCCAATTGCACATTGGAAAATTCTTTTTGAATTTCTATTTCAGGGGAATTTATTTTAATAAGATGAGTTAATTTCTATCCAAAAATATTCATAATCTGAATATTCTCTCTCTAGCATATTTTTCTCTCTCTAGGCTAAAACAGTTAGAACAAGGCCTTTATATTTCTGAAGAGGGATTGATTACAGGGGAAGATACTAGACATCAAAAAGGGGTTGGGAGAGGAATCTTACATTCTACCCCACTTAAAAAATGCGAGATGTCCTCATCTCGCAAACTGGGATAATTTTACAAGATGCACGAATATGAGACTTAGAGAAAAATTTTAATCAAGATTAACCACCAAGAAAAGTCTTAAAGAAAGCAAGATAAGAACAAGATTTAAACTTTATTCATTCTCGGAACTTATACAGCAACGGATTCGGGGTACTGGCAGCGGAAGTAGCGCTTCTCGCGCGGGACAGGGGTCCCACACTCGGGGCCTCGCCCACGGATATCCGGATAAGAGACTAATCCGTCGGTTGTTCCAAAACCGAACCCGGAAAAACTTTCTTAACCGGAAGCACGGGCGATTCCACCAGGATAACTTTTTACTCTAACGTAGTCAAGATCATTTCTGATTGAGATGATCCAATTATATCTATAAGATACTTAGTCAGTTCAAGGAAGAAACTTGCACTTGGATCATTGGGATCAACGCTTTTTTCCTCATTCAAGAGGCACAGCCGTTGATTCCTATCCATAGAACAGTTACTGTCCGGGATTTTTTTTTTCTATCGTAAAAACAAAAGTTTGAGTCTCGATTTACGGATCCATCAGTCCAGCCTAACCCCATCCAGTCCCATGGGTTAGCCAACCGCCCAACCACTGTAGTGATGGGATCCAATTAAGAATTTGGTTAGGTTTTGTCCCGGGTACCAAGGAAAAGAGTTCCAAGGCCCCCTAGCCGGATGTTCATGCAAAATAAAACTAGTCACACCACTCACACACCCAATATGAAATTGCCTTTTTCAACCAGATTCAACCAGTTTAAAACAATCCTTTAATAAAACCATAGTATCATTGATCACCATCTTCCAATTTATCCAATTGATTCTTAATTTCCCATCATTCCTTCATCAGAGTATCTATGGCATCATTGGCAACTAGAACGCTCAGGAGCCGTTTCGATAGTTCCTAGCCCATAATACTTGGCAATATAATCACTTAACAAGATGGACTCTCGTTGAAGATCAGCAAGATCAACCAACAGATCCATATAAGGAGCCATGGACTCATCCATTGAAGACCAGCAAGGTCAATCAACCAGATCCATGCTCGATTTCAGAAAACAACTCCAACTCTGTTCCAATATCTTCCTCGACGCACGCGTGGGTATCCTAGGCAACCCAGAGCCCGAGCACCGTATGGTCAGCACCCTCTAGGATCCTTCGCAGGTAACCTAGCGCTTCACGCATAGGCCGCTTCCTTGGCCCCTCATCCACCGTACCGGAAGCTCACCATTTTAATCGCACCGAGGCTGGTCAAGACCTCGCCGACCTTGCTACGCGAGACGTCCTTCATTGACTCCCCGTCAGCAGTTGCAACTTTACCATCACGACTTTAATCACAAGACGGTCAAAATGCTCCCCCCAGCATTCTTGACATAAAACAATCATTTACAAACAGTTTACAACACAATTTCTATTTTAACTTTCATTTTTCCACATTATCCTTCATCAATCTACATTACTTATTCCATATTCCATTTATATGTATACTCATCCCATCACATCATTTCTATCTCATCACTTCAGATTCCCTCACATCGCATATCGTATATTCACATCCATACATCCACATCTATATGCGTACATTCACATCTACATGCATACATCTACATCTCTATGCATACATCCACATCCACATTCACATTCACCTCCATACATCTACATCTACATGCATACATCCACATCTCCATTCACATCTACATCTATACATCTACATCCACATGCATCCATCCACCTCCACATCCACATCTACATCTATACATCTACATCTACATGCATACATCCATATCTCCATTCCCATCTACATCTATACATCTACATCTACATGCATTCATCTACCTCCACATCCACATCTACATCTATACATCTACATCTACATGTATACATCCACCTCCACATCCACATCCGAATCTATACATCTACATCTACATGTATACATCCACATCCACATCTATACATCTACATCTACATGCATACATCCACATCTCCATTCACATCTACATCTATACATCTACATCTACATGCATCCATCCACCTCCACATCCACATCTACATCTATACATCTACATCTACATGCAAACATCCACATCTCCATGCATAATAAAATTCTTTTAATTAATCTAGGATGATAGTTCCTAGAATATGGTAGGAAGTCCTCTTTTTATGCTAAAAATTTTGCCATAGCTCCGCTACTATGACTGATAAATCTCAATTTTTTTCTAAGGGATAAAGCTCATTATTAAAGAAATAATTAGTATGGCCTCTAATTGGATCATCAATCCATAATGGTCTCTAATTGGATCATTAAGAAAACAATTAGAATGGTCTCTAATTGGATCATCAATCCATAATGGTCTCTAATTGGATCATTAAGAAAACAATTAGAATGGTCTCTAATTGGATCATCAATCCATAATGGTCTCTAATTGGATCATTAAGAAAACAATTTGAATGGTCTCTAATTGGGTCATCAATCCATAATGGATTGAATCATCAATGTGCATAAACTAAAAGCATAGCAAAAAGCCATTAATTTGGCCTCAAGCATAGCTTAATCTTGGATTAAGGAAAAGCTTTATGAAAAGCTTCATTTGGATTGAGAATGGGTCATGAGTATGACCATTTCTTGAGTGAGAGAGAGAAATTATAAAAACCATTAGAATTTAAATATAAATGGAAATTAACTTCTATAGCATTTATTAAATTATGTAACTCCCACCGAGCAACAGATTCGGGATACTAGCAGCGGAAGTAGCACTTCTCGCGCGGGACAGGGGTCCCACACTCGGGGCCTCACCCACGGATATCCGGATAAGAAACTAATCCGTCGGTTGTTCCAAAACCGAACCCGGAAAAACTTCCTTTACCGGAAAGCACGGGTGATTCCACCAGGATAACTTTTTACTCTAACGTAGTCAAGATCATTTCTGATCGAGCTGATCTAATTGCATCTATAAGATACTTGGTCAGATCAAGGAAGAAACTTGCACTTGGATCATTGGGATCAACGCTTTTTTCCCCATTCAAGAGGCACAGCCGTTGATTCCTATCCATAGAACAGTTACTGTCCGGGATTTATTTTATCTATCGTAAAAACAAAAGTTTGAGTTTCGATTTACGGATCCATCAGTCCAGCCTAACCCCATCCAGTCCCATGGGTTAGCCAACCGCCCAACCACTGTAGTGATGGGATCCAATTAAGAATTTGGTTAGGTTTTGTCCCGGGTACCAAGGAAAAGAGTTCCAAGGCCCCCTAGCCGGATGTTCATGCAAAATAAAACTAGTCACACCACTCACACACCCAATATGAAATTGCCTTTTTCAACCAGATTCAACCAGTTTAAAACAATCCTTTAATAAAACCATAGTATCATTGATCACCATCTTCCAATTTATCCAATTGATTCTTAATTTCCCATCATTCCTTCATCAGAGTATCTATGGCATCATTGGCAACTAGAACGCTCAGGAGCCGTTTCGATAGTTCCTAGCCCATAATACTTGGCAATATAATCACTTAACAAGATGGACTCTCGTTGAAGATCAGCAAGATCAACCAACAGATCCATATAAGGAGCCATGGACTCATCCATTGAAGACCAGCAAGGTCAATCAACCAGATCCATGCTCGATTTCAGAAAACAACTCCAACTCTGTTCCAATATCTTCCTCGACGCACGCGTGGGTATCCTAGGCAACCCAGAGCCCGAGCACCGTATGGTCAGCACCCTCTAGGATCCTTCGCAGGTAACCTAGCGCTTCACGCATAGGCCGCTTCCTTGGCCCCTCATCCACCGTACCGGAAGCTCACCATTTTAATCGCACCGAGGCTGGTCAAGACCTCGGCCGACCTTGCTACGCGAGACGTCCTTCATTGACTCCCCGTCAGCAGTTGCAACTTTACCATCACGACTTTAATCACAAGACGGTCAAAATGCTCCCCCCAGCATTCTTGACATAAAACAATCATTTACAAACAGCATTTACAAACAGTTTACAACACAATTTCTATTTTAACTTTCATTTTTCCACATTATCCTTCATCAATCTACATTACTTATTCCATATTCCATTTATATGTATACTCATCCCATCACATCATTTCTATCTCATCACTTCAGATTCCCTCACATCGCATATCGTATATTCACATCCATACATCCACATCTATATGCGTACATTCACATCTACATGCATACATCTACATCTCTATGCATACATCCACATCCACATTCACATTCACCTCCATACATCTACATCTACATGCATACATCCACATCTCCATTCACATCTACATCTATACATCTACATCTACATGCATCCATCCACCTCCACATCCACATCTACATCTATACATCTACATCTACATGCATACATCCATATCTCCATTCCCATCTACATCTATACATCTACATCTACATGCATTCATCTACCTCCACATCCACATCTACATCTATACATCTACATCTACATGTATACATCCACCTCCACATCCACATCCGAATCTATACATCTACATCTACATGTATACATCCACATCCACATCTATACATCTACATCTACATGCATACATCCACATCTCCATTCACATCTACATCTATACATCTACATCTACATGCATCCATCCACCTCCACATCCACATCTACATCTATACATCTACATCTACATGCAAACATCCACATCTCCATGCATAATAAAATTCTTTTAATTAATCTAGGATGATAGTTCCTAGAATATGGTAGGAAGTCCTCTTTTTATGCTAAAAATTTTGCCATAGCTCCGCTACTATGACTGATAAATCTCAATTTTTTTCTAAGGGATAAAGCTCATTATTAAAGAAATAATTAGAATGGCCTCTAATTGGATCATCAATCCATAATGGTCTCTAATTGGATCATTAAGAAAACAATTAGAATGGTCTCTAATTGGATCATCAATCCATAATGGTCTCTAATTGGATCATTAAGAAAACAATTTGAATGGTCTCTAATTGGGTCATCAATCCATAATGGATTGAATCATCAATGTGCATAAACTAAAAGCATAGCAAAAAGCCATTAATTTGGCCTCAAGCATAGCTTAATCTTGGATTAAGGAAAAGCTTTATGAAAAGCTTCATTTGGATTGAGAATGGGTCATGAGTATGACCATTTCTTGAGTGAGAGAGAGAAATTATAAAAACCATTAGAATTTAAATATAAATGGAAATTAACTTCTATAGCATTTATTAAATTATGTAACTCCCACCGAGCAACAGATTCGGGATACTAGCAGCGGAAGTAGCACTTCTCGCGCGGGACAGGGGTCCCACACTCGGGGCCTCACCCACGGATATCCGGATAAGAAACTAATCCGTCGGTTGTTCCAAAACCGAACCCGGAAAAACTTCCTTTACCGGAAAGCACGGGTGATTCCACCAGGATAACTTTTTACTCTAACGTAGTCAAGATCATTTCTGATCGAGCTGATCTAATTGCATCTATAAGATACTTGGTCAGATCAAGGAAGAAACTTGCACTTGGATCATTGGGATCAACGCTTTTTTCCCCATTCAAGAGGCACAGCCGTTGATTCCTATCCATAGAACAGTTACTGTCCGGGATTTATTTTATCTATCGTAAAAACAAAAGTTTGAGTTTCGATTTACGGATCCATCAGTCCAGCCTAACCCCATCCAGTCCCATGGGTTAGCCAACCGCCCAACCACTGTAGTGATGGGATCCAATTAAGAATTTGGTTAGGTTTTGTCCCGGGTACCAAGGAAAAGAGTTCCAAGGCCCCCTAGCCGGATGTTCATGCAAAATAAAACTAGTCACACCACTCACACACCCAATATGAAATTGCCTTTTTCAACCAGATTCAACCAGTTTAAAACAATCCTTTAATAAAACCATAGTATCATTGATCACCATCTTCCAATTTATCCAATTGATTCTTAATTTCCCATCATTCCTTCATCAGAGTATCTATGGCATCATTGGCAACTAGAACGCTCAGGAGCCGTTTCGATAGTTCCTAGCCCATAATACTTGGCAATATAATCACTTAACAAGATGGACTCTCGTTGAAGATCAGCAAGATCAACCAACAGATCCATATAAGGAGCCATGGACTCATCCATTGAAGACCAGCAAGGTCAATCAACCAGATCCATGCTCGATTTCAGAAAACAACTCCAACTCTGTTCCAATATCTTCCTCGACGCACGCGTGGGTATCCTAGGCAACCCAGAGCCCGAGCACCGTATGGTCAGCACCCTCTAGGATCCTTCGCAGGTAACCTAGCGCTTCACGCATAGGCCGCTTCCTTGGCCCCTCATCCACCGTACCGGAAGCTCACCATTTTAATCGCACCGAGGCTGGTCAAGACCTCGGCCGACCTTGCTACGCGAGACGTCCTTCATTGACTCCCCGTCAGCAGTTGCAACTTTACCATCACGACTTTAATCACAAGACGGTCAAAATGCTCCCCCCAGCATTCTTGACATAAAACAATCATTTACAAACAGCATTTACAAACAGTTTACAACACAATTTCTATTTTAACTTTCATTTTTCCACATTATCCTTCATCAATCTACATTACTTATTCCATATTCCATTTATATGTATACTCATCCCATCACATCATTTCTATCTCATCACTTCAGATTCCCTCACATCGCATATCGTATATTCACATCCATACATCCACATCTATATGCGTACATTCACATCTACATGCATACATCTACATCTCTATGCATACATCCACATCCACATTCACATTCACCTCCATACATCTACATCTACATGCATACATCCACATCTCCATTCACATCTACATCTATACATCTACATCTACATGCATCCATCCACCTCCACATCCACATCTACATCTATACATCTACATCTACATGCATACATCCATATCTCCATTCCCATCTACATCTATACATCTACATCTACATGCATTCATCTACCTCCACATCCACATCTACATCTATACATCTACATCTACATGTATACATCCACCTCCACATCCACATCCGAATCTATACATCTACATCTACATGTATACATCCACATCCACATCTATACATCTACATCTACATGCATACATCCACATCTCCATTCACATCTACATCTATACATCTACATCTACATGCATCCATCCACCTCCACATCCACATCTACATCTATACATCTACATCTACATGCAAACATCCACATCTCCATGCATAATAAAATTCTTTTAATTAATCTAGGATGATAGTTCCTAGAATATGGTAGGAAGTCCTCTTTTTATGCTAAAAATTTTGCCATAGCTCCGCTACTATGACTGATAAATCTCAATTTTTTTCTAAGGGATAAAGCTCATTATTAAAGAAATAATTAGAATGGCCTCTAATTGGATCATCAATCCATAATGGTCTCTAATTGGATCATTAAGAAAACAATTAGAATGGTCTCTAATTGGATCATCAATCCATAATGGTCTCTAATTGGATCATTAAGAAAACAATTTGAATGGTCTCTAATTGGGTCATCAATCCATAATGGATTGAATCATCAATGTGCATAAACTAAAAGCATAGCAAAAAGCCATTAATTTGGCCTCAAGCATAGCTTAATCTTGGATTAAGGAAAAGCTTTATGAAAAGCTTCATTTGGATTGAGAATGGGTCATGAGTATGACCATTTCTTGAGTGAGAGAGAGAAATTATAAAAACCATTAGAATTTAAATATAAATGGAAATTAACTTCTATAGCATTTATTAAATTATGTAACTCCCACCGAGCAACAGATTCGGGATACTAGCAGCGGAAGTAGCACTTCTCGCGCGGGACAGGGGTCCCACACTCGGGGCCTCACCCACGGATATCCGGATAAGAAACTAATCCGTCGATTGTTCCAAAACCGAACCCGGAAAAACTTCCTTTACCGGAAAGCACGGGTGATTCCACCAGGATAACTTTTTACTCTAACGTAGTCAAGATCATTTCTGATCGAGCTGATCTAATTGCATCTATAAGATACTTGGTCAGATCAAGGAAGAAACTTGCACTTGGATCATTGGGATCAACGCTTTTTTCCCCATTCAAGAGGCACAGCCGTTGATTCCTATCCATAGAACAGTTACTGTCCGGGATTTATTTTATCTATCGTAAAAACAAAAGTTTGAGTTTCGATTTACGGATCCATCAGTCCAGCCTAACCCCATCCAGTCCCATGGGTTAGCCAACCGCCCAACCACTGTAGTGATGGGATCCAATTAAGAATTTGGTTAGGTTTTGTCCCGGGTACCAAGGAAAAGAGTTCCAAGGCCCCCTAGCCGGATGTTCATGCAAAATAAAACTAGTCACACCACTCACACACCCAATATGAAATTGCCTTTTTCAACCAGATTCAACCAGTTTAAAACAATCCTTTAATAAAACCATAGTATCATTGATCACCATCTTCCAATTTATCCAATTGATTCTTAATTTCCCATCATTCCTTCATCAGAGTATCTATGGCATCATTGGCAACTAGAACGCTCAGGAGCCGTTTCGATAGTTCCTAGCCCATAATACTTGGCAATATAATCACTTAACAAGATGGACTCTCGTTGAAGATCAGCAAGATCAACCAACAGATCCATATAAGGAGCCATGGACTCATCCATTGAAGACCAGCAAGGTCAATCAACCAGATCCATGCTCGATTTCAGAAAACAACTCCAACTCTGTTCCAATATCTTCCTCGATGCACGCGTGGGTATCCTAGGCAACCCAGAGCCCGAGCACCGTATGGTCAGCACCCTCTAGGATCCTTCGCAGGTAACCTAGCGCTTCACGCATAGGCCGCTTCCTTGGCCCCTCATCCACCGTACCGGAAGCTCACCATTTTAATCGCACCGAGGCTGGTCAAGACCTCGGCCGACCTTGCTACGCGAGACGTCCTTCATTGACTCCCCGTCAGCAGTTGCAACTTTACCATCACGACTTTAATCACAAGACGGTCAAAATGCTCCCCCCAGCATTCTTGACATAAAACAATCATTTACAAACAGCATTTACAAACAGTTTACAACACAATTTCTATTTTAACTTTCATTTTTCCACATTATCCTTCATCAATCTACATTACTTATTCCATATTCCATTTATATGTATACTCATCCCATCACATCATTTCTATCTCATCACTTCAGATTCCCTCACATCGCATATCGTATATTCACATCCATACATCCACATCTATATGCGTACATTCACATCTACATGCATACATCTACATCTCTATGCATACATCCACATCCACATTCACATTCACCTCCATACATCTACATCTACATGCATACATCCACATCTCCATTCACATCTACATCTATACATCTACATCTACATGCATCCATCCACCTCCACATCCACATCTACATCTATACATCTACATCTACATGCATACATCCATATCTCCATTCCCATCTACATCTATACATCTACATCTACATGCATTCATCTACCTCCACATCCACATCTACATCTATACATCTACATCTACATGTATACATCCACCTCCACATCCACATCCGAATCTATACATCTACATCTACATGTATACATCCACATCCACATCTATACATCTACATCTACATGCATACATCCACATCTCCATTCACATCTACATCTATACATCTACATCTACATGCATCCATCCACCTCCACATCCACATCTACATCTATACATCTACATCTACATGCAAACATCCACATCTCCATGCATAATAAAATTCTTTTAATTAATCTAGGATGATAGTTCCTAGAATATGGTAGGAAGTCCTCTTTTTATGCTAAAAATTTTGCCATAGCTCCGCTACTATGACTGATAAATCTCAATTTTTTTCTAAGGGATAAAGCTCATTATTAAAGAAATAATTAGAATGGCCTCTAATTGGATCATCAATCCATAATGGTCTCTAATTGGATCATTAAGAAAACAATTAGAATGGTCTCTAATTGGATCATCAATCCATAATGGTCTCTAATTGGATCATTAAGAAAACAATTTGAATGGTCTCTAATTGGGTCATCAATCCATAATGGATTGAATCATCAATGTGCATAAACTAAAAGCATAGCAAAAAGCCATTAATTTGGCCTCAAGCATAGCTTAATCTTGGATTAAGGAAAAGCTTTATGAAAAGCTTCATTTGGATTGAGAATGGGTCATGAGTATGACCATTTCTTGAGTGAGAGAGAGAAATTATAAAAACCATTAGAATTTAAATATAAATGGAAATTAACTTCTATAGCATTTATTAAATTATGTAACTCCCACCGAGCAACAGATTCGGGATACTAGCAGCGAAAGTAGCACTTCTCGCGCGGGACAGGGGTCCCACACTCGGGGCCTCACCCACGGATATCCGGATAAGAAACTAATCCGTCGGTTGTTCCAAAACCGAACCCGGAAAAACTTCCTTTACCGGAAAGCACGGGTGATTCCACCAGGATAACTTTTTACTCTAACGTAGTCAAGATCATTTCTGATCGAGCTGATCTAATTGCATCTATAAGATACTTGGTCAGATCAAGGAAGAAACTTGCACTTGGATCATTGGGATCAACGCTTTTTTCCCCATTCAAGAGGCACAGCCGTTGATTCCTATCCATAGAACAGTTACTGTCCGGGATTTATTTTATCTATCGTAAAAACAAAAGTTTGAGTTTCGATTTACGGATCCATCAGTCCAGCCTAACCCCATCCAGTCCCATGGGTTAGCCAACCGCCCAACCACTGTAGTGATGGGATCCAATTAAGAATTTGGTTAGGTTTTGTCCCGGGTACCAAGGAAAAGAGTTCCAAGGCCCCCTAGCCGAATGTTCATGCAAAATAAAACTAGTCACACCACTCACACACCCAATATGAAATTGCCTTTTTCAACCAGATTCAACCAGTTTAAAACAATCCTTTAATAAAACCATAGTATCATTGATCACCATCTTCCAATTTATCCAATTGATTCTTAATTTCCCATCATTCCTTCATCAGAGTATCTATGGCATCATTGGCAACTAGAACGCTCAGGAGCCGTTTCGATAGTTCCTAGCCCATAATACTTGGCAATATAATCACTCAACAAGATGGACTCTCGTTGAAGATCAGCAAGATCAACCAACAGATCCATATAAGGAGCCATGGACTCATCCATTGAAGACCAGCAAGGTCAATCAACCAGATCCATGCTCGATTTCAGAAAACAACTCCAACTCTGTTCCAATATCTTCCTCGACGCACGCGTGGGTATCCTAGGCAACCCAGAGCCCGAGCACCGTATGGTCAGCACCCTCTAGGATCCTTCGCAGGTAACCTAGCGCTTCACGCATAGGCCGCTTCCTTGGCCCCTCATCCACCGTACCGGAAGCTCACCATTTTAATCGCACCGAGGCTGGTCAAGACCTCGGCCGACCTTGCTACGCGAGACGTCCTTCATTGACTCCCCGTCAGCAGTTGCAACTTTACCATCACGACTTTAATCACAAGACGGTCAAAATGCTCCCCCCAGCATTCTTGACATAAAACAATCATTTACAAACAGTTTACAACACAATTTCTATTTTAACTTTCATTTTTCCACATTATCCTTCATCAATCTACATTACTTATTCCATATTCCATTTATATGTATACTCATCCCATCACATCATTTCTATCTCATCACTTCAGATTCCCTCACATCGCATATCGTATATTCACATCCATACATCCACATCTATATGCGTACATTCACATCTACATGCATACATCTACATCTCTATGCATACATCCACATCCACATTCACATTCACCTCCATACATCTACATCTACATGCATACATCCACATCTCCATTCACATCTACATCTATACATCTACATCTACATGCATCCATCCACCTCCACATCCACATCTACATCTATACATCTACATCTACATGCATACATCCATATCTCCATTTCCATCTACATCTATACATCTACATCTACATGCATTCATCTACCTCCACATCCACATCTACATCTATACATCTACATCTACATGTATACATCCACCTCCACATCCACATCCGAATCTATACATCTACATCTACATGTATACATCCACATCCACATCTATACATCTACATCTACATGCATACATCCACATCTCCATTCACATCTACATCTATACATCTACATCTACATGCATCCATCCACCTCCACATCCACATCTACATCTATACATCTACATCTGCATGCAAACATCCACATCTCCATGCATAATAAAATTCTTTTAATTAATCTAGGATGATAGTTCCTAGAATATGGTAGGAAGTCCTCTTTTTATGCTAAAAATTTTGCCATAGCTTCGCTACTATGACTGATAAATCTCAATTTTTTTCTAAGGGATAAAGCTCATTATTAAAGAAATAATTAGAATGGTCTCTAATTGGATCATCAATCCATAATGGTCTCTAATTGGATCATTAAGAAAACAATTAGAATGGTCTCTAATTGGATCATCAATCCATAAAGGTCTCTAATTGGATCATTAAGAAAACAATTAGAATGGTCTCTAATTGGATCATCAATCCATAATGGTCTCTAATTGGATCATTAAGAAAACAATTTGAATGGTCTCTAATTGGGTCATCAATCCATAATGGATTGAATCATCAATGTGCATAAACTAAAAGCATAGCAAAAAGCCATTAATTTGGCCTCAAGCATAGCTTAATCTTGGATTAAGGAAAAGCTTTATGAAAAGCTTCATTTGGATTGAGAATGGGTCATGAGTATGACCATTTCTTGAGTGAGAGAGAGAAATTATAAAAACCATTAGAATTTAAATATAAATGAAAATTAACTTCTATAGCATTTATTAAATTATGTAACTCTTCACTACTATTCACCAATTAACTTCAATAGCATTTAAAAAAAACCATACCAATTAAACTTCTCAAGCTTGAGAGGGGTTGAGAAGAGAGAATCATTGAGAAATCATAGAAAAGATCAAAATTCAATATACTTACCTTATGATTTGCTTGATTCTTTATTCACGGTAGAGGCCCCCAACCAATCAATTGGTTTAGTATGTTGATGGAGCCACCAATGGGGATTGAAGAAAGAGAGAAGTATCAAAAACTAGTGAATTATTAAAGAATTCACAGTTCTTGGCTTAGGTAGAGTAGAGTAACAAGGCATAAGACACTATATATTTTAGCTTAGGTGGAGTAGAGTAACAAAGCATAAGACACTATAGGTGGAGTAGAGTAACAAAGCATAAGACTCTATCTAATTTGGCTTAGGTGGAGTAGAGTAACAAGCATAAGACACTATATATTTTGGCTTAGGTGGAGTAGAGTGACAAAGCATAAGACACTATATATTTTGGCTTAGGTGGAGTAGAGTGACAAAGCATAAGACACTATATTTTTTTCAACAAGGGGAGGCTTCTATTTATAGGAAAATTTGAGCTCCTAACCAAACAAACTGAATCTAGAATTTTCCAAGTCAGTTTGGTTGAATTTGGACTAGATTTGGACCTAGTTTGGTTACTTTTTGATTCGGTTTGGTTCCATTTTGATTTGGTTTGGTTCAAGAGAGATGAGAGATAAAAATATCACATTATTTTTGAGTTTAAAACTCATTCAAGCATGTGAAATATGCACCTCCTTTAAAGAATTCCCCTTCCTTACATGTGTCAAAATTTTATTGCTCATAGTTTTTTACTAATAAACCTTGTACATTTTCAACTCTTCATCTTATGTGAAATATGCACCTCCTTTAAAGAACTCCTCTTCCTTACATATGTGTCATAGTTTTTTTACTAATAAACCTTGTACATTTTCAACTCTTCATCTTATGTGAAATATGCACCTCCTTTAAAGAACTCCCCTTCCTTACATATGTGTTTATTTACTAATAAACCTTGTACATTTTCAACTCTTCATCTTATGTGAAATATGCACCTCCTTTAAAGAACTCCCCTTCCTTACATATGTGTTTATTTACTAATAAACCTTGTACATTTTCAACTCTTCATCTTATGTGAGCATTTACTCATTTTTGGATACCCAAAATATCTCATATTTTTAATATTGCTCATAGTTTTTTTACTAATAAATCTTGTACATTTTCAACTCTTCATCTTATGTGAGCATTTACTCATTTTTGGGTATCTTCTTTTACAAATTGGATTTATCTCCTCCCTACACATGGATTGATGCTATTGGTCCATAGGGACCTTAATTGGACCATAATCTAAAAATTTCTGAAAATCTAGACCCTTAGACTAAGGTTCTTTATACTTATTTTCAATTAATTCCAATTGCACATTGGAAAATTCTTTTTGAATTTCTATTTCAGGGGAATTTATTTTAATAAGATGAGTTAATTTCTATCCAAAAATATTCATAATCCGAATATTCTCTCTCTAGCATATTTTTCTCTCTCTAGGCTAAAACAGTTAGAACAAGGCCTTTATATTTCTGAAGAGGGATTGATTACAGGGGAAGATACTAGACATCAAAAAGGGGTTGGAAGAGGAATCTTACATTCAAGAATAAGAGACTATATTTTGGCTTAGGTGGAGTAGAGTGACAAAGCATAAGATACTATATATTTTGGCTTAGGTGGAGTAGAGTGACAAAGCATAAGACACTATATTTTTTTCAACAAGGGGAGGCTTCTATTTATAGGAAAATTTGAGCTCCTAACCAAACAAACTGATTCTAGAATTTTCCAAGTCAGTTTGGTTGAATTTGGACTAGATTTGGACCTAGTTTGGTTACTTTTTGATTCGGTTTGGTTCCATTTTGATTTGGTTTGGTTCAAGAGAGATGAGAGATAAAAATATCACATTATTTTTGAGTTTAAAACTCATTCAAGCATGTGAAATATGCACCTCCTTTAAAGAATTCCCCTTCCTTACATATGTGTCAAAATTTTATTGCTCATAGTTTTTTACTAATAAACCTTGTACATTTTCAACTCTTCATCTTATGTGAAATATGCACCTCCTTTAAAGAACTTCTCTTCCTTACATATGTGTCATAGTTTTTTTACTAATAAACCTTGTACATTTTCAACTCTTCATCTTATGTGAAATATGCACCTCCTTTAAAGAACTCCCCTTCCTTACATATGTGTTTATTTACTAATAAACCTTGTACATTTTCAACTCTTCATCTTATGTGAAATATGCACCTCCTTTAAAGAACTCCCCTTCCTTACATATGTGTTTATTTACTAATAAACCTTGTACATTTTCAACTCTTCATCTTATGTGAGCATTTACTCATTTTTGGATACCCAAAATATCTCATATTTTTAATATTGCTCATAGTTTTTTTACTAATAAATCTTGTACATTTTCAACTCTTCATCTTATGTGAGCATTTACTCATTTTTGGGTATCTTCTTTTACAAATTGGATTTATCTCCTCCCTACACATGGATTGATGCTATTGGCCCATAGGGACCTTAATTGGACCATAATCTAAAAATTTCTGAAAATCTAGACCCTTAGACTAAGGTTCTTTATACTTATTTCCAATTAATTCCAATTGCACATTGGAAAATTCTTTTTGAATTTCTATTTCAGGGGAATTTATTTTAATAAGATGAGTTAATTTCTATCCAAAAATATTCATAATCTGAATATTCTCTCTCTAGCATATTTTTCTCTCTCTAGGCTAAAACAGTTAGAACAAGGCCTTTATATTTCTGAAGAGGGATTGATTACAGGGGAAGATACTAGACATCAAAAAGGGGTTGGGAGAGGAATCTTACATTCTACCCCACTTAAAAAATGCGAGATGTCCTCATCTCGCAAACTGGGATAATTTTACAAGATGCACGAATATGAGACTTAGAGAAAAATTTTAATCAAGATTAACCACCAAGAAAAGTCTTAAAGAAAGCAAGATAAGAACAAGATTTAAACTTTATTCATTCTCGGAACTTATACAGTAAAGATAGAACTCTTTACACTTCCATAAGCCCGTCCATCATATGGTCACAAAAGCAGTCCTCACAAGCTGCACAAGTATAGGGTAACTCGTCTATGGGAATGATTCTGCTGGTTATTGCCGCACCTATCTCAGTGGTATGAGGTGATCTAACAAAAGGACCTCTGAGAGGCAAGCCAAAAACGGGGTAAAGGCATATCTTCTCATGAGGAAGAAAACATGCCAGTAAGAAGACCCGCTCAGAAAACCCAAGATGCCTTGATCTCATGACACAGTAGTATCGGGGACCCAAACCCAAAGCTTCAATAACCATGGCCAAGCGGACATTGTTACGAAAGTGTTGCTGACCCCAGGGTGTTACCCTAGTTATGTTTTGATAGGTCCGCCATTTGGTCTGCGCTACAGAAGTTCCTAGGTGAGGAAAAAGTGAGCGCTCATACTGTTCTATAAAGTCTTTCTTCACAGACTCTCTTGCGTCTTGAAGGTGAGAAATCATCAGGGATAAAACTAATTCCTGTTGCCAAGCCATGAAGGAAATTAAGAAAGAAAGGAGATTGATGGGAGTAAGATTACTGTGAGCGACAAGTAAAAGTTACGACTTATATAAAGGAAGGAGCTAGCGTAACCTAGAAGCCAACGGTAACTTGCCACTCAAGTTTTACCGTCTTTCCATGATTTGTGTTTGACACATTTTTCTATAGAAGGCATTAAGAATTTTGAGATGAGGAGATAAAAGAAACTTGTAGGCTAAGTCACCTACTTTCATTGAATTCAGATATAAGGATCACAATATCTGGGGGATAACTTCTTATACTCCCTAAGAGATAAAGAACTTCTTTTGGGCCGTACTCGAATGAAAACCAAAACCTTGGTATCCAAAACACCGATTCTCACTTCTAAACTCATTGTTCTAAATCCTTAAAACAGGCGTGACTCCTGAGAAGTATTCTAGGAAAAGGGTCTTCCTTTTTTAAACAGAAATTTTCTTTTATTTTAGAGAGGGAATAATTATAAGATCAGAAAGGAAGATTCTTACTCCAGTATACCTCGAAGGTTGGAGAGGAATCTTATATACTTAAGCTTCACTTTGGTGTTCTTGTACATGGGTACCATCTTCATGCATCTATCCTTGAGTTCATCATCAAGCCACTACTTGTGCCACCATAGTTTTTCAACTATCAATCCATTAGCGGACCACAATCTTTTCTCACTCATCACTTAGTCTAAGGCAACTAACGTTTCTCTGGGCAAGGTTTCTTTCACATTATAATTAGAGACTTGGAACCATGCATTCCATTATTGGCATATCGACATGACTGTGTCAAGACAATGGAAGGTGTGTTGTTGAGACAACCACCTTGTAGGTGGTACACAGGAGGCCCATAGAGTAGAGTGTAGTTTCCTACATAGTCAAATGTAGTTCTCAATGCAAACTAGCCTTCTATCCTTATGCAAAAGAAACACTTACTTGTAGTCAACTATAGTAGCTCAATGCAAACTAGACTTCTAGCCTCACACAAAAGTAGCACGTCCTTGCATGCAAATGCCATGGCTTCTAGTAGAGAAAACACATGTAGCCCATCATCATGAGAAATAGGTGGAACAACTCTAGACAATTCCACAACCCAAAAAATAGTAAATTGCAATAAGATAAAAACCAAGGATATATTGTTACAGAAACATGCAATTATGAAGACCTTCTCTGAATTGCAATATGATAAATACCAAGAATATATTGTTAAAGAAACATGTAGTTATATATAGACCTTGTCTTTCTCTACGCTTTGCTGCAATCAAGCCCTTCTCTTGGTGGATGAGCTCATCACAATGTGGAAGAGCTTCTCAAGTCACAATGTGCCTAAGTGAGTCTCATGAGTGATATGTGAGTCTCATGAGTGATATGTGAATGCAAGACCCAAGGAACCTATTTATAGTGTGGTTTTATGCACATATACACATGTCTCCCAAAACTGGTTTTACACACATATACAAGCTTTTGTCCACATTACCAAACTTGTCTACATCTTGACAATGCCTATGGGATAAAAAATTATAGTCAAGAAGATGTGTAAGACCTTGGACTATCTCTCGACTATCTTCTAAAGGAGCTCACAACATGAAGATGCATGTCACACATCCAAGCACACTAAATCCAACACTCCACCTATCATAAGTGTGGTAACCCAATTGAAATAGGATAATAGAGATTAGTATATCTTTAAGATCATCCTTAAAAAACTTAAAAGAATCTCCTCTTTATCTTCTAGCAATTCCCTAATCGAACCTTTTCTTTCTCTTTACATCTATATCATTTGACTTGAACGATAGCTACACTTAGGATGCTTGACCAAGTGGAAAGGAAAGACCAAATTAAGCATCCTCTTGATCACATACTATTTTCTAGGTTGCAAGGTAAATAGTACAAACAATCCACCCTTTGGTTTCATTTTCCACTTTGTCAAAGGTTGTTGATGCACCAAGTAGATATGGTTCAAGCACTAAACAAGTTTCCCACATGGAAGAGTTCTTTTTATGCTTAAATTAGATTCACCATTCATCTCACATTAAAAATAATGAAATGGAGTACTCAATATGGCTTTTAAAATACATGAGCTTTAGAGTTGAAACATTGGGGCAATCTTTGTAACTTCTCTATTAAAAGTTCTATTCTAGTAAAAAGTAATTGTTCTTTGAGAGTTGAAACATTGGGGCAACCTTTGTAACTTCTCTATTAAAAGTTCTATTCTAGTAAAAAGTAATTGTTCTTTTAGCTCAAGATTTTTCTAGTCAACTTGTGATATCTTTTAATGAAAAAGTATAATATTTTGAATCGTTATTCTAGTCATTATTAGATTATGTAATGTTTTCCTAACTTGACTATGAATAATTGGTCTGATAATTAATATAATGAACTATATAAATTTATTTCTTAGATAAATTTATATAGGTAATATAATTAAATATATAAATTAATTTCTTAGATAAAGAGAAATGAACAAATTGGCTAACGTTTTATCTTTTCAAAAAGCTACTCATGGTTCAAAAAATAAATAAATGAACTTATGATATAACTTTAATTAAAAGTTTATATTTTATGATATTTTTTCATTAAAATAAGGTACTAAATTGAATTATCCTTTCAATATTATAGCTTAATATATTCTAGCATCAAAAGATTTTTCTTATATTAAAATAAAGCACTAAATTGAATTAACCTTTCAATATCATAGCCTTTATATATTATTCAATATATTCTAGTATTAAAAGCTTTAGCTTATCTTAAAAAACTCAATTACCACAATAAAAGTAAAAGGTATAGCATGACCTCATGATAAAATTTAAGCTTACTAATTGATCATATTTAATTGAGGATATTAGGGTTCGTGAATATTAAACCAGTGAATACTTTTGTATAAGACCATGAAGGTCATAAAAGTTGGAGTTGATCTAGTGTTTTTATAAATTATGAATATGTTTTGTGACTCTTGAACATTAATGTATTTAGGTTTATGATTATTTAGAACTATTTGTTTCTTAATATTTTTAAGGCCAAGTTTTATAGATAACCTAATTTGGAGATTATGACCACACAAGAAGCTCAAAATGTCAAAACCATTGACACCATATGCAAAAGTCATGAACTTTTCATTTTTGGCCTAACTGCTGATATATGATCAATTTTTTTAACCATGATATTAGAAATAAAGAGTGCATAAATTTTGTATACAATGTCAAAATCAAGTGAAAGTTGTGATTTTAAAAAAAAGTTTGGGCATCCTCTCTCTGTTTATATTTAGATAACTAAGATAAACTTAAAATGCTATACATAATTGAGTTAAGATGTGAGTTTGGTATCTCTATTCACTCTTACTGTTTGTAGTAGTATTGTTTTGTTGGAAAAGCTACATTAATGTTGTATTTTATATTTTGAGCATGGGTTAGAAGGAGTGTGATTTTTGAGGGAGCTTTTCTTTGGTTGTCCTCTCTCTCTACTTGAACAATCTCTCTCTAACTATTGCCATTATCGCCTAGCCCACACCACCCTCTCTCTCCTTCTCCCACCCTCTTTCCTCCCCCTCTCTCTCTTCTCTCCCTTTCACTCTCCCTCTCTCACTCTCTCTATCCTGTCTCTCTTTGCTAACTCTCTATATCCTCCCCTTGTCACTCTCCCTATCCTTGTCTCTCTTTGCTAACTCTCTATATCCTCCCCTTGTCACTCTCTCTATCCTTCTCTTTTCTCACTCTCTATGTCCTCCCTATCTCACTCTCTCTATCCTTCTCTTTCCTAACTCTCTCTAACCTTTGCTCTCTTTGGTATCTCTTTGTATCCTCCTCCCTCTCTCTCCTTCAATTTCCTCTCCCTCCCTCCCTTGCACTCTCCCACCCTCCCTTTCTCTCCTTCTCCCACCCTCCCTCTCTCTCTCTCCTCTCTCTCTCCCTCCCTTTCAGTCTCCCACCCTCCCTCCCTCTCCTCTCCACCCTCTTCCCTCTCTCTGTCTCTCTCTCCTTGTCCCACCACCACCCAGCCTACACTATCCTCTCTCTCCTTCTCCCACCCTCTTCCCTCCCCCTCTCTCTTCCCTCCCTTTTGTTGAAAGATGTAATCGCGGTGATGTGTGTAAGTGTGAAAGCACCCTAGAGGTGTAAAGATATTATGGTGAGATAGGAATGCCACATGTAATATTGTATGGTGTGTGAGTGTTGACCAAAAGAGTGGAAAAGGGAGTGCCACATGGATGATGATGTGTAAAGTGGGATAAGGCTAGAGAGCCTATATCATTGTATGGTTCATTGTGATATGCAATACAAGGGAATAGTGTTGAGTGTGCAGTCTCTCTCTCTCTAGTTATGGAGTTCTTAGTGTGGTTTAATCCACCTTAATCATGTTGCTTAATCTATGTCCTTCACCATGATCAATCCCATTTTTATTGTAACATGGTATCAGAGCTTGGGTGGGCTCTTGGTTATGGTGATTATTATGTATATTAGCTTGTTTGTGTGTTTGTTTGATTAAGCATGTTATTATGGTTCATTTTAAAAAACAATATGCACACTCTATTATTGTTCTCTATTTACATTTGAGAGAGGAGTTCAAAGCTGCCTATGAAGCTGAAAATCAAGATTTCAGCATTATGAAGATTATGGAGTCCTCATCAAAAATCAAAGAAGCTGTCCAAGAGAGTTGCAAATGGAGTTTTGCAACAAAGAGAAGATTTGCATCAAGGAAAGATGCAAATGGAGTTGGAGACGGAGATTTCTGTCATCATCAAGAAGCTGCCAACAAAGTTTTGTGAAGGTAAAAGTGTGATTTTGCCTCAAGTTTTTGTTATTGAACATGGAAGAAGGTGTAAGATTCCTCCCCAGCCTCTCAAAATGTCCAGCATCTTCCCCTGTCATCAATCCCTCTTCAGAAATATAAAAGACTTGTTTCTAACTGTTTTAACCTAGAGAGAGAAAATATTCTAGAGAGAGAATATTCAGATTTTTAATATTTTTGGATAGAAAATTATCTCATCTTATTAAAATAAGTTTCCCTGAAACAGAAATTCAAAAAGAACTTTCCAATGTGCAATTGGAATTAATTGGAAATGGGTATAAAGGACCTTCGCCTAAGGGTCTAGATTTTTAGAAACTTTTGGATTATGATCCAATTAAGGTTCCTATGGGCCAATAGCATCAATCCATGTGTAGGGATGAGATAAATCCAATTTTGTAAAAGAAGATACCCAAAAATGAGTAAATGCTCACATAAGATGAAGAGTTGAAAATGTACAAGGTTTATTAGTAAAAAACTATGAGCAATATTAAAAATATGAGATATTTTGGGTATCCAAAAATGAGTAAATGCTCACATAAGATGAAGAGTTGAAAATGTACAAGGTTTATTAGTAAAAAACTATGAGCAATATTAAAAATATGAGATATTTTGGGTATAATGATTTCATATTGACACTATGTAAGGAAGGGGAGTTCTTTAAAGGAGGTGCATATTTCACATAAGATGAAGAGTTGAAAATGTACAAGGTTTATTAGTAAAAAACTATGAGCAATATTAAAAATATGAGATATTTTGGGTATAATGATTCTATTTTGACACATATGTAAGGAAGGGGAGTTCTTTAAAGGAGGTGCATATTTCACATGCTTGAATGAGTTTTAAACTCATAAAAATTGAGATATTTCATCTCTCCTCTCTCCTCATTCAAGTCTAGTTCCAAAAAGTTAGCTTAACTGACCTAAAATGGTCAAAAATTGACCAAACTGATTTGGAAAATTCTAGAATCATTTTGTTTGGTTAGGAGCTCAATTTTTCCTATAAATAGAAGCCCACCCCTTGTTGAAAAATATATAGTGTTTATGCATCGTTACTCTACTCCACATAAGCCAAGAACTATGAATTCATTAATAATTCATTAGTTTTTGGCACTTCCCTCTTTCTTCAATCCCCATTGGTGGCTCCATCAACATACTAAACCAATTGATTGGTTGGGGGCCTCTACCGTGAACAAAGAATCAAGAAAATTGTAAGGTAAATGGTGAATTTTGATTCTTTTCTATAAATTCTCATTGTTTCTCTCTTCTCAACCCCTCTCAAGCTTGAGAAGCTTAATTGAAATGGTTTTTGAATGCTATTGAGGTTAATTGATTAATGATAGTTAGGAATTACATAAAATTGATGAATGCTATGGAAGTTAATTGATTAATGATAGTTAAGAATTATATAAATTTCTATTTATGCTTAATTCAAATGGTTTTTATGTAATTTCTCTCTCTCACTCAAGAAATGGTCATACTCATGACCCATTCTCAATCCAAATGAAGCTTTTCATAAAGCTTTTCCTTAATCCAAGATTAATCTATGCTTGAGGCCAAATTAATGGCTTTTTTCTATGCTTTTAGTTTATGTATATTGATGATTCAATCCATTATGGATTAACGATCCAATTAGAGTTCATTCTATTTATTCCTTAATGATAAGCTTTATCCCTTAGAAAATTTGAGATTTATCAGCAGCGGAGCTATGGCAAAATTTTTATAAAAATTATGCATAAAATAATTTCATTCAAAGCATGAAAAGAGGACTTCCTACCATATTCTAGGAATTATCATCCTAGATTAATTGAAAGATATTCATTATAATCATAGAGAAATTAATTTTTATATTATGCATAATTGATTTTCATGCATAGAAGTATGTATAAAGGATAATTCTTTTTATATTAAAAGTGTTACTTTTATCATTTTTAATTTTCATGCATAGAAGTATGCATAAAGGAAATTTTTTTTATATCAAAAGTGTTACTTTTATCATTTTTAATTTTCATGCATAGAAGTATGCATAAAGGATAATTTTTTTATATCAAAAGTGTTACTTTTATCAATTTTAATTTTCATGCATAGAAGTATGCATAAAGAAAATTTTTTTATATCAAAAGTGTTACTTTTATCATTTTTAATTTTCATGCATAGAAGTATGCATAAAGGATAAATTTTTTATATCAAAAGTGTTACTTTTATCATTTTTAATTTTCATGTATAGAAGTATGCATAAAGGATAATTTTTTTATATTAAAAGTGTTATTTTTATCATTTTTATTTTTAAGCATAGAAGTATGCATAAAGGATAATTTTTTTTATATCAAAAGTGTTACTTTTATCATTTTTAATTTTCATGCATAGAAGTATACATAAAGGATAATTTTTTTATATTAAAAGTGTTACTTTTATCATTTTTCATTTTCATGCATAGAAGTATGCATAAAGGATAATTTTTTCATATCAAAAGTGTTACTTTTATCATTTTTAATTTTCATGCATAGAAGTATGCATAAAGGATAAATTTTTTATATCAAAAGTGTTACTTTTATCATTTGTAATTTTCATGCATAGAAGTATGCATAAAGGATAATTGTTTTATATCAAAAGTGTTACTTTTATCATTTTTAATTTTCATGCATAGAAGTATGCATAAAGGATAATTTTTTTATATTAAAAGTGTTACTTTTATCATTTTTAATTTTCATGCATAGAAGTATGCATAAAGGATAATTTTTTTAATATCAAAAGTGTTACTTTTATCATTTTTAATTTTCATGCATAGAAGTATACATAAAGGATAACTTTTTTATATTAAAAGTGTTACTTTTATCATTTTTTATTTTCATGCATAGAAGTATGCATAAAGGATAATTTTTTTATATCAAAAGTGTTACTTTTATCATTTTTAATTTTCATGCATAGAAGTATGCATAAAGGATAATTTTTTTATATCAAAAGTGTTACTTTTATCATTTTTAATTTTCATGCATAGAAGTATGCATAAAGGATAATTTTTTATATCAAAAGTGTTACTTTTATCATTTTTAATTTTCATGCATAGAAGTATGCATAAAGGATAATTTTTTTATATCAAAAGTGTTACTTTTATCACATTTGAAATTCTTGCATAGAGGTATGCATAAAAGATGATTATTATATTGTAAAAATGTTACTTTTGTCATAATTGGATTTCATGCATAGAGTTATGCATAAAAGATATTTTAGTACTAAAAGTGTGACTTTCATCATAAATAGATTTTATGCATAAATTAGATGCATAAGAGAAATTCTTTTATTCTAAAAGTGTAATTCCTACTAAATTGAATTTATGCATAAGAAGATGCATAAAAGATTGATTTTAATTCAAAAGTGTCTTTCTCATCTAAATTGAATTTATGCATAAGAAGATGCATAAAAGATTGATTTTAATTCAAAAGTGTCATTCTCATCTAAAATGAATTTATGCATAGGAAGATGCATAAAAGATTGATTTTTAATTCAAAGTGTCATTCTCATTTAAAATGAATTTATGCATAGGAAGATGCATAAAATATTAATTTTTATTTCGAAAGTGTTAGTATCCTTAAATGGAATTTATGCATAATTAGATACGTAAAGAAATTTTATATCAAATATAAGAATTTTCTTATATTCTATAAATAGATATGGGAAGGGTTAGGATGCGATAAGAGATGTATGAGATGTGATAAGACGTATATGAGAAGAGTTATGATGTGATAAGATGAGTTAAGATGTGATAAGATGCGTATGGGAAGTGATAGGATGTGAGAAGAGGTGTATGAGATGTGATAAGATGTGATAAGATGCGTATGGGAAGTGATAGGATGTGATAAGAGGTGTATGAGATGTGATAGAATGTGTTAAGATGAGTTAGGATGTGTTAAGATGTGTATGGGACGAGGTAGAGAGTGTATCTGATGGGATAAGATGTATATGGGATGTGTTAGGGTGAGAATGGATATAGTATGGATGTATGGATGTAGATGTGTAGTATGGATGTATGTATGTATGTGGATGTATGGATGTAGATACGGATATATGTATGTATGTGGATGTGGATGTATGAATGAGGATGTGAAAATGGATGTATGTATGTAGATGTGGATGTATGGATGTGAATGTGAATGAAGATGTGGATGTGGATGTATGGATGTAGATTCGGATGTAGATGTATGTATGTGAATGTGGATGTATGAATGAGGATGTGAAAATAGATGTATGCATGTAGATGCGTATGTATGAATGTGAAATTGGATGTATGTATAATGTGGATGTATGAATGAAGATGTGAAAATAGATGTATGCATGTAGATGCGTATGTATGAATGTGAAATTGGATGTATGATGTGGACGTACAAACATGGATATGTATGTAGAATAATGAATGTGAATGTGTATGTGAAATAATGTGGTCTATATGAGTGAATGGATGAGAATGAGTACACATTGAATGGAATAGGGAATAAGTAATGTGGTCCGAGAATGGATAATGTGGAAAGACAAGAGTTCGTTATAGAAACTGTATTTTGTGAACTGTTTGTAAATGAATGTTTTATGTCAAGAATGCTGGGAAAGCATTTTGACCGTCTTGTGGATTAAGGTCAAGGAGACCTAACTGATAAAGTTGCAACTGCTGACGGAGAGTCAATGGAGGACGTCTCGCGTAGCAAGGTCGGCCGAGGTCTTGACCAGCCTCGGTTCGATTTAAATGGTGAGCTTCCGGTACGGTGGATTAGGGACCAAGGAAGCGGCCTATGAGTGAAGCGCTAGGTCACCTGCGAAGGATCCTAGAGGGTGCTGGTGCTCGGGCTCTGGGTCGCCGAAGATACCCACACGTGCGTCGTGGAAGATATTGGAGCAAGGAATAAGAGTTGTTTTCTGAAACCGGGCATGGGTCTGGTTGATTGACCTTGCTGGTCCTCAACGGATGAGTCCATGGCTCTTTTATACTAGGATCTGTGGGTTGATCTTGCTGATCTTCCACGGAGGTTCCATTCTATTATATGAATATATTGCCGGTTACTATGAGCTAGGAACTATGGAAAAGGCCCCTGAGTGAACAGGTGGTGAGCGTTCTGGTTGCCAATGATGCCATAAGTACACCGATGAATGAATGACGGGAAATAAGGATTCAACCAGAGACTTTGAGGATTGTCATCAGTGACATAATGGTTTCATTAAAGGATTGTTTGAAAGTTAATTGATGCTGAGAAAAAGGCAATTTCATATTGGTGGGTGTGTAAGTGGTGTGACTAGTTTTATGTTTGCATGAACTTCCGGTTAGGGGGCCTTGGAACTCTTTTCCTTGGTACCCGGGACAAAACCTAACCAAATTCTTAATTGGATCCCATCACTAGAGTGGTTGGGCGGTTGGCTAACCCATGGGACTGGATGGGGTTAGGCTGGACTGATGGATCCGTAAATCAAGACTCAATTTCTGTTATTATGATAGATGAAGTAAATCCCGGATAGTAATTGTTCTATGGATAAGAATCAACGGCTGTGCCTCTTGATGGGAAAAAAAGCGTTGATCCCAATGATCCAAGTGCAAGTTTCGTCCTTGAGTGATTGACCAAGTACCTTTAAAGGTACAGTCAGATCAGTAATGGTCTTGACTACGTTAGAGTAAAAAGTTATCCTGGTGGAATCGCCCGTGCTTTCCGGATAAAGGAAGTTTTTTCGGGTTCGGTTTTGGAAAAACCGACGGATTAGTCTTTTGTCCGGATATCCGTGGACGAGGCCCCGAGTGTGGGACCCTGGCCTGCGCAAGAAAGGCTACTTCCGCTGCTAGCACCCCAAATCCGTTGCGCAGTGGAAACAGGGATCTTACAGAAGGGTTGGTGATGGGATGAGAAGATCCCATGGTTCTTTGTATTTGGACAAAGAGTGTAAGAGGTGCAAGATTGTCAACTTGGTGGCAAGCTATAATGGGCTGATTTGCAGCTCATGTTAGAGCATGTTATAAGGGCATGGCTCACAAAGTTGCTCATGGAAGATGGGCAACAATGGTGGAAGCACTTAATAGCTTTCAGATGTTTGGCACCTAGAGGTTTCTTGTGAGAAATCTAGTTGAAGGCACCCTTGGAGTGGTTTCCTTGTGAGAGAAGCCACATGGAAAGCTTGCTTGTCAAAGATGGAAGAGGCAAGCAGTTATGGAGCTCATGTGTGAGCTCAACATGGCCATGTAAATGGCTATGATGAAATCTTATAAAAAAGGTTGAAGAGGCAAAGATTTGTACATCAAGAAGGATGCATTCATGAAGCATGCTATGGTAAAAGACATGCAATTTAGAGCTCAAGGAGCTCACAATAGCCATATTTATGGCCACACTTGTAAACCTCAACTTGGAGGTGTGAAGAGGAGCAAGAGCAAGCAAGCTCACAACAGATTGAACGAGAAGTAAATGCATTTGGAGAAGAAGGAGCACATCAAAAGTGCGTTCAATCAGTTGTAGGCTCATGAAGCAAGCCATCATCAACAGTTGAGCAGGTCATGCGAACCTTGCTCACAACCAAAGTAAAAGCAAAGTTAGCAGCCCCCATGTAGAGCCAGGCTACAAAGCGAAGCAAAAGTGAATGTAAGCAGCTGCAGCAAAGTGTGAGTGCAAGCAGAGCTCATCACACGGTTGCGCTAGAGGCACAGACCCATGGGTGCAGCCGCCATAAGAGGGTGCTGCATGGAATCTCTCAGAGTATATGAGAGAATCACAGCTACATAAAGGTGCAAGCTTTGGCTATGGCATAGAAAAGCTGTGCAGCGATAAATCGCAGGAGCAAGGAAAGCTGCAAATTAGAAAGCGCAGCAGGAGAAGCAGCAGCAAACAGAAAAGGATGTCAAGTGAAGGCAAAGACTAGAGAGGAAAAGTGGTGGCCAACGCAGGAAGGAGCATCAAACATCAACGCTGGGAGGAAGACCGCCATAGCTGGCTGCTGTGCAGAATCAGTCGAGAGGAAGGAGAAGAAGACGACTCTCTGTGTGTCAGGGGACCTGACGACTGCAGCAGAATCGTCGGCGTTCACAGTAGGTGCATTCAATTTCGGCTCGTTGGCGTTCACAGCAGGCATCTACAGCAGGCGCATTCAACGCGTGTTCAGAAGTTTTTTTTATATATAACCCTTATTGGCAATAAGGGTATATTCCCTTAACACCTGCAAGCGGATTTCTTTTCTAAGGTTCCTTAACCCCTAGATTTTGATTCACACACACCTTATATGTTCCCCACTAGGTGGTGTTAACATGGTTTAAAAACTTTTATGCATACATGTATGGAGATCACTCATCCGCATAAGGGTCCGCTGCCCGGCTTTGGCCAAAAAGGCTTTATAATTTTTTATTTGTTCCACCCAAAAATGATGATGGACAAACCTCCATGAGCATGCATACTCAAAACAAAAATTTTGTAATCATCCATAGTATGAGGGTAACCATGCCCGAGCTCACCGAGAAGCTCAAAATGGTTGTTGTGATGTGTGCATGAGCGATGCACGTGTGAGGTGCATGCGCATGGATTGGTTCCCACCTGAACTTCCATGTTCAAATCGGACTCAGTGGTTCCACTGTGAGCGAGTCGGCTCAAAATGGACTAGGTGTCTAAGATGGTAGACACGCACACACATGTTTGATTGAACACTCCAATGTATCATTGAGGGGGAGTGTTGAGAGGCAGCGATTGCGTTTGTGCAATGCCTACATTGATATGGATGATGGATGATGGGTGAGTTGTGGAACACCTCGATTAAGAGGGGGTGTTGAAAGATGTAATCGCGGTGATGTGTGTAAGTGTGAAAGCACCCTAGAGGTGTAAGATATTGTGGTGAGATAGGAATGCCACATGTAATATTGTATGGTGTGTGAGTGTTGACCAAAAGAGTGGAAAAGGGAGTGCCACATGGATGATGATGTGTAAAGTGGGATAAGGCTAGAGAGGCTATATCATTGTATGGTTCATTGTGATATGCAATATAAGGGAATAGTGTTGAGTGTGCAATATCTCTCTCTAGTTATGGAGTTCTTAGTGTGGTTTAATCCACCTTAATCATGTTGCTTAATCTATGTCCTTCACCATGATCAATCCCATTTTTAGGATTGTTAACACCTTTCACTCTCCCACCCTCCCTCTCTCCCCTTCTCTCCCCTCCCTCCCTTTCACTCTCCCAGCCTCCCTCTCTCTCCTTCTCCCAGCCTCCCTCCCTCTCCTCTCTCTCCCTCCCTTTCACTCTCTCTCTTCCTCCCTTTCACTCTCCCCACGCTCCCTCTCTCTCCTCTCCACCCTCTCCTCTCTCTCCCTCCCTTTCACTCTCCCATGCTCCCTCTCTCTCCTCTCCACCCTCTTCCCTCTCTCTCTCTCTCTCTCTCCCTTTCACTCTCCCACCCTCCCTCTCTCTCTCTCATTGTCCCACCCTCCTTATGTTTAATCTTGTCTTAAACCTCGTTTCTCTCTATCTCCCTCATCTTCACATGCATTTGCATAGCATTGCATGTGAGTTTATTTTCTACATTTGTATTTTTGCATTTGCATGACATGGACTGCTCTTTATTATCCAATTCGCATAGAATTTGCATGACATGGACTGCTCTTTATTATCCAATTTCATGTCAAAACATGTATGTGCCATTATAATACATTGCATTGCATGGCATGGCATTGCATCTAGATGTTATTACATGTGCATGTCATTGCATGGTACTCCATGCCCTTTGCATAGTGTTGCATTTCATTGCATGCCTTTACTATCCAATTTAATGTCAATGCATGTATGTGCTATTACAATACATTACATTACATTGTATGGCATGGCATGGATTGCAGCTAGATATTATTACATGTGCACGATACTCCATGCCCTTTGCATAATGTTGCATGTCATTGGCATAGTGTTGCATGTGATTTCATATCATTTGAAGCCTTTGCATGTGATGGCATATCATTGCATGTGAGTACAATTAACAAGGTGAATAATTTAAAGAATTATACATATAAGATAATTTCATTCTAGGCAAGATATCTACTATGCCTTGCGTAGAAGCAATGAAGAATGTAAATTTATTAAGGTCAATAATTTTTTAATTATAATTAGGCCATGATTGAGATCATGGCCTAATTATTTGAGAGAAAGAGGAGTGAGAGAGGGAGAGGGAGTGAGAGAGATAAGAACATGATGACATTGCATCCTTAGGATCCACATACACTTTCCAAATACAACTCTTCCATCATAACTATTATTTAAAACATACAATAAATCGAGAATTTAACATAATTAATTAAAACAACAACAAACTGAAATTTTGCCAAGGCAATAAATACAAAAGACAAGGCGATCTATAGTTGAGACCACTTTATTCCAAAAAAGGTTATTACATGGGTTACTGTAATCTAACATTGTTTAAAATTGAGACATACCATAACTACCTACGGATCCTACACCTATACACTTTTTTGGGCTACTCTATTCTTTAACTCCTCCTGTAGGGGCTCCTCTGTCTCTTCAGCAATATACACATAACTTCGCCAACAAGCACCAATGGTGCTTCCAATCTTCATGTTCCACACAAACGAATCTCAAGAATCAATAGGCTCATCCGCTAGCATCTTCGTCCAAAGATTGTGAGCCTTTGCCGTGATTCTGAGATGTTTTGTCACATCTCCGTCTGTTTTGTTGCATAAATCTTTGCAAATCCTTTCCAGGGTTTCCTTGGGAGTAAATCTAGGGCCATTAGAAGAAGCCATTAGAGATGAACAAAGGTTAGTTGATGGTGGTGAGGGTTGTAAGGAAGAGAACGATAGTGAGGGAGAGAAATACAATGAGAGGGAAAGGGAGGCAACAAGATTTGGAAGTGAGGATTAGAGTAAGAGGCAAGGGTCAAATTTATAGATACACAAAGCAAAAAGTAAAAGGTACTTTGCATGGTTATCCACTAAACTTAGAAAAGTAGATGAATGGCTTTTCGCTAAATTTAGAAAAGTATATGCATGGCTTTTTCCTAAATTTAGAAAAGTAGATGCATGGCTATCCACTTTATTTAAAAAAGTAGATGAATGGAATGAACATATTCAAGCCATTGACATATAACCATATTAATTGTCCTGCTAAAACATTAAAAAAACAAAATGTAAATAGTCCTTGCTAGAGAATTGAGACAAAGGACATTTTATTATTGCAACATGAAGGATATTTTCAAAACTGTAGTACGATGCCATCAATAGTACTAGGTCCTTTTCACATTATTCTCCTGTTGTTGAACATTCTCATTAGGTCCTCCTTTTTTAGAGTGGGTTGATGTATAAACATATTATGGTTTGCATCTAACCCAAAGATATGCAAATATAAAAAATAAAGGTGCTTGCATGAACAATATGGTCGTCCATCCTGATTTGAGAATCGGGACATGTGCATGATGGATTCTTTCCCATAGTCACCCAATATTTTTCATTGCATACTAGTGATTCTTTAGTCGTAATTACAAACAGTTCCATTTGCCTGACCTTAATGACCAAATGCTCAAAGACCATAGCTGTACTTGAAATTTCCGAATCTATTCTCTTGGCTACCATATCTGATATGCCACTGTTGAACCTTGTTTAACCGTTGACCTACATCATTTGCTTCCTAACATTGTCCCTTTTGCAACACAAACCCACCAGCCTCCAATGCTTAGATCTCATCCACAGTCAGGTTTGTGTCTCGTCCCACTGGCCAAACAACCAGGAGTCTAGCAGGTGATAACAAATGGTGTTACATACTCTCCAAGTATGATCCACGCTGCAGTTATAAAACCACATGAACTAACACCTTTGCCCCCTGAACATTCTCTCATACCATAGAAAGAAGGAGCCAGAACACGTTGCCTGCAGTTCTTAATGCTCTTTTTGCACTTGCCATCTTGGCCATCTAACCATCCTTGGCAAGTTACCTTGTTGTGTAGAGATGTTCGACGTATAGCCCACATTCAATCATGTATGTCACTCTCCACAATGTCCTGCACCTCTACTTCAGTTGTCTCTCCCTCTACATTATGTTGACCACCTATAGCTAAAGGAATAGTGGGTGGAAAGCTTAATCTCCTACCTTGTTTCTTGCATGGCTGGTTTTCTGTGACATACTCTGGACGATGTGATGAGTTACCTTCCTCAAGATTTATAAGTGTGGTTTTTCAATGCCAGCTAACAGTAATGTTATCACCAAAAAAAAATTGGTTGCACGTGCATTGGTGTGCCACTCACTGCTTCCCAATTTGCTAGTGCTTGACCAACTTGGAGATTTGATGTTTTGGCCTTCTCCATCAACTTTGTTATTGTAGGGCCTACTCCGTGATATTTACCTTACATGAATGCATGCTTCTTTGTGGATTACAAGAGGGCATTAGCGAGGTCTGAAATAGCTGCATCATATAAAGAGATGGTTCCCCTGAAACCCTCTTATGCAAACCAACTTACATGTTTCATTTCTGCTAGATTGGTGGTCAGCATGTGCGGCACACAAGCATCGTTGACATCCTACAACATGAGATTAAGTTAATTACAAGCTCAAACCACATTCTATAACCAAATAGTTAAGTCGATAATTCAAATTCAAAATACAAGTTATTCTTTTTGAAAACTAAGAAAATAATACTTACCCCTACAAGATGTTTCCTCCAATGGTGGGGATATCTAGTTTGCCACCAACTAAGCCAACAATCCATGGCTAGTAAGTTTGCATCAACGACTTTACTATTCATCCACCATGGTCTAATGTGTCTATATTTTAAAAGTGCCTCTTTCTCACTCAATGCACAATGCTACTGATGACAACATAGTCGCTTGTGCTCTTCCTGAAAATTCCTAACTACATATTATATTGTATAGATGTTCAAGCTTCGTTCCCAATGAAAAAGACACGAACACTCACGGCCTTCCAATATATTCTCTGGTCCATTATTATAGACTATCCTAACTGTGCTCCAGTTGGCTCCAGCCTCATCAGCTTGAAGCTAAAAAAATATGGCTTGGAAAAGCTGTTTTGGACCACAACATTGTTAATCATCTCCCAGAAAAGCACTTGTGCCACTGTGTCTTCCTCTTTCATTTTGCAAGTTGTAATTTCCATGAGTTCTTGCAAGTTGCATGCCATTATATAGCAATTGGAAAAGTACTAAAAACAAGATCGTTTTTTTAAGAACTTTACAAGACAAAACTGTACCTTGGATTGTATACATGTGTAGCTATTGTTGTCCATCCTTGCACACGCTTGACGTGATTTAAAAAAACCCAAGCCTTCCTCAAATTCGCGTCTCCTATTTGGAGCATACAGTTCACTAGCAGATCTAAAATCGATGCAAGTCCTATTTGGTTGACATTTTAAACAAATAACACTAGTCTGACTCATCGAGAGCTTGCCCAAGAAAACAACTACCATGGAAGAACTCAAAAGCGCATTGTCCCTTCAATTCTAGGATACTTGAGTCTGCTCCTTGCACTAAACCATTGATCTTAGAAGCACGCACCATCCTCCTAAATCTACAAGAGAATTGGACAACTTAACAAACTATGTAAACATTCATTCATAAGAATTACCAAACAATTAAAATCAATATGGAAAGAACATTACCTTTGACATTGAATTAGGGGACGCATGTGTTCCAATAATAGTGACAACTCCATGTTGCTAATATTTGATTCATTCTTTGTATGCTTCCTGATAACTACATCCAATACGAGGTGTTTGGTGATATCAATTTGTACCTTCCTTGGATCACTTGTAGCCACCTCTGAAATTGCCTCTTGCAAAAGTTCTCTTATCTTTTGTGATGCCTGCCTTGATGTGCACCTTTGCACCTCATGCAAATGTTCCCCTTGATGTATCATCAATCTCTACATATGTGGATCAGCACGCATACAATAGTACACCGTAGCACCACATTCTTCTACAATAGTACACGCATACAATAGTACACCGTAGCACCACATTCTTCTACACTGCAAGTACCTTGTAGTAGAAACAAGCTATTGATCCATATTTATCCGTTGTTAAGCTCAGAGAGGAAAGTTTTTGTGTGAGCTTGCCAATTATGTGAAAAATTACAAAGTTCCAATAAATACTCTTATAAATCAAAGTTTATTGAAATTAATCCAAGACAATAAGCTTACCAATCCATGATGTTGAATTCGGTGTGTCGTTCATAGTTCTGCTTCCACACAAGGCATAAGTGCACACAAATAAGCCTCCACAAGAACACTTTTGTACAACTCCAGGAAACTTCACATGACTCTCTATAGGTTTCACCCAACAATGGCCATCATGGACTTGCTCCATTCCTTGCATTGGAGAGGCTGAAAGATCACGTACATTCGGAAACTCAAAAGCTACATTACCATTATAGATTTGACTACTTTCTCAATATGTGTGCTTGCTAATATTTGACCACACTCTTTTTAAGTGGTGTACGTTTGGGAGAATCTTCTATTGTAAGGTCAATAATGACTAGTGTTGCTGTTATAGGCTACCACACTTCCAAGAGGGAACTCAATGCATTCACCTAAAGGATGAGCAATAGATCACAACTGTCGTCGTAGGGCACTTACCAATGCTTTGAACTTGAGTCCCTTGAGGCCTCCAAGCTCACTTGTTAAGCTCCAAACCTCTAAGCTCCACCTCCATGCTATCACCGTAGAGTCGCTTACACCGTCGCATAAGGCAATCACTCTCTCTCACTCTCCCACACACAAGCATAAATCAAATAAGCATAGAAGAGGAACAATGCTACAATGCTCTCTCTCTCAATCTCTCTCAAGGCATAAGGAAGAGATCTCTATAGCACAAAAGGGGATTATGTCAGTTCATTATAAGAAAATGCCTTATATACATTTGGCCCTTATTCACACTTGGGCACCCACTTACTTAACTAGGCCTTGGGTGGCCAATATCTCATAATGTACAACTTTTATAGTGGCGTTTCATGACACTTATTAATGTCCTCAATTGGAGGATCACGTTTGTTAATCCAAAATGGGATTAACATTCCGCCTTCCTAATGTAGGTTCTGCGCAGAACCTCTTACTGAGGTCTAAAGACCTGGTCATTCACCGAATTCATGTCGGTAGAAATTTCTTCGTGATTGGAGGTTTTTGAATGTGTGTCTGAATGTTGAATGGGAGCGCCAAAATCCTGTGTCCACTATGTCTTCGAACGTGACATACATGTAGCCTGGAAGACATCTTATAGACGAGCATCATGCCCCTGTCAGATGGCCCTTGATTCATGTCAAACTTTAATTGCTTAGCTTCATAGCCATCATAGGGCTCCTTAGGTTGATTAATCAGCACCACCAGTAATTTCAAAAATCTAATGCTTGCCATAATTGCTAGGTCTGGAATTCTTCGCCATGCTTGTATCCATGTAAGCATTTTCTTTCTTTTTTCTTGTATGTCTGAAAATGTCATTGGCATGAAGAAAAGTTGTAGCAGACATGGGAGTTGCACCTTTTGGCTTCTTAAAACTCTAGCGACATCCATCTTCTCTTAACCGGCATGTATATGTGCTGTGTTAGTAGTGGCGCGCACATATAGACCTGGCTGTACTCCGGAATTGTTAAGTACTCCTTCCGCCAGTCTGGTTGTATTCCAAAATCTTCGAATTTGGGTTGCACCTCATCGATGACAATGGTGGCATAGCCGCCTCTTGTGTGTACAAGGTGAGCCTTCCTCCACCTGTGCAAAAGCAGTAGTAGGTGACGATCCTTATTTCCAGCAGGTCAGCTAACTGGGGGTTGGCCAACTTTGTGTGCTTTGCCACATTAGCCCATAATGTGCCCTCTTGAGCCAAGGAAATTAATTCTTCTAAATTAGAGCAAGGAGCTCGTAGAGGGTATGGCATATTGTGTTGCTCTGTTGTTGTGACCTCATAGTAGGCTTCTGGCAGGACCGTCGAGTTGGCTCAAATGGAATGACTTGCATGAGGACCTTGAACATCAATTTTGGCTTTAAGAGAGGATTGCAAGCGGGAATGAAACCCTCATACTCGCACTAGACAATGATTCCAAAATTGTGTCATTAGTGAAGGCTTCAATATTATCCTATGGAATAGGATAGTATACCTCTAAAGGGTGCCGTTGTGGAGACGGGTGAGGTGCTAGTATCTCCTCGGGGACGAGAGGGTTAGTGGGAAAATGTAGCTGATGAGGAATGAAGGTTGAGAAAATGTTGTCACCTTGAGATGTGTTAGTAGGTGGTGTATTAGGATAGGGGTTAAGTAGCTTACTAGCAACATTAGAATGAGAATTCTTCTTGACTCTTACCTGTGCTAGGGGGTGGGTGGCTAGGCTTATGAGATTTTATAAATTCTTGTAAGTCAAGGATTTCCTCAAGATTGATAGTAGGATATTCAATGTGGGTAGCATCAAAATTGTACTGTACATTTGTTAACATGGCTTCTAAGTGTTTGTAGATATTAGTGTATAGCTTTAGAATTCCAAAAGGATGATACAAAGTAGACTCACATAAGTTAAGATGTTGGTGAGTATTATATACTTTGAGCCACCCATGACTTATAATCCAGTGATAACTATATGCTACCACCTCATAGTTGGCCGGTGTCTCGGGAATGTCATATGGGACAAACACGTCTAAATTTTTGACATTGTTGTCCAAAATTTCAGAATTTTAGAGGACCCGACACCAACTACAAAGGTTTAACACTATAGGATGTAATGGGTAAAAGAAGATGTCTTGTGGATTAGTTAATACTATGTCCCCCCGCAAAATTCCCATTATTATTGTAGGGTCAGCATCTCGTTCAATATTTTTCTTAATTAGGGTTAGTTCACCTAGGCCTATGTCCTCAGATAGATTTATATCATAAATGAAGTAAAGAGAGAGTTAGTGTAGACAAAAACAAAGTGAGAGTTTGAGGAGGGGCTTAAGGAGTTACTGGGGCAACTGACCCAACTTCGCATGCTCAAGGAGTAGGCATAGGTCGTCGCGGTAGTAGGCTCCGACAGCAGCTGACTTCTATCTTGGATTGCCAACCAACGTTCTAACCCTTGTAAGCGAGGGTCATTGTTGCTGAGGAGGTCTGATATTGTAGTTTCCCGAACCATCCTTGTAGCATCTAACTCCTCAAATCTTGGATTGCCAACCAACGTTCTAACCCTTGTAAGCAAGGGTCATTATTGCCGAGGAGGTTTGATATTGCAGTTTCCCGAACCATCCTTGTAGCATCCAACTCCTCAAATCTTCGGGTTTCATCCTCTTGGGCACGCCTGGCTGTTGCTTCTCTTTCTTGAGCTTCAGTGATTCATTGGAGCCTTTCAGCAGCCAGGCAGCCTCTAAATGTCCTGTAGTTGCCGTGTAAGTTGTGCCATTGCTTCTTGGTGGGCCAATTCTTTCATTTGCATTTCAACCTGGCTTGCACTTATAGTGTCGTTAAGTGTTCTTATTTTTTCTGCATTGGCCTTCTTTGATTGTTCTCTCTCTTGCTGTAATTGAGTTGCCCTCTCCTCCGCTCCTTTTAGATTTGAGGCTAGCTACTGGATCTGGCATAGCAGCTCTTCTTCGTTAGCCCTGGAATTGTGCTGGAGCTCTCTACTTGGTGGGCATGAAGTGCTATGAGCCCATTGGTGTGGGTGACCTCCTTCTAAAGTTTCTCTTTATCTTGTTCTAGCTTTGCCTTGAGGTCTACATTTTCTTTAATTCTTTGTACAATGGTTTAGCTAAGGACCATATTATTACTTTCCAGGGTTTTATAAATGTTCTCCATAGTCTTCAAGCTTTTCATTATGACATCTTTATGTGTGGCTTCAGGTGCTACCAAGTAGTCCTTTAAGGTTTGCACTTGTGTGTTTGAGTCGTTAACTAAGGACCATATTATTACTTTCCACAATTTTATATATGTTCTCCGTAGTCTTCAAGCTTTTCATTATGACATCTTTATGTGTGGCTTCAGGTGCTACCAAGTGTTCCTTTAAGGTTTGCACTTGTGTTTGAGTCGTAACCTACTTCCAAAGGGTAGCGTTACAATCGTGGAGCATGTGTGTTGTTAGGAGTGGCAACGCCATACCTTTTGCTCTTGATCCCAGAGTGCACTTGTGCTTGCACCTTCTTTGAGTCCAGCCCATGGTTGGTTCAGTAGCTCATCCAACCCTTCCATTGTCTTTTGCTGATAGTCAACTTTTTATAAGGAGGCCAGCTGGGGTATTCTTTCCTCATCTTCCAATCACCTTCTTTGCTTGGGCTTGATGGATTTGCACTTCTTTGTCTTTTCCTTGCATCATTATGGGCTATTGTTTCATGTACTTGAGCCATTCTACCTCAACGCCTTGTGTTTCCTCAGCCTATATTGATGCTTCTTATTCTCGGGTGCTATCTCTGTTGGTGTGTGTGCCAAAGCTAAATCTTTAAGTGGGGATAGGTCTGTGAATATCAGCTGTGTTGGGCTCGTCGGGGGAGTAACTTGTTGCATGGGCTCCTGTGTGGCTTGGCTAATGGGAGTCATGGCAATTGCATATCCTGGTTTGGCTTTTGGTGGTAACCATGCATAGGATGATTCTATATCCCCATAGTCTTGTATCCCTAACAATGTTTCTTAAGGTTTTGGAGTTATGACTTTTATATGTGTCATGGGCTATCCGTAGACTGCTAACCCACTAGTCATAATGGGTATGCTTGCAACATGATGTTCTTGGCTTCCTTGTCTATTTGCTCCTTGTTATTTATGGGTGAATATTATGGGTTGTACAAGGGTAGCACTTCTAATTCCTTTAAGAGGCATTGATTCCCTTTGTGTGGGCTCTAATGAAACTTGATGCTTCTCCCTAAATGAGTCTACAATGGAAGGAAATCCAACCTCACTCTCTTGTTTGTAGATTGGTTCTTCATTGGATTGGAATGAGAAGTCATGTCCCCACCAGCCACATTGCACTACCCACTTTTGAAGTTATCTCTTCCCAGGAGTTCCTTCCTTCTTTAGCTGTTGAAGCTTCTTGTCCTTGGTGTGCTGTGGGCAAAAAGACTCTGCCCTACCTAGACCCTTATATTAAGACCCTTCAATATCCCTTGCCTCCTTGATAATTTATGGGTGATAGTTGTTATCCTCTTTGTCAAAGTGCACGGTTTGGTCAGTGGACTGATGGTAATTCTTCTTGACCAAGGGAGGCTAGGGGGATCTTAAGGATCCATCCAAATCCCTATGCCTTATTTGCAAAAGAGACATTCTCAGGTATAATAATTTCATTTATGTCATAGCCTACCATAGAGTGCGGTCTCCTATGACTCCCAACATCTATTAAAAGAATGCCTAGAGTCAAGATGGCGATAGTGGAATATGGATCACTCAGAACATGAGAGGACTAGCTACCATAGACCCAATCAAGAAGAACTTTTTCACCAAAAGAACCATGGAAAACTAGTCGGCTTGGAGGCTCATGTGGTTTGTTACCAGAGGCTCCAATATAGGAATACTTACCACAAGGCACCAACCCAACAAAGAATAGATTTGTAATACATGCCAGTCAAGAGGATCTATTCATGGCAAAAGTACTTCAAGCAGAACAAGCAACAAGTTCCTTTTTTATTAACTTTCCAAAGCCACCCTCTCACTACTCTAGGTGAAGCCATAACTATTCAATTAATGCTCGAGGTGATGAGCATGTTCATGGATGAGCACAAAGATTGTGAAGACCTACATGTCCAGTCCATCAACAAAATCTTCCACACATTGGGCTACCTTCCTCAAAGTATTTGACAAGTAAAGAGCTCTCGAGTGTGGCATATTTATCAGAAAGTGAAGTGTAGAAATTAGCCTTCACTAAAAGAAAATATAATGTGAGCCTAGTTCATACAAGAAAAGACATGAAGCTGATTATGTGAGCCTGAAGACTAGAGGCATGAGACTTTACAAACGTGAGTCTAGAGAGGCATGAACCTAGACATCTGAGCCTACATACATGAACTTATATACGTGAGCTTGTAGATATGATTCTAGAGATGTAACCTAGATACGTGAGCCTGTAGTAGACGAAAGCCTACCAAAAAAACAAAACGTGTTTGAAATCAGTTTTAGACTTGCTTCTGGAGCACTAAAAACCTTTGATGCAGATCTGATCTAGAATAATTTTTGGAAACACTATACAGTCAATATTTAGTCTAGAATTGATCTGGACTAATTTTGGAAACACTATACAGTCAATATTTAGTCTAGAATTGATCTGGACTAATTTTGGAAACACTATACAGCTAACTATAATGCATCAAACCACACTTTCTTAAACCCGCCAAGCCTTTGATCCTAGCACCAGCATTGTTTAGAAGGCTAGACTCCTTTGGATCCACTTTAAGCAAGGAGATTTGGGAAGAAATGATCCAATCAAATGCAAACATGAGAAGAGGAACATCAAAACACCTAGAAACAAGAGCCAACCCATGGTCCTTTGAGCTTTAGATTCACCAACTGGCCCTATAAATAGCGCCATAAACTTCATGAAAATGGAATTAAACTGCCCTATATTTGGGCAAATATCTAGTGAAGGAGCAAGAGCAAAACCAAGAACCTCAATGATCTCTCCCTCACGAAGTGTCCAAACTATGTTGAATGCCACTTAAAAATAGAGAAAAATAGCATTTTCACTCACGAAATTCTCCCACATCATTGATATGTCCATCCAAGTTGAGAAGCACCACATTCTGACCGCCATGTTGACGTTCCCAACCAACGCGTAGTAGACCACCAAAAGAAACCAAAATATAATATTTTTTTCTTAGTAAACATTAAAATTTACTTTAAAAATGCTTTAAAAAATTTGGTATAATGAGAGAATTAAGAGGATTAAAAACAACAAAATTAACTAGAGACCGCTCTGATACCATTGTTAAAACCCCATAGATCTCTCTAGCTAATCACTACGTATAAACACACATAATCCAGGCATATACTCATCCACCGAAGAACCACCCTCGAGCCCAAGGGTGCACACATCAAAGTAATGAAGAACCACATACCTAACCTTGGTGTCCCATACCACCAAGAGGTATGTCTTCAATCCAGCAACATGTAGCTCTAGTATGAAATGGCAAGAGAGTAGATACTTTTCTCTACACAAGACAACATCCCTTGATGTTGAGATATCGAGCTGATCTAGTGAGGCGGTGGACACTGATGACCCACCGCGTGCCTCGGGGATAGGCCCCACACTTACACCACTGGCATGGTTGGTGAGATCATGGTGGGTGATATGCGGCCAGTGGGATGACAGGCTGTGTGACAACCATTCTTGAGAGACTGGCATAGTTATAGCCTCATTTAGTTGGGTTCACACTATAGAGAACCCTAGTATGTATTTGGTTGAGTACCTTTTCATATTGTGTGTACTCTTATCTTTGTATATGATGTGTTGAGTGTTGTGTGAAGGTGTAGAAGATTTTCAACCTCTCACCTTGTGTGTTCTCTTTTAGGGTTTTGTGAGTGTGTGTGCTTGCAAGGGCTCAAGCTCTCTTCTCCCTGGCATCTTTTCATGGTATTAGAGAGCCTAGTTCATGCTAAGGGCTGAGCTGCACAAGCAAGAGAAGCACAAGAAGCAGCATGAGGGTAAGAGCTTCATCTACTCTTCCCTATTTGTGTTGGCAACTACACCCTTGTGTCGGGAGCTCTACGGGAGGCACCAGCAAACGATCTCTGATTGAGGAGATTTCTTTGCGGGAGTAAAGTTATAGGGAAACTATATTTCCTATTGGACTCAAATTTTTGGGCTGAAAACACGTTTCGGGCACGTTAGGACCTCCATTTTTCAGAAAGCAGGTGAGTTCGAGCACTGCGGGTAAGTCATCAATTCTATGCAAAACTCTGTTGTTTTAAGAAGTACAGGAAGACAGATTGGTTGTGCAGACATTGTGTGTGCTACAACAAGGAGATCAAACACAGTTGCCATTGGGTGTATGTATGCACATTGAGGTCACTGGTTTGTGACATTTGAGTGTAGTACAGTACCACTGCAAAAAATACAGCAGTTTCAGTGTTGGTAGATGACAAACTTGATGTGATTGTCACTAGACTTGTTGTTTTTATGTGCATCCATAGAAGGGAGTTGCGTGGAGATGACATCTGTGGTGATGCAAGAAAGGTAGTACCGTAATGAGTCAGGTAAGAAAGAGTTACAGGTGGATGTGCTTTGAAGATTGGACCAGACCTATCATTGGTTGTTGAATTCAATGTAATCATTTACAATGTTAACATGGGAGGAGAAGGCATTGGAGTAGAGAAAGGGTTGTGTAAGGGCAAAGAGGTGATGCATGTACATTCTTTTAATGAACAAGATTTAGAAGAGGATAAGGAAGAAGGTGTTATAGGTGGTGCAATGGAAGAGAGTGCCATGATAAAGGTAGAGTTGCTCTCTGAATGTTGGAACAATCAACACGTCAATGCCCATTGGTAGAGTCGCTCTCTAAATGTTGGAAGAATCAACACTTCAATGCCCTACAAGGGATCGGGCTCATTCCCGCGCTCTTAGCCGCTAAAATTGACTTGTGAAAAAAAGTAGCGGGTCCGTGTATCAGCGCGTGTATCATCGCGGCCACAGACATGCGTGTAAAAGCGCGTGTATAGGACCTCTCAGACGCGCTTATACACGGGTGTATAGCCGCGTTCTTTTCACAGACGCGTTGATACATGCGGCTATACACGCTTTTCTTTAATTTAGACGCGCTTATACACGGGTGTATAGCCGCGTTCTGTTCAGTTTAGATGTCTCAAACGCGTTGATACCTACGTCTATACACGTGTTTCTTTAATTTAGATGCGCTTATACACGCGTAATTGTCAGTTTTGACGCATTAATACACACGTATTTTACAGATTATCCGCATAAATACACGCGAGTTTTAGCAGTTCTGACGCGTTTATACACGCGAACAGAGAGCAAAAAAAAAATCCAGAGAGTGCTATTTGGTGCCTAAATACTGTTCCAGCATTCCAGCACCCAATAACACTCTCTGGATTTTCTTTTTGTGCATTAGACCATCCCATTAGACCATCCACAAAGAACATATGCACGAGGGACATTAAGACAAGAACGACATGAATGCATACATTGTCAATACACGATTCAAGATAGACATGAATGTAATACTATCGATCAATCAATTCAATATTACTATCAAAATTTCATACATGTATACAAGGGAGTCCATATCTCGAAGTAGCCCATGGCTTCAGTTTACAAAAAAATATATACAACCACATCCTCAATATGGAATGTGATACTATAAGTCTGAGTACTACTCAGACCCAGATGATGACTCGGTGCTCCCTCCATGCTCAGATGAGCTCACATCGGTCGGAATGTCCGATGAGTAGTGCTCACGTCCACCCTCTGCAGTGGCGGCAGGTGGATCATCAGCAGCTTGTGTGAGATCCCTGTCCCCACCATGCGACAGATTCGAGGTACTAACAGCGGAAGTAGCACATCGTGCGCGGGTAGGGGTCTCACACTCGGGGCCTCGCCCACGGATATCCGGACAAGAGACTAATCCGTCGGTTTGTCCAAAATCGAAACCGAAAAAACTCCCTTTACCCGAAAAGCATGGGCGATTCCACCAGGATAACTCTTTACTCTAACGTAGTCAAGATCATTACCGATCAACTGATCTGACTGCACCTTTAACGGTACTTGGTCAATTCAAGGAAGAAACTTGCACTTGGATCATTGGGATCAACGCTTTTTTCCCCATCAAGAGGCACAGCCATTGATTCCTATCCATAGAACAATTTCTGTCTGGTATTTACTTCATCTATCGTAATAATAGAAATTAAAATCTCGATTTACGAATCCATCAGTCCAGCCTAACCCCATCCAGTCCATGGGTTAGCCAACCACCCAACCACTGTAGTGATGGGATCCAATTAATAATTTGGTTAGGTTTTGTCCCGGGTACCAAGGAAAAGAGTTCCAAGGCCCCCTAGCCGGAAGTTCATACAAACATAAAACTAGTCATACCACTTACACACCCAATATGAAATTGCCTTTTTCTTAGCATCAACTAGCTTTAAAACAATCCTTTAATAAAACCATTATGTCACTGATGACAATCCTCAAAGTCTCTGGTTGAATCCTTATTTCTAGTCATTCTTTCATCGGTGTACTTATGGCATCATTGGCAACCAGAACGCTCACCACCTGTTCTCTCAGGGGCCTTTTCCATAGTTCCTAGCTCATAGTAACCGGCAATATATTCATATAATAGAATGGAATCTCCGTGGAAGATCAGCAAGATCAACCCACAGATCCATATAAAAGAGCCATGGACTCATCTGTTGAGGACCAGCAAGGTCAATCAACCAGATCCATGCCCGGTTTTAGAAAACAACTCTTACTCCTTGTTCCAATATCTTCCACGATGCACATGTGGGTATCTTCGGCGACCCAGAGCCTGAGCACCGTATGGTCAGCACCCTCTAGGATCCTTCGCAGGTGACCTAGCGCTTCACTCATAGGCCGCTTCCTTGGTCCCTCATCCACCGTACCGGAAGCTCACCATTTAAATCGAACCGAGGCTGGTCAAGACCTTGATTGACCTTGCTACGCGAGACATCCTCCATTAACTCTCCGTCAGCAGTTGCAACTTTATCAGTTCGGTCTTCATGACCTTAATCCTCAAGACGGTCAAAATGCTTCTCCAGCATTCTTGACATAAAACAGTCATTTACAAACAGTCACAAAATACAGTTTCTATAACGAACTCTTGTCTTTCCATATTATCCACTCTCGGACCACATTACTTATTCCACATTCCATTCAATGTGTACTCGTTCTTATCCATTCACTCATATAGACTACACATTATCTCACATACACCTTCATATTCCTTATTCTACATACATATCCATGTTCGTACGTCCACATCATACATCCAATTTCACATTCATACATACGCATCTACATGCATACATCCACATCCACATTCATACATCCATACCTCCATCTCCACATCCACACATCCACATTCATATTCATACATCCACATTCACATGCATACATCCATTTTCACATCCTCATTCATACATCTACATTCACATACATACATCCACATCCGTATCTACATCCATACATCCACATCCACCTCTTCATTCATATTCACATCCATACATCCACATCTATATACATACATCCATTTTCACATCCTCATTTATACATACACATCCACATACATACATACACATCCGTATCTACATCCATACATCCACATCCACATCCACATCCACATCCACATTCACATTCATACATATACATCTTTTCACATCTCATACACCTCTTATCACATCCTATCACTTTCCATACGCATCTTATCAAATCTTATCACATCTCATACACCTCTTATCACATCTTATCACATTTCATATCTTTTTTAAGAGAATTCTTATATTTGATATAAGATTTCTCTACACATTTATTTATGCATAAATTCCATTTAAGGAGACTAACACTTTTGAAATTAAAAATCAATCTTTTATGCATCTTCTTATGCATAAATTCAATTTGGTAGGAATTACACTTTTAGAATAAAAGAATTTCTCTTATGCATCTAAGTTATGCATAAAATCCATTTATGATGAAAATCACACTTTTAGTATAAAAAGAATATCTTTTATGCATACCTCTATGCATGAAATCCAATATGATAAAAGTAACACTCTTACAATAAAATAATCAACTTTTATGCATACCTCTATGCATGAAATTCAATTATGATAAAAGTCACACTTTTATAATAAAATAATCAACTTTTATGCATACCTCTATGCATGAAATTCAATATAATAAAAGACACACTTTTATAATAAAATAATCAACTTTTATGCATACCTTTATGCATGAAATTCAAATATGATAAAAGTAACACTTTTGATATAAAAATTTATCCATTATGCATACTTCTATGCATGAAATAAAAATGATAAAAGTAACACTTTTGATATAAAAATTTTCCTTTATGCATACTTCTATGCATGAAAATTAAAAATGATAAAAGTAACACTTTTGATATAAAAAAATTATCCTTTATGCATACTTCTATGCATGAAAATTAAAAATGATAAAAGTAACACTTTTGATATAAAAAAAATTATCCTTTATGCATACTTCTATGCATGAAAATTAAAAATGATAAAAGTAACACTTTTGATATAAAAAAATTGTCCTTTATGCATACTTCTATGCATGAAAATTAAAAATGATAAAAGTAACACTTTTGATATAAAATTAATTATCCTTTATGCATACTTCTATGCATGAAAATTAAAAATGATAAAAGTAACACTTTTGATATAAAAAATTTTCCTTTATGCATACTTCTATGCATGAAAATTAAAAATGATAAAAGTAACACTTTTGATATAAAAAAATTATCCTTTATGCATACTTCTATGCATGAAAATTAAAAATGATAAAAGTAACACTTTTAATATAAAAAATTATCTTTTATGCATACTTCTTTGCATGAAAATCAATTATACATAATATAAAAATCAATTTCTCTATGATTACAATGAGTATCTTTCAATTAATCTAGGATGATAATTTCTAGAATATGGTAGGAAGTCCTCTTTTCATGCTTTGAATGAAATTATTTTATGCATAATTTTTATAAAAATTTTGCCATAGCTCCGCTGCTATGACTGATAAATCTCAAATTTTCTAAGGGATAAAGCTTATCATTAAGGAAATAAATAGAATGATCCCTAATTGGATCATTAATCCATAATGTATTGAATCATCAATATTCATGAAATACATAAATAAAAGCATAGAAAAAAGCCATTAATTTGGCCTCAAGCATAGATTAATCTTGGATTAAGGAAAAGCTTTATGAAAAGCTTCATTTGGATTGAAAATGGGTCAAGAGTATGACCATTTCTTGAGTGAGAGAGAGAAATTACATAAAAACCATTAGAATTAAGCATAAAAGAAAATTTATGTAATTCTTAACTATCATTAATCAATTTACTTCAATAGCATTCATCAAATTATGTAACTCTTCACTACCATTCATCAATTAACTTCAATAGCATTCAAAAAAAAAAACCATTCCAATTAAGCTTCTCAAGCTTGAGAGGGGTTGAGAAGAGAGAAACATTGAGAAATTATAGAAAAGAATCAATATTCACCATTTACCTTACAAATTACTTGATTCTTTGTTCACGGTAGAGGCCCCCAACCAATCAATTGGTTAAGTATGTTGATGGAGCCACTAATGGGGATTGAAGAAAGAGGGAAGCTCCAAAAACTAGTGAATTATTAAATGAATTCACAGTTCTTGGCTTAGGTGGAGTAGAGTAACGATGCATAAACACTATATATTTTTCAACAAGGGGGAGGCTTCTATTTATAGGAAAAATTGAGCTCCTAACCAAACAAACTGATTCTAGAATTTTCCAAATCAGTTTGGTCAATTTTTGACCATTTTTAGGTCAGTTAAGCTAACTTTTTGGAACTAGACTTGAATTAGGAGAGAGGAGAGATGAAATATCTCAATTTTTATGAGTTTAAAACTCATTCAAGCATGTGAAATATGCACCTCCTTTAAAGAACTCCCCTTCCTTACATATGTGTCAAAATAGAATCATTATACCCAAAATATCTCATATTTTTAATATTGCTCATAGTTTTTTACTAATAAACCTTGTACATTTTCAACTCTTCATCTTATGTGAAATATACACCTCCTTTAAAGAACTCCCCTTCCTTACATATGTCATATTTTTAATATTGCTCATAGTTTTTTACTAATAAACCTTGTACATTTTCAACTCTTCATCTTATGTGAAATATGCACCTCCTTTAAAGAACTCCCCTTCCTTACATATGTCATATTTTTAATATTGCTCATAGTTTTTTACTAATAAACCTTGTACATTTTCAACTCTTCATCTTATGTGAAATATGCACCTCCTTTAAAGAACTCCCCTTTCTTACATATCTCATATTTTTAATATTGCTCATAGTTTTTTTACTAATAAACATTGTACATTTTCAACTCTTCATCTTATGTGAGCATTTACTCATTTTTTTGGGTATCTTTACAAATTGGATTTATCTCCTCCCTACACATGGATTGATGCTATTGGCCCATAGGAACCTTAATTGGACCATAATCCAAAAATTTCTGAAAATCTAGACCCTTAGGCTAAGGTCCTTTATACCCATTTCTAATTAATTCCAATTGCACATTGGAAAGTTCTTTCTTAATTTCTGTTTCAAGGGAACTTATTTTAATAAGATGAGATAATTTTCTATCCAAAAATATTAAAAAACTGAATATTCTCTCTCTAGAATATTTTCTCTCTCTAGGTTAAAACAGTTAGAAACAAGTCTTTTATATTTCTAAAGAGGGATTGATTATAGGAGAAGATGCTGGACATTTTGAGAGGCTGGGGAGGAATCTTACAGCTTGTGCCTGTTCAAGTAATATATAGTATATAAGTATATATATATGTAATTCAATAAACCAAAATCATTCGTTTAGAATTTTCAAGTACCTGTCGACCGTATGGTCTCATGGCCATCTCAAACTGCGCGTCCGTAATACGTCCCTCGGCTCTGAAGATGGCCCATGTGTAACGTCTGCTATGTCGGCGAGCATACGCAGTATCGTGGGTTGTGGGCTTCCTCCCCGTAACCCGTCGCTGTATCATAATCAACACAATTTGTAAGATTAAAACAATCATAGAATCAATGAATTAAGTAAACAATCAAATAAAGTGGCAAGATACTTATGAACTCTGCCTCCCATGACTCAACGCCGCCAGATCCGAAATGCGAAGATCCAATGGTCTCCATCTGGATCCGTCGTGCCTCCACATGCTGCCTGCTCTTCACGCCACCCTCTGCTCGTTTCTTTGCCTCCTTCCACTCGCGTTTGTGCGCAGTGGCAGGTTTCTCGGCAGGATAGCCACCCGTAGCTACATTTAGCCGGTCATCGTACGCGAGTTTTTTAAGGTGAGATCTTTTATTACTTAAGATCTCCCTTATTCGCGTCCTTCCCCATACATCCGAGAATGTAGCATGTGGGGGATTGGGGTACCGACTATGTACAGCCTCTATCACCTCCCCAACTAATCGGCTATTTTGATCTTTAAATTTAATAAAACAATTTCTATATGAGTTTGATACTACCCCATGCATGTACTCCATTACCTCCCTCCCCCTCGCATCCATCACTATCCCGCCCCTATCCGTCACATCATAGCAGACCACTCTCTCCATCTCTCTCATCTCGTCCTCTTCCGAACTGTCTCCTCTAACTCTTCTCCCTCTATCTCCTCTCTCACCGCGTGCCCTACTACCTCCCCCACCTCCCCCACCTCCCCCACCCCAAAGGACCCGCCGCATCCTCCACTCCCACTCTTCCTACTACTGCGGGTGGAGTCACGACTGGGGGATTGTCTACGTGACGGTGACTGTGAGCCCTGACGTGACGGTGGCTCTGAGGGAGCACGTGATGGTGGCTGTGAGGGTGTACGTGAGTGTGTCTGGGACGAGATATGTCTCCTCGGTGGACGTGGAAGAGGAGAAGCTGCATGCCGTCTCGTCGGACTCGGAGGAATAGACGGCACTGGAGTGCCCTGGATACTCGCGGTAGGGGTATAGACACCAGGCAGGGAAGGAGGGGGATGGGCATACATATACTCTGTAAGCTCAACCGGACCAGGATGGCGCCCAAAATGATTCAGCATCTCCATTAGCCAATTGCTGTATGCAAATGGATCGGATGAAGAACCTGGAATATCCATAAAGAACCTGCAACAAACATCTTCATGTACATCATGGGCTGTCTCTTGACTCACACAAATATCATCATTCAAGTCAGTTGTGTTGCTTACAAATCATGAATTCTGAAACGCAGTCTTGTGTATACACCCGTGCAGAAATGCGTGTATACACCCGTCAAAAAATGCGTGTATACACCCGTCCAGAAACGCGTGTATATTCACGTGAAAGACTCTGCAGACAGAGTACACGCGCTTTTACACGCGTTTCTACACGCGACCTACGAAAAAAAAATTTCAAAAGGACCGACCTCCGACAAAGACAAAGTGTCCTTATAAAAGGACCATTGTCACCCCTGTCAGAATCATTCACCCAATCGTGTGCACAGAAGCAAAAGGACGGAGACAAACCCAAAAAGCAAAGAGCAAATAGCATAAACAAATCTGAGGAAAGAGACAAGGCACAGGACAAACTAACTCACCTCTGAAAAAGTGAGTCTTCTCTGCTCCTTCTCTGCTCCCTCCTTCTCCCATGTATGCTCCTTCTCTTCTCCCTCCTTGCACTTAGGTTTCGTTACTGTTGGAAGAGGCGAAAACGAAAGCAGTGTTGATATGTTAGTTCAAAATCTATATTTGGGGAAGGCGGGCTATTTTTAGTTTAAACAGACCGTCGCGTTTATAAACGCGTGTATGTTCGCGTGTATGATAATTTAGCTGCGTTTATACACGCGTTTTGCAGGAATTACCCGCGTTAATACACGCGATTTTTAGGAAATAGCCGCGTTAATACACGTAATTTTTAGGAAATAGCCGCGTCAATACACGCGATTTTTATACTTTCATTAAAAACATATTATGATTTTGTGTTTTCTGGTTTGTACATAGGATGTCATCAACCTCTTCAAGCAGTTCTGGGGAAGATGAGACAATGCGTCATCGTAATCGCGATGTGTGGTTGGGACAACGGATCAAATGTATGTGTAATCAATGTCAAGGATGCATTGTACGAGCACGTCGAATTACCTTGAATCACATCTCCATGTATGGAGAATGGAATCAAACAGGTTTAGAGGTGAGTAGATGTAAATTGATGGTATTCAAATGACTCATGGTATCCAAATTAAATTAATAGAGCTGTAATATATAAACTCTAATTGAAGCAGGATGCAGTACCACACCCTAACATGGTACCCTACGCGCGACGAGAGCACGCAAAGCGTCGACGAGATGATGCTGGAGCTTCGGGATCTATTGTCAGAGATGAGTGGGAAAGGGATGACAATAGCCCTGTACCCCACGAAGTTGTGGAAGAGGAGGTGCTTGATGATATGGTGCGGAATCTTTTTAAGGATGATCCCAAAGGTATGGACGACGATGATATGGAACAAGAGCATCTTTATAAGGCTTCATCAACACCAGTGTTTGAAGGGTGCACATTCTCTGTTTTACGTGCTTCACTTGAACTACTTAATATACAAACAATTTATGGATGGAGCAATGCAAGTCTTGACGCATTATTGAAGTAAGCATTCTAACTTACAAATTTGAATTAGTGGCTTAAGGTTTAGGATTTAAGACTAATTATAATTGATGATATTGGATGCAGGCTATTATCAAACATGCTTCCAAAGGAAAATAGACTACCCACCTCAAGAGACATAGCGAGGCGCTATGTGACATCTCTTGGAGGACTGGATTATGATCGCATACATGCATGCGTCAATGATTGCATTCTCTTTCGTGGGACGCATAAGGACGCTCTACATTGTCCCACTTGTGGTGAAGCAAGGTACAGAACAGATATGAAGAGTTTTGATGTACCTCGTAAAGTCTTGCGACACTTTCCTATAATTCCTCGCATCAAACACATGTTCAAGTGCAAATCCATAGTAGAGCTCATGTCATGGCATTCCTCACATCGATCGGATGATGGCATGTGGAGAATTCCCGCAGACACTCCTGCTTGGAAGCATATTGAAGATGAGTGGCCCAACTTTAAAACAGAGCCCAGAAACTTGAGACTTGGCCTGGGTATGGATGGAGTGAATCCATTTGGTTTCAAAAGCACCGCATACAGCATGTGGCCAGTTGTGTTGGTGAATTACAACCTTCCACCATCAATGGCGATCAAGAAGGGACATCTTATGTTATCCCTTCTAATTCTAGGGAAACATAAAGTCAAGCATATGGATGTTTATCTTGAACCATTGATTGATGAGTTGGAGGAACTATGGAGAGGTGTTGCGGTGGTGGACATTAGTAGGCCTCCCTCCTCTCGACACTTCGACTTAAAAGCAGTGTTGATGTGGACAATGCATGACTTTCCAGGATACAGCGATTGTTCTGGTAAGAATTCTAATTACCTCCCTACTCTATTACTGTTGGCTATATATATTAATTATACATATTGACTTTATTATTCTAACTTTTATTTATATTTTAACAGGTTTGAAAACATCGGGTAAACATGCATGTCCTGTTTGTGGCCCTTCGTTAGTACATGAGTATGCTGACTGTTTGTGTAAGACTATATTCGATAATCATCATCAATTTCTCCCCTCAGATCATCCTAAATATGTTGCTAGTAAGAGTAACATTCCTCCACAAACACTTCGTGCAAAAGATTGGAAGCGTATTTGGGAGTCTACAACTATTCTTCCTCCAGATGGCATGAACAGGTATAGTAATGTTTTTTCAATCTTGTTTTGTGTAGTCTCTAATTGGATTAAAGGTCACATAGAGCAATCCCTTGTGTAGGTACTCCATTTTTTTTCGGCTGCCATATTGGACCCATCTTAAGATCAACCATCTTCTTGATCCCATGCACATCTTCAAGAATGTGGGATCTGGTATTTGGGAACATATTATTGGTAAACGAGACAATGTTAGCGTACGTGAGGACTTGCGGGTCGCAGGACGTATGTGTCAAGCTTGGCCACGAGAGGTGGGTGGGCACGTTCGTCTTCCGCCTACACCATGGATTATATCAAAGAAAGAGGAGAAGCAGGTAAAGCAGGCCATCACCACTTTGCGTACTCCCACTGGATGCATGAGATCATTGAAGGGAGCCTTTACAACCACTAAGAAAAGAGGCGTTGAGCAACTATATGGGTTGAAGTCCCACGATTGGCACAAGATGCTTCAAGTAAGTGTTTTCCAAGTCTTGTACGTACATTGAAATTAAATTTTGTAATGCCATAAACCATACATACATGTGCTCTTATGTGCGCAGTTCATACTACCTACTAGCATCGACCATTGTGCAAATAAGAGTTTAAAAAAATGTATTTATAAGATGGGCGAGCTTGTGAGGTATGTAAAACCCATGCTCAAATCACCCTTCATTATACCTTGCAAAATGAACGTGCATGAGGTATAACGTACTATTTATTTATTTTTCAGATATGTTAGTTCCAAAGCAATTGATCCAGCCACATTGGATGATGCGCGTGTTATGGCAGTGGAGGTGGTTTGTTTGGTAGAGGAGACTTTTCCGCGAACCATTCTCACAAGTCAACTACATCTCATTGTGCATTTAGTGGACGAAATCGCTTTATGTGGTACTGTGCATGCACGCTGGATGTTCTTCCTAGAGCGCTTCATGAAGACCTTAAAAGACTTTGTGAGGCAAAGTGCAAGGCCTGAAGGAAGCATGGCCGAGGGTTGGTTGATACAAGAGTCTCTTGTATATATTTCAGAATTTCTTGGTGAGGTGGACAGCTCTTTGCCACGACTATGGAGCAATGAAGAGGACTTGAGGATGACCTCTATTGTGCCTCAAGGAAAAGGACAGAGTAAAGTAATTGACAGAACATTGATTGATGATCTCAATTTCACTTGTATCCTTAATAGTGATGTGATGAGCAGATGGGTTACAAGATATGAGGATGCAAAGACAAAAAGGCAAGCAGAAAGAGCTCTCTTTCGGAGGCAACATGGCTCTCGGAAGGCGTACCCTAAGCATCTAGCAACACTTCCGAATGATATCCATGTTGATTGGTTGCATGAGGAAATGGAGAGAGCAGAGAGCGACGAGGGGCTGCATATCACGGCGGAAGAATGGGAGTATGCACGAGGATGCATGTCAAAGGTACATAGAACTAATGTTTTGCACTAGTTGTAAGTGATTTGCTTTTAATATTTATTCACATTGCTTACACAAATATTGCTTCTATTTTGGTCCAGTGCACTATGTTCAATGCTATATGGTGTGAAGGCAAGCATTTTCGAACACAAAGAATTGATGAAAAGAGAAATACACAAGATTGCGGTGTCATTAGTAGCTTTGAGGGAGCTAATGGAAAAATGGATGATTATTGTGGCATAATCCAAGACATATTTAGGATTGACTTTCGTCGCTTCTTTGTGTATGTTTTGGATGTCAAATGGCAAATGAATGTGGTGGAAAAAGGGCCTGATGCAACGATAAAACGCCATGCAAGTGGATATGTAACTATTGACTCTACAAAGTGCAAACAAAGAAAGATAGGCTCGTATTGCCACAACAATGTGAGCAGGTATGCATTTTTTTACTAATGTGTTTCATGTACATATATATCTAAGCTCGTGTACCCCTTGACTTTTGATATGCTAATTAATTACTATACTATGTGTATTTGAGTAGGTTATCTATCTACCAATGGTGCATGACATCAAATGGTGGTACGTCATCCCTATTGCACCACGTTCCAAAGTGATGTATAATACATTCACTGATATGGAGCATATGGAGGATGTAACAAGCCGCAATGAAGATGATGTCGAACATGCCATTGAAGATGTTGTGATCGATGATCAAGAAATAAGAGATGATCATGATAATGAGGATGAGCATGCCATTTCTCATGATCATGAGAATGACCCTACCATTGAGGATGATGGTGATGTTGATGAGGATGATCAGGACATCGATACCATTATCAATGGAGTACAGAATATCGATAGTGGAATAAATTTAATCGTAGCCTTACAAATTGATCAAATGGATATTGATGTTGATCGTTTGGCAAGGATGGATCTTATTGAAGATGAGATCGAACCCTAACCAATCCGTCACTGTAAATTCTAAATTGATGACATTTCTATCATCTCATATGCATGATTTATTTTTGAATATATTTCATTGTTGTAAATGCATGTAGTGGGATTGTGTAATGATGTATACTATAATGTACTATGAGATGGTTTAAAGAAAATAGTTTTTAATTTTGTAAAGGAATTCAGTTTTTCTCTGCCATGCGTGTATTAATCCGTGTATAGTGGCGTGTATTAATCCGTGTATAATAGCGTGTATTAATCCGTGAATATTACCGTGTATAGATACGTGTATTACTGCGTGTATATAAACGCGTTTATACACGCGTTGATAAATGCAAATATACACGCAAACTTAAATGCTAAAATACACGCGCCCGATTCTATTCAAATACAGGCGCGACCATACACGCGCTCGTAATTTATCGCGTGTATGAAACGTGTGTATGGCAGCATTGTCTTGTAGTGATTGAAGGCATGCAATCAATGATGTCATCGACATGGGGGGAGAAAGAACTGAAATAAAGAAAGGGTTATGTAAGGACAAAGATGTGCTAGCAGTTAACATTGACAAGCTGGGAGGAGGCATCATAGTGGAAGGGGGTGTAGGGGAAGGACAAGAAGCCTATCGTGGTGCAAGGTTAAAGACCCAAGATAGTAAGCAAGTTGCAAGCCTAGAATAAACTGGTAAAATGCTACATGGAGTTGTGAGGAGGGCATACCTATCATTAATATCCTTCATAAGCATGGTACTTTCTCTAAGAAAAAGAGAGCTCGCGGCAACCTTGACTCTAGGGAAATTTTTATGCCCACCACGAAAGCTCGTGCCCCTACCCTGGTCATCCCTAACCCTTCTTTGATTATTAAGAGTCTGTCTGGTGCTACCCCTACCCATAGGATTCTAAGATCCCTAGCCACCCGAACTTGCTCCCTCAATGTTGTTGTATTGTTTTGAAATCCTATGGTATTTTCTTCAAATTTTATGAAGATACATTCCTTTTCTTTTTTGAGAAATTTGATTGAATTTTTTGGTTCTCTTTTTCGTGAACAACCATCCTAAGAAATTGGTACTCCTTAACTAGAAAGGTTTGTTTTGTGGAAGCAATGGTATGGGAATGTGCCATAAACTTTATAGGGTAATGTTTCAGAGTCAACAAACATGAGGTGTCACTAAGACCTAAGATTAAAAAGTTTCTCTCAGTCTTTTGCACACACTTCAAAGTAGCCACCTGGTCAACCATTATTGATAAGAATCTATGGCCCCTACTTCATCATCTCATCTATAACATCTTGAATGAGGTGGGGGAATGAGAAGTATCATTCTAGTTTCTCTTCTCCCAAGACTTGGGGGGTTCACTATATGTAAACTCTCTATATCACATGCATTCAAGGCATAGTTTAAATTCCCCTTATCTGTAAATATTTCTTGAATAAGACGCACCAGTTTTTTATTCAATGTGTAAATACCCCCTTTAAATGGTACCCTTCGCTATGTAAAAAAATGTGCAAAAAAGGGATTTAAAAAAACCCTTCTGTTGAACCCACATGCTACACTTACATATTTATGAGTGACCCCCTTGAGTCCCAAGAGTAGTGCACCATAAGAGATGAGTACTGCCACCCCTTCTATGGCTAGATTAGTATCTGTTTCTCAGACCCTTTGTTGCTGCTATGTCAAGATATGCCATTGAGTATGATCCCATCAACTACACTTTGTTTTTTGATGACACAAAGGAGAAGAAGGTGTTGAATCCACCACACATGTATTTTGTAAAATGGAGTACAATGGTGACCTTAATGACAATGAGATCCTAATAATCTTTCCATACTTGTTCCTGTGCAGTTAGCATAATTTATAAGAATGGTGGCCTAAATGTCTGAGACCATACCACCTATTTTAGGTCACAGGATAAAAAATTGGTATCCAATGCTTTTACTACAACAAACTATAGACACCAGTCTAGAGTAAATGGATTTGATTCTTAAGGAAGGTTTTGAATTGGTGTTTATAGATCTAATGCCAAGATGTGGATGGATTTTGAAATAATTTTAAATTCACTCCCAAATGCCACCACAAAACTACTGCTATGGACAAGAACCCAGGATTCGAGCCAAACATTCACTAGACACAGATTCTTTGATACACTAGATAGAAATGAACTAATTTGTGAAAAATAGACATAGATAATTAATTTTTTATATACATTATACTTATACATTGGGATCATATGCGACAATACACAATTTTGTAAATGTTCATTTTTTTGCCATAATGAAAAACAATTTAATTTTTGAAGCTGTTTCTCTCTCTCTCTCTCTCTCTCTCTCTCTCTCTCTCTCTCTCTCTCTCTCTCTCTCTCTCTCTTATGAGTGTAGATTTTTACTAATGTGCTTAACTAGGTTAAGCACCCCTCTCAAATTAACTAGGTTAATTTGTGAGGGGTGTGTGTGTGTTTCTATGTGTGTGGAGGTAACAACACAAAAGAAGTGTATGTGTGTGGAGGTAACAACACAAAAAAAGTTTGTGTAGTAGGGCTACTATCTACAACTTAGTATTATCACAAAATGCAATCTAGCAATACTTAGGGTAGAGAGAGAGAGAGAGAGAGAGAGAGAGAGAGTATTATATAGGTGACAATACAAAATAAGTGTTTTTGCAAACTAGCACTGATTGTAAAAGTAGTTTAGTTATTTTAGTACAATGTTAGTACTAAAACACTTCATAGTCTTTCAATAACTAGGGGGGAGAGAGAGAGAGAGAGAGAGAGAGAGAGAGAGAGAGAGAGAGAGAGAGAGAGAGAGAGAGAGAGTGAAAGAGGTTGTGTCTCTTCTTTTTTCCCTCTCTTCCACTTTCTTTCTTCTTACAAAGAGAGAGAGAGAGAGAGAGAGAGAGAGAGAGAGAGAGAGAGTGCATGACTCCTTTCTTATGAAAAGAGGTTGTGTCTCTTCTTTTTTTCCTCTCTTCCACTTTCTTTCTTCTTACAAAGAGGAAGAGAGGGTGTATGTGTGCTGGTGGGTGGTGACATCACAAAAGAAGTGTTTATGCAAACTAACATTGATAGAAAGGGAAATTTAGTACTATGTTAGTGCTAAAACAAGAGACAACCTATTATAACAACCAAAAGAGAGAGAGAGAGAGAGAGAGAGAGAGAGAGAGAGAGAGAGATTGTATTGTGCATGTGACTGTGCATGAAACTAATACAAAAGAGGTGTTTGTGCATACTATTATTGATATAGGTAAAGTATTTTAGAAATATGTTAGTACTCAGAAGGAGACCAGATCATCACATAGGAAAAGATAACAAAACTCACAAGGAAACTAGATCACATAAGGCTTCTCCATAAAATTTATTTAATTTCAAAAATAATGATACAAAGTCTAGCACATGAGTGCTTTCAAAAACAAAGGAAGTAAAAAAGCTAGAAGTAGATGTTTTCCAAGATCCTAGTGTGCACTTTGGGGGGTACATGGTACATAGTTTTATGGCTCTTCACCTTGTGCTTGAACTGGGAACTTAATGGCCCCCATTGCATCGGCATGTACAATCTAGCCATTGGTGCCGTCTCTAAGAAAACATTGGTGCCATTTTTAACCATACATAGTTTTGAGGCCCTTCACATTGTCCTTGTTGACTTGCACCATTGGGAACTTAATGTCCATCACCGCATCAACATGCAAACAATGGCCGTCGGTGCCATCTCCAAGAAAACATGACTTACTATGCTACTTGTGGGAAATTTCTCATAATGTACACCATACAACACTTCATCACCAACCTCAAACACATTCCCCCATCATCCATACTTCACCTTCTTGGAATGAGAATAAGTTTGGGTTTCTTTCATAAGGCAAAGTAGTAGTCTTCTTTGTCTACATTTGTTGGTGTGGCTCGATAACTACATGATCTCCCAACTCCACCATGTCTACGAGCTTCTCCCTTTAATTCTTCCTTTGAATGGGTTATGTAATATCCTCCCCAACAAGGGACATGTTATCATACGCTTTGGTGGGCTCCATCTTCTTGAGAATCTAAGATCTTGAATGCACAAGTGTAGTTCACTTCTCCCATTCCTCATCCATGCAAAAATTTCCTTGTATAGCAATGATGAACAAACAACGTGTCGTGTGTCCTATCATTAGACATGTAGAAAACTACTTGCTTCTAGGTATCCCCCTTGTTTTTTTAGTAAAATATGTGAACCATAATGGTGCACTTGCCATTATGCTAGTGCATTGACTGGATTTCATTCTACACCTTGAAGGTGTAGTTTTCAATAAAAGTCAACTAACACCACCATGTCATCACAATAAAGTGTTTGATGCACTCTTTGAATTTGGAGTTCTTCCAATAGGCTATAAAACTTATGTGCAATGAATGTCTTCCCGTTCTCCTGGAAGAGTGGAATGATAGTGGATGGAGTCATCTCCTTATAAATAAGCTTGATCCTTTTCTTTGTGACACCCTTCTTAGTCTTCTCTTAGTGAGGTACTCATATGCTTTCCATCGTGGATGGAGTCGTCTCCTTATAAATAAGCTTGATCCTTTTCTTTGTGACACCCTTCTTAGTCTTCTCTTAGTGAGGTACTCATATGCTTTCCATCGTATCGTGGCACCATTACCATCGTTCAGTTATTGAGAGGATAGAATATTGGCTTTGAACAAGTAACACATTTACCAAGTAGGCACTCCAACTTATATTATCATTATTCATTTTGATCCTTCGAGCAGACTACAAAACTCCATAGGACCCTCACTGATTGGTAAACCATAATGTGTGCAATACATTCTATTTTCCCTACTAGCCTGGACACCTTGCATACAAAATTGCATGTGGCCCCATGTAAGTATATCACATCTGACCTCATGGTGTTCACAGTTGATGGCAAACACAATAGCAAGTGTTCATCTCCTTTAACCTTTGGAAATAATGAAAGATAATGATGATGATTATTGGATATTTTTCTTTAAAGTTCATGTCAAAAATTGCCTGTAAAAATTAATAAATAAATGTATTATACAAGTAATGCACTAATAATTTATAGTCAAAACCAATCAAGGTGGAAACATTTGGCAAGCTATGAGTTACAGCTTCTCTATTATAAATTGTTGTTGCTTCTCATGCCAATCTTGATAGTTGAATATAGCATCAAAGAAGTACTTTCCATTTGTTTTGGTGGCTGCAAATGTGTAGCCCTTTTTGTGAAAATAAGCTCATTTTCCTTCAAGTAATTTTGGTACACTTCCTCCCCATCTTTACTATGTTTCCCTTTCTTAGCCAGTTCTCTTGTTTTCATTTGGATCATCTTCTTAAGTCATCCTAAAGTTATAATTAAAGGTGGAAATTTTTAAGAAAACTTGAGTTTAAGAAGCTACATCTTTTTTTAACACAAATATTGGAGGCACACACAAATATTACCTGGAAAAAAAATGCAACAATAATTCCATCAAGACACTGAACCAACTTGGTTTGTCGCCAGCTTTTTTATTATTATCACGTATCCGTGAGGCAACCTAGGAAATCACTCCAAGACATATTCAAATAGATGACAATGGTGAATACATGGTTATTTCACTCTTATCCTCGAGCGTGTTAACATAGAATGGGAGTTCCATGTTACTCCTGTGACCTTGATGAAATCATCTTGAAGGCCATATTAGGGAATTTTGGAAAATTCCCATTACTTTGAGATTTTTCTCTTCAATACACTTTTTGGTGTATCTTCAATATACCAAATCCAAAGTTGTCATAGAATGTGGATTTAGAACCTACTCTTCAAGAGCTTTCCAAACGATATGTCAGATAAGCTTGTTTTGACAAAAGCTTAAAAGGGTTCACCATGTGCCCATGTTTTTAATCTTATAAAATGGGAAGAACTAGAATTTTTCCAAACTCCGTAATTGGTCGTCTTGTGGGAATTTCGAAAAAGTAGTTCTCAATACTCAATCGACTAAACAATGCAAACTATCACATTAGAACACCCAACCAGTACATTCACAATGCTCTTACGAGAAGAGGAACCATTACCAAAAATAAAACCTTCATCACCTAAACCCATGGACCTTGAAACCCCAACACTTGAACTTGATGACGTATGATTTAAAGGCTTTCAAATATCAACACAATTCAAGTCCAATTTTACCCATGATGTGAACATAAAACACGATATTAGATAATATGGGAAAAAATCTCACATTTTGGGAATTTAGAAATTGAGAGGTTTTGTATAATTTGGGAATTTCCCACTTAATGTGGGAAAACATTCATAGATATAGAGATCCATAGTTGTAAGTTGATTGATAGATCATGTAGGAAGGTGGTGTTGAAAAACACTATAACAAGGAAGTGGTGTTTGTCTCTTGCATAGACCTGCATCAAATAGATTCAACATTGAAAAATGTAAAATAGACAAATATCAACACTATCAAGACAAAAAAAACATCAGAGGAACAAATGATGGTTCGTATTAAGTGCAAAACAAGATACAAAAAGCATAACTACAACACCATAAAATTGATTCATGAATCTACTACCGCTCAATGGGGGCACCATCAAGTTCATCCCCATCTAGAGATTAAGCACGCTAGTGAGAAGGAAGCCTTCTTGTGCTTTTTTGGCTTCCCTACCTGGTATCTTGATCCTTGTATATGACCCTGGTTTTTTTGGTCTCCATGACTGAACAATTGCATCAATCATTTCCCCACTTGTGGATCTACCTTGTTCTCCATCCAAAACCCCTTCCAACAATCAGTGTAGGCCTCTACATCTGTCATACCATTATTCCTTGCACAAGGTCTCCAATACTGTATCAAAGTCTTCTTGTAGTTTGGTGACGTCCCATATTAATCTTTGATTCGGCCATAGCAAGCCAAATAGGATAGACGTCTCTATTATCTGGGTGTAACAATATAAAGTCCCCTTGCTTAACATCATGCATTGGGTTGAATTCTTCCCTTGTTTTTCATGTATGAGGGGGACACAATGATCATTGTACTCTTCAAAACCTAATAATCTTTCAGCATCCACATCATCCAACTCTTGGGAAGATTTTGGCCAAAATTGTGTACAATCTAGCCTCTGATGCTATTGGTTCCTCAAGCTCTTGGATTACATTATTCTAATAATCTATTACATCCAAGAAGAAGGGCCTTGGAGAGGAAGTTGAGCTAGTCCTTAATGTATCCATCAAATGTGGTAAAGTGAAGGTCCTAGCCAACTCTCAATTTCTCAGAAAACCTACTAAACATTGCATCTGTACTCATGCGTGTGCCCAACCTTTAAAAATCCCAATTGGGACAACCTTGAAAACACCCCTTGAAGAAACAAGAAGAGAGAAATATGCAAACAAGAAACCAATTTTTATTTTCACTGGCAAAGTTATCTAGTTGCTTTGTAGGAGCAAGTTCTCTCGCAACTCACAAAATAAGGAAGTCCCACTGGCACCCTCATTTGCATATGGTTAGTCTCCTAGAAAAATAGGCATTGGTGTGGTTGTGCTCTTGATACTATGGGCCTTGCATTGGAAGTAGAACAACTTGCATGAGCTACTTCAAAAGGTGATGTGGGATACCTAGTTGTGGAAGCATGGCATGCACATTATCACTTGACACCTGTTTAATAATAGGCACTTTATCATCTGCTGATATTGTGGTAGTCTAAAGCTTCCCTTGAGTTCAAAGCACCAAGAAGTGAAACATTGCTTCTCAGAAGCCCATTTGTTGCTAGATCACCAAGAGGGTTCTTATCCATCCTCTCTAAGTTATGTAAATAGAATGCAATGGAGCCAACTATGAGATTGGGATCAAATGGCCATAAATCATTTAGTGCAAAGTTTCCATAATGACCCTCCCCATGACTAGTCGATCATCATACCAATCAATACCACCTGTAGTTGCCATGTCAAATCTATCTTCTTTTGATCCATCTTGTCATGGATGATGCACAAATATTTGTTTGGTTGTGTTTCTGAAAATGTACACCATCCATAGTACAAGCTTGTGTAACTTCTCCTTGATCCAACATAGTGTCAACGAGGTGACTCATACAAGTTGGATAAAAAATGCAGACATTGACATACCTTAAGAATTGACACTGAAATTTGTCATATGGGCCTGACTAAGGTGGGAGAGTAGTGCTAATATTTGAAGGGTTTAATGGTCTTAAAAATCGTTTAAACTTTCAAATGAAGGACATGACATGATGGAAAATAGAGTTTCAAAATAAAGGCATTCAAAGTGATTAATTTTATTGAAAAGTGGGGTTTGACAAGGTAGCTTGAAGGCCTTCAAGTTGAAAGTCAAGGTAGGACCGATGGCCAACACGTAGGGATTAAAAATAAAAGCATTGATAGGAAATTTAAAAAAATCAAGTTTCTTATTTTCTACATAGTTAATAGTGGTAGTTATGCTATCGCGTAATCATTGACATGCTAGCATTATCGGCTAATCTCTCTCTCTCTCTCTCTCTCTCTCTCTCTCTCTCTCTCTCTCTCTCTCTCATAATAGAATATATATTACCAAAATTACTTTACAAATGGCCACAAGGGTGCCAGGTGATGTACTAGCATTCCCTCACTATCCAAACCAAAGGTGTACCCTCATCCAATACATAGCGATGTCATTCTCCACCAAATGAGCTAACTGACTGCAAGGAAGAGACTTGCCACAATTGTAACCCTTTTACATGACCTATAATACCAACTTTTGCATCAAATATGAAGGTATTAAGAGTTAACCACATATGCCACAAACCTTTCCACCCGAAGAAATGGAAAAAATAAATAAATGTTTTGGGTTATTGAGCAAATTCAAAATCTTGCAAAAATCCAGTCTTTATAGGCCTATTTATCAACGGAATCCAGTCTTTATAGGCCTATTTATCAATGGAATCCATTCACAAGAAAGGAAATCCCACACCTTCTTTGCCACCGAACATGAAATTAAAAGATGCAGGCATGTTTCCAAGCATGTAGTACAAAATACACAATTACCATAAGCAATCTGCCGCTTTCACAACAACAAGTCCCCCAATGGTAGGCCTCCAACTAGCATGCACCATAGGAACAACTTCTCTTGATATGGAATCTTAGACCACCAGCCTTGTAAGATTACTTCCTTCCACCAAGCCCTACTTTTCCTAATGTTCCATACCCTATTATTAGCCTTCTTAAAGATCCAGCACTTATCTTCCACCATCATATGGTACACTTGATTCGTTGTATGCTGGATAATGTCCTTAGGCTTTAAAATGCCCAATCTAACAAAGGTTGCTAAACCTCAATTGAGGAATATCACCAAATGGTGTAAGTTCTACCCTCACCTTCTCCCATAAATGTACATATCCACGTGGAGCCCAAAAATATTGACGGATTTTTTGAAAAGACAATAAGCAACCCCTACGTGGCAACAAAGCATCCATAATTCTCACTAGTCCCAATTGAGCCATTCTATGCCAAGGAGGTGGCCGAACAGGTAATCAGAATTATGGCCACAAGCAGAGCAGCAACAACAACAGTCCCAGAATTCACAACAACAACAACACGCAGGTGGAAGAGGCCGATTCAGAGGCAGGGGGAGTTAAAGAGGTCGTGGAAATTGGCAAAGGTAGTATAATGATACACGTGGATGCTTTTATTATGGTAAGCCTGGACATGTGCAGGCAGATTGTTATAAGAAGTAGGCTGACATGCAAAATGGAAAATTACAACAAAATAACTATGCATCCTCGAGTAGAAACAATGAGGATAATGAAAGGTTGTTTGTTATGCAGCATGTCGTTAATGCCGTGTCTGAAAATATTGAAGCAGAGCACATAAAGAGATGATGTATGGTACGTTGATTCAGGTGCTTCGAACCACATGACAAGTCATGGGGAGTGGTTCAAGGAGATGAAAAACCTTGAAAGACCAGTTAAAGAGGTCGTGGAAATTGGCAAAGGTAGTATAATGATACACGTGGATGCTTTTATTATGGTAAGCCTGGACATGTGCAGGCAGATTGTTATAAGAAGTAGGCTGACATGCAAAATGGAAAATTACAACAAAATAACTATGCATCCTCGAGTAGAAACAATGAGGATAATGAAAGGTTGTTTGTTATGCAGCATGTCGTTAATGCCGTGTCTGAAAATATTGAAGCAGAGCACATAAAGAGATGATGTATGGTACGTTGATTCAGGTGCTTCGAACCACATGACAAGTCATGGGGAGTGGTTCAAGGAGATGAAAAACCTTGAAAGACCAGGTTTTGTGGAAACAGGGGATGACACTGCTCATCCAATTGCCCATGTTGGAGATGTGCCATTGTCTATGCAAGATGGCAAAGTGAAGTACCTTGCAGATGTACTTCATGTTTCGAACATAACAAAGAATCTAGTTTCAGTTGGCCAAATGATTGAGCAGGGTTTTCAGGTTCGGTTTAACCCTGATGGTTGTTATGTTGAAGACTTTAAAGACAAGTGCAGGTTGGTTGCAAAAGGAAACAGAGTGGGCAGAATGAATGTTTACATTGAATGTAAACATGCTTGAAGTGAGTGCTGCAATGTTTGCAAATGGTTCAAAAATTATTGCAGACATAGATATTTGGCATAAAAGAATTGGACATGTGAATGTGCAGAGAATGAAGTCTATGCAAACTAAAGAAATTATGATAGGACTGCCAAAGTTTAAAGTTGAAGATATGCAGAAAATATGTGAAGCATGCCAATTTGGAAAGCAAACAAAGCATGTATTTCCACGTGATAGAAATGTGAGCAGAAATGCACTAGATGTTGTGCATTCAGATATATGGGATCCTACGAAGACCATGTCTATGGGAAGCTGTAGGTATTATGTGACATTTATTGATGACCACACACAAGGAAAATATGTGGGTGTACTTCATGAAGGAGAAGAGTGAGGTGTTCACTCATTTTCAGAATTTCAGAGTTATGGTTGAAAAGCAAACAGGGAAACATGTAAAGTGCCTAAGGTCAGATGGAGGGAGAGAGTACTGCTCCAATGAGTTCTCTGAATTTTTAGAGAAGAATGGTATTCAGAGATAGTTTACATGCAGATACACTCTACAACGAAATGAAGTTACTGAGCGAAAAAATAGGCACATTGCTGAGATTGCACGAGCATTGATGGGAGAGAAGAATATGCCGCATAGCTATTGGGCTAAGGCTATTTCTACAGCAGTTTAAATCATGAACATGGCTCCAACTGCAGCCATATATGATGTAACTCCAGAGGAGATGTTTACTGGGCAGAAAACCTGATTTGTCTCATCTGAAAGTCTTTGGATGCATTGCATATGTGCATGTGCCAGATGAGCTGAGAACTAAGCTAGATCCAAAAGCTAAAAATTATGTGTTTATTGGGTATTCCCTTGAGCAAAAGGGATACAGGTGTTATAACCCTGCTACACATGAGTTGAGGGTAAGCAGGGATGTTTTTGATGAGATGAGCAGCTGGTATACTGTTCAAAAAGAAGCTGTTGGGGTTGATGTGAGTGGAAATGTGGTTGCACAGAATGCAAGTCAACAATCACAGTCTTTGAGTACACCAGGAGAGTCCTCATCTAGTGGTTCATTTGATAGACCATGGAGTGGCAGGCTGCGTCATAATACCAGTCCTGCAAATGTGATTAGTACATCACATAAAGGCAAATGTGATTAGTACATCACATAAAGGCAAAGAGAAAGTGGTTGAGCCCCTTAGTATGCGTGACATTTCCGCAGGGCATTCTCATGTTGATGGAGAGTCTAGTGGCTCAAGGATGAGCCTTGATGAGGATCTTGGGATACCAGCTATGAGAACACCTAGTGTAAAGAAGGCTATGGAAGCCATGAATAGCAAAGAATCCTATGCATATGTTTACCTATGATGGTTATGTGGCACATCACTATGCATACATGGCAAAAGTTATACAGGTTGTTGTAGAGCCCACATGCATTGATGAGGCTGTTGGAAATGCGTGTTGGGAGAAAGCTATGGATGAGGAGGAGATGGATGCACTATATGGAAATGAGACTTGGGATTTAGTGCAATTGTGCCTTAAGGCAAGAAAGCCATTGGATGCAAGTGGGTGTACAAAGTAAAACATAACAGTGATGGAAGCATAAGCAGGTACAAGGCTAGATTGGTAGCCAAAGGATATGTGCAGACATATGGTATTGATTATGAGGAGACTTTCAGCCCAGTTGCCAAGATGGCAACAGTGAGAGTTGTGATAGTGGCTGCATCAAAGTAATGGTCTTTACATCAGATGGATGTAAAGAATGCATTCTTGCATGGGTATTTGCAGGAAGAGGTGTATATGTTGCAGCCACCTAGTTATGAGGATGTGAGTCACCCCGAACATGTTTGCAGGTTGAAGAAAGCCTTGTATGGATTAAAACAAGCACCAAGAGCATGGTCTGACAAGATTTCTGAATATACACTATTGGATTTCATCATGTAGCCAATGCAAATTTCTCGCTGTATGTGAGACACAGTGATAGAGGGGTTGTGCTTGTTGTCATCTATGTAGATGACCTGATCATTATAGGAGACCATGATGCAGAGATCTTCAATGTAAAGATCTTGCTCAAACAGAAGTTTGAGATGAAGGATATTGGGGAGCACAAATATTTCTTGGGCATTGAGGTGATTAGGTCACCACATGGTATTGGATTACTCAGACAGTATGGCTTGGACATGTTGTCCAAGTAGTATGGCATGATAGGCTGTAAGCCTATCTCAGTGCCATTGGATCAGAATGGCAAGTTGAGTGTAGATTCAGGAGAGATTTTGGTGGAGGATCCTACTATGTATAGGCGCATAGTAGGAAGCTTGATCTACATGATGATCACCAGGCAAGATTTGAGCTATGCTGTTGGGTTGGTGAGTCAGTTTATGTAGGTTCCTCTCGGAAGCCACATTTGGATGCATTGAGATGCATACTGAGGTATGTGAGGTCTACTTTGCATTGTGGACTATTTTATGAAACTGGGACAGAGATATGTGTACATGGGTACACAGATGCTGATTGGGCTGGTAGTATCTCAGTTAAAAGATCTACTAGTGGCTTCATGTTTTCTTTGGGGAGTGCTATTATGACTTGGAGCAGCAAGAAGTAGCCTGCTCTATCTAGTACTACAGAGGCCGAGTGTACAGAGGTGCTGCTATGGCAGCATCATGTGAGGTATCTTGGTTGAGAAAGCTACTTGTTGCAGATTTGGGTCTATCAGTGGATAGACAAGTTGTCATTTTCTATGACAACATTAGCAGTATACAGTTGGCAAGGAACCCACTTTTTCATGCTCGCACAAAGCATATAGAGGTCCACTACCATTTTGTCAGAGAGAAGGTTTTGGCAGGAGACATTGCACTTGTTTATGTCAGCACACAGGATCAAGTCGCTAACATCTCCACCAAAGCATTGGGTTAGATTAATAGGGGATGAAACTCTTTAGGAAATAAACATATAAGCCCAATCTTCCAACTCACAGTTATGATACGTGTATTCCATACACTGAAAAATAGAAGTGACAGGGACCTTCAACTCATCAACATACTTCGTGAAAATATCATTGGGGAGCCCATCCCTTCCTAGAATTTTTCCTTTAGGCAAATTCTTCAACACATCTTCCACCTCATCCACATAAATATCTCTTTCCAGTTCATTTACAGAAACATCTGATACCTGGTCAAACCAAGTGAAACAAAGACTCTCTAACTACAATGACATGAGGAGATATGACCTCCTGCATACCCAATAAATGACATAAATGCCCATACACACATCTAGAACACAAGTAGGATCAATAATTAATACCCCTTGTCTATTTTGCATCCTGACAATATTCTCACATGCATGCTTTTGCTGCAAACAAGCAAAGAACGTATGTGACTGACAATTAGAATACGTTAGGGCATCCGTTCAAGCCATAAGCTTATATCTCACATCTTGATTCTTGTGCAATGCTGCAACCTGATGGGACAACCAATCAACAACTATATCAATGCTAGGGCAAGAACCATTCTCTTGAACCACCTAGTTCAAATCAACCAACAAAGATTCTAGGTTCTGCAACTTCTTCCTAAAAAAAGATGCATTATGAATCCCATAATGGCAAGCAAGCTTTTGAATATTGAACATATAACACTCCCAAGCTGACACCCCAATAGAGATTACATGGCCTCAAAAGTTTTGTAACACCTGCAACATAAACTGATGGGGAAAACAGTATGCTCCAAGAAAGTCTGGTTAACCTTAAGAGGAGCCTTTCCCAATAATGGCCTATAAGAATCCACATAATGGCTATGCATCTCCAATACCAAAGGGAAATGATATGACAAAATATGATTATATTCCACCAGCATGGACAATATCTCTGGAAAAAACAAATCATGCTGAGAAATATACATTCGTCCAGGCGAGCTCTTGTACCCACGTACTTTTGAGAGGCATATGTAAACCCTCTCTCATGCGGGTGTAGCCATGACCACATATCTTGTTTCAAAACCTGATTAGAAAACCCATTCCAGCTCAACCTCGCTCTGGCCCATCCATAATAGAGTAAGGTGTAGAAGCATGCTCTGACAATTCACATACATTAAAATCGCCCAATACAAAGCCATGCTTAACATTGCACAAACATAATAAATCGTCCCATAAACTCCACTTCCACAACAATGAACCGCCCTCAGACATCCCGCATAACCAATGATGTCTTAAACTATGATTTCACTGCAATCATAACACCTGATTGTGTAGTGGGGTGCCCACTATAAAACACATGAAATAACTTGTAATCATATGCTTTTCTAGCCATGGAATATTGTTTATGCTCCATAACACAAAACATATCCCATTAACCTTGAAACACAATACGCCACATGCGATATTAATTCTTGGATGGTGAACACACACCTTTTACATTCCAAAGAGAAATCTTCATAATCCATTAAAATAGAAAGACAATCAATGAGAGGTACCATCATTGGCCTCTCTTTCCTTAAAATATTGCACAAGATCCTTTATCCCTTCTCTCTCCATCTATTCCCATACTCTTCTCACCTAAAGTACGGGAACCACTAGGTGATGTATCCTATCTCCACTTGACATCCTAATACTTCTTGTTGTCGGTTGAGGCCATAGCCCCTTTGTTATCAAATAGAAGAGGAAAATTTACCTAATTTCTTTTGTAACTAGAGGTCTCATATTATATCGAGAGTGTGATACCCTGCCTTGGTTATCTTTCCCCCTTGAGTCCATCTTGTGACACAAGTATGAAATGATGAAGAGGAACCATGACCAACACCCACATTTTGATTACCACTAGAAGTAGATGCGCCTCTCTTTGCCACCACAAGCTAAGGTCTATCTTCTATATCTGCCAGAACTTGTTGACCTTTACTTACCACAAGCCAAGGTCTATCTTCTATATCTGCCAAAACTTGTTTACCTTTATCTACCACTTGCTCACTTTGTTTTGCTACTTTTTTTCCCTTATCTATATTCAAACTAGATGGCAAAACAGGAGCTAATGTATCATTATGAGTCAAACCCTAGGACACATTAAGTTGTGGCTAAGAATTCGTCTCCTCTGGACACTCTAAAATGAAGTGACCCCACAACGGAAGCAATGGCTTGCAAACGATTCCCACTTTAATTCAAAGTACAAAGGTTCAATTCCATCCACACATAACCTCCATTGTCGAGGTCAGGGTTTCTTAGTATCCCATAACATCATGCAAATCCCGTTTTTATTCTTGGATGACATTCTGGGCTCCCCCAATAGTACTATGGCCAACGGTAACAATTCCCACATAGTTTATGGAAAGTCTAGAACCTCAACCCAAATAGGGCATGCCATAGAGCACTATGGTTCAACATGCACCAACAACTGTCCATCTAGAAATAACGGGACTTTCTACATAACCAAATCTTGAACTTCTTCGGATGAGAATAGGACATCATAGAACCCTCTCTCTCTCTCTCTCTCTCTCTCTCTCTCTCTCTCTCTCTCTCTCTAAATATGTGTGTGTGTGTGTGTGTGCGTGCGTGTGCCAGTTGTATGGGTTGGACACTGCATAGGTAGTACTCAAGTAACACCTTCCTAAATTGTGTTAAGCACAGTTTAACCACCAATTTATAGGTCACCCCCCAATGGCTCAGGAGAATAGGTACGGCAAGCATCACAACAAAGTCAAGACTTGGGACTGGCTCAAATACGAGGGAGTGGTCACACTGATGCGAATATCCAATGAGCTCAGTAGGGCAACTTAGTGAGTAGTTGAACTAGAATTTTAATTATCCCCCAAAGATCTTAATCTTATGTTGTTTTTCTTGTGGCTAATTGTTTCACATTGTATCACTATTTAACACAGCAAGACGATGTTGAAAGTGGTAGCAGGTGATGAAGGTGTTGGTGCACGTGGTGAAGATGCGGGCGAGGAGAATCTTGGTGAAGATGAAGATGAAGATGAAGATGATGCATTGATTTAATTAGTTTTCTTAGTCATCTTCATCTTTTGTCATTTTTGGACATAAACAACTTATTCAATTTACAATATAATCTATGGCATTGTATTGCAATTATTTTTTATAATCCTTGATCCAACATAGTCTAAACGAGTTGACTCATTTAAGCTGGATAAATACCATAGACATTGAGACGTACCTTATGAATTGACATTGAAATTTGTCGTATGGGCTTTACCAAGGTGGGAGATTAGTTCTAAAATTTGAAGGCTTCAATGGTCTTGAAAATTGTTTAAACTTTCAAATGAAGGACATGACATGATGAAAAATAGAGCTTCAATATAAAGGCATTCAAAGCAAATTAATTTTATTGAAAAGTGGGTTTGAAATTTGTGAAACTAAAGGACAAGGTAGCTTAAAGGCCTTCAAGTATTGATACAAAATTAAATAAAATGGAGATAGGTGCTAACCAACTTCTATGTAGTTAATAGTGGTAGTAATGCTATTGCTTAATCATTAATATTTGGTATCATTGACATGCTAGCATTATTGGCTGATCTCTCTCTCTATATATATGTGTGTGTGCACGTGCACGCGCATATCCGTGTATGTACATGATTAGAAAGTGCTCATTTATAATAGATTGCTAATTGCAACAACACCATGCTTGTGGAGGCGGATCTAACCCTTCTTGATTTTGATGAAGGTAATTCACCTGCAGCAATTACTATTCAAAATCCTTTCCTTAAATTAGACTTGATACCTTAGCTAGACGCACCCTAATCAGATCCATTTTATGATCACAGTAAGTCCCATATACTGTAAGTCCCATATACTGATCATTTGAAACCTTTTCACAACGTTTTCTTAAGTAATCCATTTCTGATCCATAAATCCCAATCATTCTAAGCTAAACACCAATGCTAATCAATGCTCCATTGAATTTAAACCCTTCTATTAGCGTGCTTATCCCAGTGAGAATAGGTAGCTTTGTATGGATGGCATACGCAAAAGGAGTCATAAGAAAGCCGAACCAAGAAGAAGAAGAAGACACATTAAGGAAACAAAGCTAAGCTAAATTGAATGCATGATTAGATACCATAATTTCACCAACCCACCTAATGCTATTTCGCCAATCCGGGCTGTGTATGCCAAATGACGACTCATTAATATAGCTAGGCTTACCAAAAAATTTGATGTTCTCTAACAAACACTTTTTTCCTACAACCCCTCAACTTCATACTTCATTGAAACTATTAGTATTGGAAACAAAGCTAAGCTAAATTGAATGCATGATTAGATACCATAATTTCACTAACCCACCTTATGCTATTTCGCCAATCCCCTCTTTAGGGAGCTGTGTATGTCAAATGGCGACTCATTAATATAGCTAGGCTTACCAAAAAATTTGATGTTCTCTAACAAACACTTTTTTCCTACAACCCCTCAAGCCTTCAAACTTAAAACTTCATACTTGTGTCTTCTTCATTGAAACTATTAGTATTCTAATCGCACAATGCTCAAGCGACCAAGGTTCCAAAAAAGAACCAGTTTCCTCTCTATAGCCATCTCTTTCACCATCTCTCTCTCTCTCCCCCCTCTAGGCATGCCTCCATCTCTCTCTCTCTCTCTCTCTCTCTCTCTCTCTCTCTCACTCCTAGGCCTACCCCCATCTCTCTCTCCCCCCCCCTCTAGGCATGCCTCCATCTCTCTCTCTCTCTCACTCACTCTCTCTCTCTCACACACACACACGCACGCACGCACATGATCCTTTCCCTCTCTCTCTCTCACACATACACTCTCTCTCAAATGTTAAAACTCTCTCTCTCTCTCTCTCTCTCTCTCTCTCTCTCTCTCTCTCTCTCACACACACACACACACACACACACACACGTACACACCTGCTCTCTCTCTCTCTCTCTCTCTCTCACACACACACACACACAGGCATGCACACTCCTCTCTCCTCACACTCTCCCACACATAGAAGCTCTCTCTCTCTCTCTCTCTCTCTCTCTCTCTTACACACGTATGTACAAACATATACTCTCTCTCTCTCTCTCTCTCTCTCTCTCTCTCTCTCTCTCTCACACACACACACACATGTAAATATTAGTATATACAATATTATGTTTTAGATACATATACACATATACTTATATATACATATATACGTGTATTAAAAAACTATAAATACACATGCATAATAATCAATTTTGATTAAATTTAATGTGTGGACATGGGTGGTAAGGTGTGCTCACTTTTAAATATATAGATAGATATATTATTATTTTTAATTAAAAGCTCCTTTTTATTCTCTATCTCTCACTCTCTTTCTCTCTCTTTTCACCCTCTCTCTCTCTCTCTCTCCCTCCAAGCCTACTCCATCTCACTCTCTCTCAAGCATACACACATAGATGCAGATGTACGTACACACATGCATACACACAGACTCTCTTTCTCTCTCTTTCACACACACACATGTACACACTCGCACATACACTAATGCAAATACACACTCTCTCCTCCCACACAAACTATCTCACGAAATTCTCCCTCTCTCCCTCTCTCTCTCTCTCTCTCTCTCTCTCACACACACACACACACACATAATTTTAATTAATTCATTTTTAATGGTGGGGATGCTTTTTCTCACATGCACACACATACACATGAAATATACCCCCCCCCCTTTCTCTCTTTCTCTCTCTCACACACACACCTCTCTCTCTCTCATGCATACACATGCACATGCACTCTCTCTTCTCACACCCCCTCACACACACATAGAAACTCTCTCTCTCTCTCTCTCTCTCTCTCTCTCTCTCTCTCTCTCTCTCTCTCTCTCTCTCTCTCTCTCTCTCGCCGACACACATGTACATGCTGGTTTTAAGTCGGGAAATTTTAATGTATATGAATTGCCGGAGCATGCTTCTACACCTCAATCTATCATGGATGGGGCTGGAGAGGCTAAGCTCGAATGTGTTTTCCAATGAAGTTTTCAAACAAGATATGTGGTCATGGCTACACACCCGCATGAGACAGGGTTTACATATGCCTCTCAAAAAAAGTACATGGGTACAAGTAATCATATTTGTCATGTCATTTCCCTTTGGTATTGGAGATGCATAGCCATTATGTGGATGCTTATAGACCATTATTAGAAAAGTCTCCTCTTAATAAGGTTAACTAGACTTTGTTGGAGCATACTGTTTTCCATCAATTTATGTTGTAGGTGTTAAAAAACTTTTGAGGCCATGTAATCTCTATTGCATAACCTAGAATCTTTGTTGGTTGATTTGAACCAGGTGGTCAAGAAGATGATTCTTGCCCTGACATTGAGATAGCTATTGATTGGTTATCCCATCAGGTTGCAGCATTGCACAAGAATCAATATGTGAGATATAAGATTATGGCTTGAATGGATGCCCTAACAGATTCTAATTGTCAGCACTCACATACGTTCTTTGCTTGTTTTACAGTAAAAGCATGCACGTGAGAATATCATCAGGATGAAAAATAGGCAAGGAGTATCGATTACTGATCCTACTTGTGTTCTATATGTGTGTATGGAGTTTTATTGCCATTTGTTGGGTATGCAGCAGCATCAGAGCAGGAGGTCATATCTCTTGATTTCATTGTAGTTAGAGAGTCTTTTGTTTCACTTGGTTGTTCGACCATGTATCAGATGTTTCTGTAAATGAATTGGTAAGAGACATTTCTGCTGCTGCGGATGAGGTGGAAGATGTGTTGAAAAATTTGCTTAAAGGAAAATTTTATATAACACCTTGAATAAGGTATGGGAATGAGAACTGTCATTCGAGTTTCTCTTCTCCCAAGAGTAGTGCACCATAAGAGATAAGAACCTCCACCCCTTCTTGTGGCTAGATTAGTGTATGTTTCTCACCGATTTTCTTGTTTTGGGATGGAATGGACAAGTCATACAAAGGGGATGCATCACATGATGCCACTTGGGTTATCCAATCAGAGTTGATGCTTATTCACAGGCTTTGTTTGGCATGGATTTTTGCAAGGATAAATGATAAGTTTGTGTTGGAAATCTAAGGGTTGGCCTATGCATGTTTGGCTCAAAGTGGCACAATCCATTATAATTAGTATGATATATTTTTTCTTGCATTTATTGCCATGGGCGGGGTAAATATTTGTATCATATACAACATCCTGTTAGATTTATGCTGTGGAAAAGATTAGGAAATAAGCCAAGGCAGACGTGGATTTCTTGGGAACATGTTACTACTCTGAAGAGTGAGTCAAGGGGGCAGCCCTATTAGATGTGAGATTACATATGGTCTCTAGGAGATGGCCTTTATTGCAAGATATGTGTGTATATTAAGATCCATGGGTGGTAATGGCTAAGTCCCTCATAGAGGAGGTCACACTTGTGCATGGTAATAAAGGCCATATTAGATAATTTGGGCAAATGGAGACATTTTGGGAATTTGAAATTGAATGAATTTCATTAAATTTGGGTGAGTTTCTATAACTTTGAGAAATTGAATGATCAAACAACGGATGGTTTTCTTGACACCATTGAGGGGTACAATGGAAGTTGATAATCACACAAATGGGTGGTGTTTTATAACACCACCCATTGAGGGGTACAATCGATTTTAATACAAGTTGATAATCACACAAATGGGTGGTGTTTATAACACCTTTTAATATATGTTCTCCCAGGGTTTTACAATGCTTTCCTCCAACAATAAAATCAATGAAAGACCTTTTTTCAAAATATGTACTATAAACTATGTAGAATTTGAGAAATGTAAATGTAAGAACACATTACCAAATAAGTCATTTGATTTGCAAGTCTCCATTGCTAAGCAAGCCTTCTGCGAATTTGAGATTAGATGAATTTCATTAAATTTGGGTGAAATTCTACAACTTTTGGAGATTGAATGATCAAACAACGGATCGTTTTCTTCACACCATTTAGGGGTACAATGGATTTGAATACAAGTTGATAATCAAACAAATAGGTGGTGTTTATATTTGTGTTTATAAACACCATTTAATATATGTTCTCTCCCAGGGGTTTACAATGCTTTCCTGCACCAACAATAAAATCAATGAAAGACCTTTTTTGTCAAAATGTGTATAAGAATTATGTAGAATTTGAGAAATGTAAACGTAAGAACAAATTACTAGATAAGTCATTCAATTTGCATGTCTCCATTGCTAAAAGCAAGCCTTCTTGTGCTTTTGGATGCACATTCTGCAGAATCGTAACCCTCTTAGTATTTGTGACTTTTGACATCCATGACCATACAACTGTATCAACACATTTCCAAACTTGGGGATCCTTCTTATTCTCTACCCAAAACTTTCTCCAACAATCCTCATAGACTTCTCCATCACTTAGTCCCTTTTTCTTAGCACAAGGTGCCCAATATTGAATTAGTATCTTATTGAAATTAGGTGATGTTGCATCTATCTCAATTTTTGATTGGGCAACACCAAACCATATAGGATAAATTGGATCAGATGGCCTCACCAAGACAAAGTTTCCTTTCTTAACATCTATCATTGGGCTAAACTCTTCCCTTGTCTTACCACTTTTAAAGGACCGCAATAGTGATTGTTCCATTCCTCATAGCCTATGAACTCATTATTATGCCTATCAAAGTTATCCACATGATCTAGAAATTATGTCTTTTGCCAAAAATCTAAGTACACACTTGTCTCTAATAAAATTGGATGCTCAAGTTCCTCTAGCACATTTTTCCAGTAATCTATGTCTAGTCTAATATAGGTTTCATATGATGTTATCTCACCCCTTCTATCTGCACACCTCTCCCAAAACCTAATAAAGTCCTTTATACCTGCCACCATTGGTAGCATGTCTGGAAACCCTATTGGAAGAAGTGGCCATCCATCAGAATTTTTCTTCCACAACTCAATGCCTCCTTCTCTAGGCATCCAGTCAGGTAAATTGGGATGCACTTTGTATTGCATCCTCAGTTTTTCTTCAAGCATGAATAACCAAAATTGCAATGGTTTAGAATGACCCACAAGCATATCTTGCCCATCATTAAGCAATGAGACTCTTGAAGTTGGGGATCCTTTCAGAAGAAATGGTGTTGGTTTGGATTCGGACAAGCATCTCAATGTATCCATTAGATGTGGAAATGTGAATGTTTGACCCACTCTCAATTTCTCAAATAACCTGCTAAACATTGTATCAATGTCCTCATGTGTGTGCCCTACCACATCAAGAAGCCTAAGTGAATTGTCTTGAAGACACATCTTGCAACAAGTAGAGAAAGGTATGCAAATAAGTACCGATGTTTCTTCTCTGATGCACAATTATCTAGTTGTAGTAGCAAGTTATCTGGCAATTTACGAAATGAGGAGGCAGTGCTTGTTATAGTATCTATATTAGAAGTCGTGGAATTTATATCCCGTGAGTTTGCATTAGTGACACTTTCTTGTAATAAACCTATAGACCCACCACTTTGGAGAGGTTCCTTTACCTTCTGAAGCGCATAATGACAATCCAAGGCACTTGTTGAGTTTAGAGCATTTAGTAATGGAACATTGTTGCTTTCTTGGACCCCATTAGTAGCTAGGTCCCCAATTGCATGCATGTCCATCCTCTCCAAGTTGCACAAACACAATGCAAGGGATCCAACTATGAGATTTGGATCTGAGGGCCACAAACCATTTACAGTGAAGTGTCCACAATGACCATGCCCATGAGTAATCATTCCAATTAGAGATAATTGGAATTTCCAAGCAGAATCAGTATCCTTTGACTTCACCCGAATCCTTGGGATTGTTATTTTCTGTTGTTCCATCTTGTTCATGAATTATGCATAATTATTTAGTAGGATCCATATTAGAGTACCTGCGCCATGTATAATTAAAAGGTTCCTACAACTTTGTTGCTATATCATATGCTTATTTCTTTCTTCCATCAATATATTACACTCCTCTCGAAACTTGAATGTAAGGGAGAATGGTTGTCGTTCTCCCCTTCAAGGTGATGGGAGGACTTGAGAATGGCAGCCACTACCATTCTTTCTTGAAAGTAAGGGGGAATGGCAGTGGTGCCATTCTACCCCTCAAGATGATGGGATGTGAGGCCTTGAGAATGGCAGTGGTGCCATTCTCCCCTTTTAAGTGATGGAAGGCTGGCTTGATTCTTTTGGAGAGAAGTGAAGCCCACAAAGTAAGGTTTGGCCACCAAGTTGGGGAGGGTAATCTCCAAGAGAGGATGGAGAATTGAGAAGCTCCAAAGCTCCCAAAAGTAGAGGCAAAATAGAGGGATAGTAGAATTACACTAAAATGAAGATAATACTGGAATCATGTAATTACTCAAAGATGGAAATACAAAGGAATGAGGGTTCATTTATAAGTGAGGGAGACCACTAACCAAGTCTGAGTTCTAGAGGCTTCCAGCTTCAGTTTGATCCAGTTTGGACAAGATTTGGACCAGTTTGGCTCCCTTTTTGATCCAGTTTGCATGAGGAGAGAGAAGAGATAAAAATTATCATTTGCTTGAGTTAAAAATACCAAGTAATGATGAGAAAAAGGCACCTAATTCATGGGGACTCTCCCTCCTTACTGAGGTGTCAAAAATTCATAATTTTACTAAAATATCCTAATTTTTAATTAATAATTTATCCCAGTCCTTGGTCCACTCTTCATCTTATGTGAGCATTTACTCATTTTTGGGAAATTTTCTTTTGTTCTTTGTATTTTTCTCATCCCAACACTTGGATTAATCCTATTGGCTCTTTAGAACCTTATTTGGATCTTAGTTAAAAAAATTTAAAAATGTGGACCCTTAGGCTAAGGTCTCTAATACACATATTGAGCTAATTTCTAATGCACATAGGAAAATTCTTTTTGAACTTCTGTTTCAGGGGAATTCATCTTAGATATTAGGAGAAACTTTGTATCTAGAAATATCTCAAAATTGAATCACCTCTCTCTAGAACATTTTCTCGCTCTAAGCCAAAAACAAGGGACAACAATATTTTCTTGCATTCAGAATTAGGGGATGATTATAGAGACTGAAGGGGAGGTTCTTACACCTTTACATCTCAAAAGATGGGGGGGAGGAATCTTACAATGGGAGTGGTTCCATTCTATCCCTCTCAAGATGATGGGATGTGAGGCGTTGAGAATGGCAGTGGTGCCATTCTCCCCTTTTAGGTGATGGAAGGTGCAGAGAATGGCACTGGTGCCATTCTCCCCTTCAATCAAGTTGATGGGAGGATTTCGGAATGACATCACTCCCATTCTTCCTTGAACGTAAGGGAAAATGGGCCATCCAGTCTTGAATGTAAGGGGAACGACGTGGTGACATTCTCCCCTTCAAGGTGATGGGAGACATTGAGAATGGCACCACTGCCATTCTTCCTTTAATGTAGGGTTGAATGGAATTGGTGCCATTCTCCCCTTCAAGGTGAGTGATGGGAGGCCTTGATAATGGCAACACTGCCATTCTTCATTGAATGTAAGGGAGAATGGCAATGGTATAAGGATGCCATTATCTTGCAGATTTTTTCACAATATGCAAAATCTTGCATGTGGTTACAAGCTCTTGACTTTGAGACCGCATGGGTATGGATGTCAATACCCATGGACTAGGTCTGCAATCCTAAATCCATAATTCTTAACCCATTAGAAACCTGACTACTCTTGTCCATGCACCACATCTATGGCTATATGTATTGTATTCATTTGGGCACATACACTCGTAGAGGAGTATATTGAATCTAGGCAGGTCTTCAACAGCCTACAGGTTTTTGACCACCACTTTCAAAAGCAAGAAAGTGGGAAAAGGGCCATTGGAACTCGCCCCCGAAAGGGGGATATTATTATTTCTTAATCAACAGTTCCAGTCTTGAGTGGAAGGGTATAGTGTAGTTCATAGGCAAACTTGAACATTGCATTGCATGACAAAAGTCTAAAATTATCCTTCCAATATAGGTGGGGTGGCAAGACATGCACTTCCAAATCCTTGCCTAACCCCCCTCTTACCAATGCATCAGTTGGTTGATTAAGACCCCTCTTAACATGTTGGATCTGCACCTCCTCGAATCTCTACAACAATCCCATTCCTTAAATGTAAGGGAGAATGGCAGTGGTGCCATTCTCCCCATGAAGTGATGTGAGGCCTTTAGAATGGCACCACCATCTTACTTGCTAGAATGTAAGGGAGAATGACAGTGGTGCCATTCCCCCCTTGAAGGTGATGGGAGGCCTTGTGAATGGCACCACTGCCATTCTTCCTTATCCGAAAGGGGAAGAATGATGGTGGTGCCATTCTCCCCTTCAATCAAGGTGATGGAAGGCCTTGAGAATGGTAGGCAGTGCCATTCTTCCTTGAATATAAGGTGGAATGGCAGTGGTGCCATTCTATCCCTCAAGATGATGGGATGTGAGACCTTTAGAATGGCAGTGGTGCCATTCTCCCCTTTCAAGTGATGGAAGGCCCAAAGAACGACACCACTGCCATCCTTCCTGGAATGTAAGGGGAATGGCAGCACTGCCATCCAGCCTTGAATGTAAGGGGGAATGGCAGTGTCACCATTCTCAAGGCCTCTCCCATCTCACTGAGAATGGCACCATTGCCAATCTTCCTTTTAATGTAAAAGGTTGAATGACACCATTGCCATTCTTCCTTTTAATGTAAGGCTGAGAGGTAGTGGTGCCATTCTCCCCTTCAAGGTGATGGGATGGGAGACCTCGAGAATGTCACCACCACTACCATTCCTTGAAAGTAAGGAAGAATGGTAGTGGTGCCAATCTCCCCATGAAGTGATGGGAGGCCTTGATAATGGCACCACTGCCATTATTCCTAAAATGCAAGGGAGAATAGCACCGCTGCCATTCTTCTTGGAATGTAAGGGGATAATGGCAGTGGTGCCATTCCCCCCCTTGAAAATGATGGGAGGCCTGAGAATATCATATATAAAGATCTCATATTCAATCTTCGTCATATTTCAATGTTTTTTTAGTTTATAAGTGTTACAATGATATTATTTTTAGGTTTTTAATTTTTTGGGAGAAAATCCATAGAGGTTTCTTATGTGGATGGTGTCTCAGATCCTAAAGGGTGGTACCTTGATAATTACAACAGTGCTCTCCAAAAACGCCACCGTATTCACTTATTTGTGTATCAACATGGTGAGTATAGTGATGTGGGGGAAGTCAGTCCACTAAACGAAGGTGATGTTGTAGGAAAATCGGATATACATTGCATAAATGTGTATGCACTAGGAGAAACAGTATACCAGTTAGACACTTCATGCTATGAAGATGCGAGGAGATGAACTTCTCCAAGGAAGATAGCATGACAAGTAGAAGCTAGTGTACATCAGATACATACAACATTGATCAACTTCTCAAAAAATTTGAGACTGTAGTCAAGGGCAATAAATAAAAGAAGATACCAAAGAAGAATAAGAAGGATGGGGAGAAAGGTGGGGATGCTAGTTGGGACAAAGGTATGAAGGCAGGTGATGAGGAAAGTCAACAAAGCTCCAAAAAATCAAAATCAAGGATACCAATTGTAGTGAAGAATCACTGATGAAAAACTTGAAAACTAAGATATAGAAAATCACCATGGAATCTTGCATGTATTAAAAAGATAATCTCATACAAAGCCATGCTGCCTAAGTGAGTTAACCTCTCACCACCCAAGAGGATGGAAATAGCCTTCCACAAGCCCAAAGTAAGAAAGCCTAAGACTCCAGATTTTTCAAACGATAAAATGTTAAAAGATACAATAATGGCCCATGAGTCCCCTTTTATACTTGAGTCCATGACCATGATCCCTAAATCTAACTAATGAAGTTGCTACAATAATGGCCCATGAGTCCCCTTTTATACTTGAGTCCATGACCATGATCCCTAAATCTAACTAATGAAGTTGCTACTTCATTGCATATGTATAGAGAGTATGAGGGAGATCTTATTCCCATCTAGCCTAAGTTGTATTCCATCCTTGTGTTTTTTCTTAAATTAGCTAGTTGAGTGAGTTTATCTCCTCCTCGTTCTCTCAAGATTTAAGCTTAGAATGTGATGTAAGGACAAGTGGAGATTCAACACAAGAAGGAGGGGCAAGAAAAGAGAAAAAATATACAAGGGTGGAAGAAGCAGGATCATCGCATGCCATGGTTGTGTATCAACCGTAATGGCATGAAGTGGATTTTAAAGCAATCCAGAAGTTGGAAAAGAAGGATGCAAGCATGACAGGATTAATGGAGTATGGTCAATACTTTCCATTTGGCCTCGATTCACAAGGTGATGATTCCTATATTTAATTGTTTCCAGGCTCCTAGTCAATATGTATAAAGGACTTTGATAGTAAATTACGTAAATGAACTTGTCCAAAGCTTTGCAAAATGATGTCAAAAACACCGGACACCTATGCATACCTCATGCCTTTCCATGAGGGATCGAAAACTCCTATGCTTAAGCATGAGCTAAAGAAGGAAAAACTAAAGGAAAACAAATATTGGATTTTTGCTGGGCAACATTCTATATATTCTACAAAAGGATTCTTGAAGAATTGTGGAGGGGAATATTGGAATTAGGGTTGTAGGAAAGCACACAAAGCTTGGAGAAAAAGAAGCAAGAATGCACACAACACAAAGTATTAGATTGTGTCAATGTACAAAAGATTAGTTAGCCCTAGAAGGATGGGCGTATATACAAGCCGGGGGAAAAACCTCCTAAAGAGGAAAAAAGTGCCCCGGCGGTCCTAAGTGTGTTCACACACATCACTGCCTATATATATATGGCAACAAATCCCCCCTCAGAGTGATGGTGTGAACGAGAGCTGGCACTCATGTATAGGGGAGTGCCATGCCCGAAGTAGATCAGTCCACAAAGGGGAGCAAGCCCAAAGCTTTGCGAAAAGCTTCGAACTTCTCACTTATGGTTTAAAGCAAGCTCCACGAGCTTGGTATGAAAAGATACATGCATATTTGACTGCACATGGTTTTCAGAATAGTCCAACAGAAAGCACTTTGTATGTTAAACATGTGGATGATGTACATCTAATCATTGCTCTCTATGTCGATGACATGCTGCTCACAGGACCAAATGAGAGTCATATTGCTGATTTTAAGGCTGATTTGAATGCTTCTTTTGAGATGTTAGATTTGGGGCATTTGCATCATTATTTGGGGATACAATTTAAGCAGTGTGATGGAGGTATTGCTTTGTGTCAGACAAAGTATATTGAGACATTGTTGTGGAGATTTGGCCTTGAAGACTGCAAGCCTATTGCTGATTTATAGGATGTAATTTCTGAGGATAGGGCTGAAAATGAGCAGGCTAGAGGTATGCCTAAATGGCTGGTGCAAACCTTGCGTGATAGTAAAATTGATGCACCTATATCTAGTCGTACTCGTTCAGGTTTTCAGCATGCCTCTTATGCATCAGATTGTTATGCTTTGGCTGTGTCTAGTATGTGTGAAGAGGAAGAACCTCTTTCATTTGATGAGGCACAAAAATAAAAAAATTGGTTGGCTGCAATGCAAAGTGAATATGATGCTATAATGAAGAATGGTACATGGTCTTTGTGTGATTTGCCTATTAGTAAAAAGGCCATTGGATGTAAGTGGGTTTTTAAGTTGAAACGAAAGCCAGATGGCAGTGTTGATCGCTATAAAGCTAGACTTGTTGCAAAGGGTTATGCTCAAGAAAAGGGCATTGATTTTGATGAGACCTTTGCTCCCACTTGTCGTATGACTACCATTCGTAGCATTTGTGCATTGGCAACTCATAATGGTTGGAATGTACATCAGTTGGACATAAAGACTACGTTCTTGAATGGAGATTTGCATGAGGAGGTGAAGTGGCCGTAGTAGGTTGCTTCTTGCTCAACCAAGATATGCATGAGCTACCGAGCATGAAACAAAAACCACTTGTGGACACTCTTGTGTCATAGCAACGAGCCCAATCTGAGTCTGAAAAAGCATGTATATCTGGTGGCAACGATCCTCCCTTGGGATAAAACAACCCAAGATGTATGGTGCCACTCAAGTAGCGAAAGATGCGTCTAACTGCCTTCCAATGCTGAGACCCTGGGCTATGCATAAACGTGCTCACCTGTGAGACTGCAAACTGAATGTTCAGCCTCGTAATGCATACATAAATGAGGCAACCAACAGCTGTCTGATAGAGTGTGACATCAAAGTGATCTCCAGCCAGAAATAGGATGATCTATGATGTCCTTTGAAATCTGCATAGGCTGAATATTTGCCTCATTAGGACTTACATTTGAATTCCCACCTGTAAACAAAGGCAACAATGTATCAAATACATCCCGTGAGCTCACACCTGTCTCTTTGGTACATGATAACAGAGGCTGCACTGCAAATTCCACAAAAACAACATCTCGACTAATCAAGATACGCTTTGACTGCGGATGATACAATCTGTAACCCTTGCTCTCAGCACTGTAACCAACAAAAATGCATTTGACAGCCTTATCATCCAATTTTCTGCGTTGTTGCACATGCACTAAAGCATAGGCCAAGCAACCAAAGACACGCAAGTGACCAATAGAAGGCTTCCTGCCATGCCAAGCTTCGTATGGAGTAATAGACTGCAAGGCCTTAGTGGGACATCTGTTGAGTACATATGCAGCACACATGACAGCCTCAAGCCAAAACGCATGTGGCAAAGCTTGGCTCTTGACCATACATCATGCCATCTCCATAAGTGACCTGTTTTTCCTCTCAGCAACACCATTTTGCTGAGGGGTATACGGCACTGTACATTGGTGTTTTATCCCACGACTAGCCAGAAATGCATCAAACTCTTTAGACAAGTACTCCCCCCCTCGATCAGAACAGAGGGTGCCCACAATACAATTGGATACATTTTCAACCATAAGAAAAAACTGTTTGAAGCACAAAAACACTTCGGACTTTGCCTTCAGTGGATATACCCATGCATGCCTTGAGTAATCATCAATGAAAGTCACGAAGTACAAGTGTTTACCAAATGATGGAGTTTGCATAGGCCCACTATGTACAAGTTGCAATTTGCGAGTGGCCCGCACAGAACCATCCTTTGGAAACGCAGAACGCTGCATTTTGCCCAAAATACAGCCTTCACAAACATGTTTCAATGGTGCCTCAAGAGGGGGCAATGAAGCAACCATATCAAATTTTTGCAAATGCAGCAAACTAGCAAAGTTCAGATGACCAAAACGAGCATGCCATAGTTTTGCATCTGAAACTGCCTTTTCATCAGAAACTGCATTTGCTGAATCTTCCACACACTTGTCATAAGAATTGAGCCTATAAAGCCCACAAAACAAGGTGCCAGATGCAATAATCGTATCACCAGAAGTCAAATCATGAACAGTACATCTATCATCCATAAATTTGCCTACAAGTCCAAGTCTAGCAAGCGCAGAGACAGACAATAGATTCTTCTTTATCCCTGGCACATACAAAGCATCTGAAAGTATGAAAGCGCTGCCATTTGCAGCAGTAAGCATAATTTTACTAACGCCCTTCACTGGGTAAGAAGCATTATTGGCACATGTGACAGTATTCCCATTAGAGACAGCCTCAAGACTAGTGAACATATCACGATGCGAGGTAATGTGCTTTGTAGCACCACTGTCAAAATACCATACATTAGAGTCAACAGAAACTGCTAAACATGCATCATGTACAGATGGGTCATACTGGCAATACACGCTAAATGCCCATTCTGTATCCTGCACAACATTTGCAAAATCTGCATTTGTAGAAGCATCCGCTATTGTGGCTGCATTTGACTCTTTCTTCTTTGCCTCTTTAGCCTTTAGCTTAGGGCAATTCTTAATGACATGATCATTTGCCTTACAATAGTTGCACCTGGTCTTTTTCTTGCCTTTATCAAGAGCCTTCTCAGACTTATTGTTGCTACCTGTGGAAGGAGAAGAAGTTGCAGACCTACTAATAGGAGAAGAAACAGTGGAAGGGGCTACCTTACCACTTCTTCTCTGCTCTGCTGGGCAGCAATAAATGCTTGGTCAACTGCACGCTGCCTGGCCCTGTTTTGCCTGGACTGCGCTTCTTGCAAGAGCTTGTTGACTAAAGTATCATACTTGACAGCATCAGGTCTGTCCTCAACTAGAAGTCTCCACGTGGAAGCAAAAGTCTGCTGAGACATATCAGGTAAAGCATCAAGAACAGTCTGCACAAGAGAATGATCAGGAATAATCTCACCTACAAAAATCAACTGTTCTTTGAGATCTTTAATCTCAGAAAGAAAAACATTCATGTCATCATCTTCCTGCATAATCTTAAATTCTATCTCTTTACGCAGGTAAGAGATTTTTACCTCCTTACGACCTGCATACAAACCAGCTAGAATATCCCAAGCCTGTTTTGCTGTTTTAGCTGAACGAACATGTGGGGTGATGTTACGTTTGACAAAAAGTGCAATCAAGGCATGAGCCTGTGCATCTTTACCATCCCAACAACGAGCTTGTTTAGCAGTGGGTAAAACAGCAGCAACAGTAGAGCTGCTAGAACCTGCAACATCCTCAACAGATCTTACATCCACAGAACCTGGACGTACATCCATACCCTGCACAATGTTCCACACTCCTTTTGCAACCAAAACATGCTAAATCATGTATGCCCAAAGTGGGTAGTTGCTGTCTCCATCCAATTTGTCATCAGCAGATAACATGCGAAATACATCATTGTTGCTGTTATCAGCCATGGGCCACTGACTGAAACTGATGCAAAAGCTACCTATAATGAAGCAAAGACTGAACAGAAAACAACTCGTGCTATGTAGCACGGTCCACAATAGAGTACGTATGCCTGTTTTGCAGAAAATTGCACTGTCAAAATTTCTGCAGAAAATGACGAAAACACCTATGCAGAAAATGACGAAAACACCTGTGCAGAACTTGCAATGCAAAAACAAAGCCCGAAACGACCTCAGATGCGATTTCTAAGAATGCTTAGCCCTATGGGTTTATTTGCAGAGTATAGGGGCCTATAAGCGCTCGTGAAAGCTCACCTCAATCGGAGAACGTGAGTCGGAGGATGCTGGCGGCGTAGCCCTGGGAGCCAATGCCTGCTCTGATACCAATTGTTGGAATTAGGGTTGCAGGAAAGCACACAAAGCTTGGAGAAGAAGAAGCAAGAATGCACACAACACAAAGTATTAGATTGTGTCAATGTACAAAAGATTAGTTAGCCCTAGAAGGATGGGCGTATATACAAGCCGGGGGAAAAAACCTCCTAAAGAGGAAAAAAGTGCCCCGACGGTCCTAAGTGTGTTCACACACATCACTGCCTATCTATATATGGCAACAGGGAACAATGGGCTAAGTGAAGGGCATTCTATACAAGAAGAAAGGCTTGTGTTGTGGTGGATGCTCTTGTGGAGGCAAGCTATAAGATATCAGTTATGGCCAACATAGAATCACAAACTATCGTGAAGAATCAAGACTATATCGACATCTTATAGCATCTTCAAGCATAGTGGATGGCATTTGGAGGGCCACCACAAGGCTTAGTAAAAGGTCACAAAGATCGACTAAATTGGGATGTAAGTAAAAACCTTTCTATATAAATATTTTGATATCTTTTCTTTTTTATAAAGTGATCTCCTCTCCTTGCTACTAAAGGAGAATGGCACCACTCCCTTTCCCACATTGGTTGGATAGGAAAATGGCACACTTCCATTCTCTCTTAGTTAGAATGGCATTCTCCCTTGGTAAGAATGGTATGAGGAGAGAATGGCAGTGGTGCCATCCTCTCATCAAAAGAATGTTTTGATGAGAGGATGGCACCACTGCCATTCTCTCCTCATACCATTCTTACCAAGGGAGAATGTCATTCTAAGAATGGAAGTGGTGCCATTATCCTATACAACCAATGTGTAGGCAAGGGGATTGGCAATGGTGCCATTCTCCCCTAAAATCATTCTTACTAAGTGAGAATGACAATGGTGCATGCCTCTCCCCTAAAATCATTCTTACTAAGTGAGAATGACAGTGGTGCATGCCTCTCCCCTCATGTCATTTTTACCAAGAGAGAATTGGATTCTTACTAAAGGAAGAATGTCAAAGAGAATGGCACCACTGCCATTCTCTCTTAGTAAAAGGATACCATTATCCCTTGGTGGGAGGATGACAGTGGTGTCATTCCTTCTTGGTATGAAAGGTTTAAGGAGAGAATGGCACCACTTCCATTCTACCTTCCAACCAATGTAATGTGGAAGAGTGGCACCACTGTCATTCTCTCTTAGTAAGGATGCCATTGTCCCTTGGTAAGATTGGTATGAGGGGAGAATGGCGGTGGTGTCATTCCTTCTTGGTAAGAATGGTTTGAGAAGAGAATGGCACCACTACGATTCTACCTTCCAAGCAATGTAATGTGGAAGAGTGGCACCACTACCATTCTTCCCCCAAACCATTACTAAGGGAATAATGACAGTGGTGCCATTCTCTTCTCAGGCCATTTGGATTCTTACGAATGGAGAATGGCAATGGTATCATTATCCTTATAACTTTTTAAGGTGTTAAGATTGCATGTATCTTATATATCTTTTGTTTTTTGCAAAATTTTATATCACTCGCTAGTGTATCCATGAGTAATGACTTTGCGGACGACCAAGGATACACACATGGTCACGTATCCTCTCGACATATATGAGAGGTGGATCAACATTTTGAAGGAAATAAAGGAGAGGAAATTTGGTGGGTGGTTTCCAACCATAACTAATATGAGGTGCCTCTATTGGGCTTGAGTGTAGAGAATGTCAGGTGCATCCAGGACAAAATCGAGAATGGAACCATTGTATTATTCAAGTCCAGACAAGATAGGAATTTTGTTGACATTACAGCAGACAGGGCAATGACGACGATGATGAAGCAAGATAAGGTCATGCAAGAAGAATTGCTAAAGGTCGAAATACTCATTGAAGGTGTCCAATCAATGGTGCGAGCTTGCAAAATATTATCAAATTGGCAAGGAACAATATGAGTGCTTGCGTGCATGTTGTGAACCTTGGTTGAAGGCCAAATTACAAGTAGGAAAGACAACCCTCGAGTTCCCTCCTACAGCTGTGTGAAATATACAGAATGGATCATTAATGCAAGAGAAGGTATCTCTCCCTCCAAATCTTGTTTTCTATGAAAGGTTTGCATGGTAAATATGGAGATGGAGGGTCAAGTGTTTCTTGGATATGCATGTTTGACACATCCATGAATCTAGCCAATGATGTGGAATGGAATGAGGATAGGTTTGGAATGCTAATCAAGGGATTGATGGAGGCTACATTAGCCCCAAAACAAATCATTCTATTGTCTTTTATCAATTTGAGGCAGTTGATAAGTATGGAAGATGCTGTAAGTAAACATGCAAGATGGTCTAGAAGATTTGTGGGAATAATAAATCCAGACAGGGCCCCCTTCATGGGAAAGATAGAGACATTCATTTTGCTTACCTTCTCTAGCCAAGAAGAAAGCTATGCTGGATACGAGCACATGCTAGAAGCCACCCAGCCATACAATTTAATACAAGCTTTATATGGTACCAAAGATATGGAGGATGCACAAGGTCAACTAAAATATAATGTCATAGTAGGTGATTGCATCAACAACTTATGTAGAGAAGATCAACATGTTGATATCTTTAGTGGTAGGTGGGTTTTATTAAGGTCTTTCGAAAACCACAGAAAAGTGGTTTCTTTAGTGAACTATAATCATCAAGCCAAGGATATGCAAAAGAAATTGTGTGAATTTTGTATGAGAAGATCTAGAGCTTGAGGAGTGGGCTGGCATCAAGAAGGTTGATTCACCTAAGGTTGTGGTTGGCAGAACATGCAAATGAAGATTATGACCAAGAATCTCCACCAAGATACCCCTTGGAGCCTTTAATGAAAGAGCAGCTTGCTAAAGTTCCACAATTCACAAGCATTGTAGACATTGAAGGTCCTCATGAATAGTTGATTGTTTATCCTTCAGGTTGTAATTTAGAAGTATTGGATTATGTTTTGTTCGATAATACAACTTTCACTTTGGCACATTTGTATCTTTGTATAAATCTTTTAATGTTACAATAGAATACATGTGAGTCTTTGTTATGCTTAATTTGAGATAGTGGAGTAATAACAAGACTCCATTCATAAATGTCTTTTTTAAGTTGAGATATGTAAGTAAAAAATTATAAGAAATATCTAGTTTGTTTCTACTTTGTGTTCTTTTTATTTGTGTGTTGTGAAAGACATGATTATTTTATGATAGGGAAATCTATATGAATGTGATAATGTATCATCCCTCCTCATTGTCTTAGTACCACTCTTTCCTCCTACATTACCATATACTACAACTAATTTAATTTTCCAAGAAGGGGATGTAGTGGTTTGAAATTTTGGTTCAGGGGAGAATGGCACCACTACCATTCTCCCCTGAATGGCACCACTACCATTCTCCCCAATGATAATGAAACCACTTCCTTTCTCATCTCAAATGAAATATTCAATAGGAAATGGGTCCTTTAATAAGATGACATTGTGATTGGGGATAGAATGGCACCACTAGCATTCTCCTCAAAATGATAATGCACCAAACAAAATAGAGCCATGCTTCATGCTTTCATTATAATCAGAGTAGAGAGATTGGCGGATCTACAGTCATTGGAAAGTTTAATGATTAAAATTGAGGATGGAGCCATTTCCATTCTTCCTCGATTTTATACAAGAGGGAGAATAGCAATGGTGCAATTTTCCTATCAATTTTTTATTTTTGGAGGGAGGAGGGGGAGAATGGTAGCATTGCCATTCTCCGTGCTGCCATTCTCCTTATAATTTTCTTATCTCAAACCAAAATTTTCAAGGAGATAATGACACAATGCCATTTTGCCCTAAGTAATTGGGCTACCATCTCCCTGAATGGGATGAGTGGTACCAAATCCATCATTGACCCCTAAAATCAAATTTCCCAAGAGGATTGGAGAATAGCACTACTTTCATTCTCCAAAATGATCGAGGATCCTAAACACTTCCATTCTAGTGGGGAAAAGTGGTTTCCGACAAGGGAAGCATAATCAAGCAATGGCTATTGTAAAGAAGATGCTAGCAATGCTATAGCAAACAAAAACCGTTGAATGACAACATCGACAAAGATAGCATCTTCAATGAGAACAATCATCATTAGCAGAACTATAAAACCCCTAACATCTTGATGGCGGGAAAGGAAAATGCTCCCTTACAAGCTCCTTTGTAGATACGACTACCATTAGCAAACCAACACCTTGGTTAGATTGCCAAAGCAAGAAGCATAAAGTTTCTATTTTGGAGCTCAACAAAGACGGCCCCACAAGATCCAAGGAACTTCCTTGCCATGCTCTAATACCAAATCTTAGGTTCCTAAAGCTCTCAGATCCCTTTATAGGCTCATGTAGAATGTGAGATCATCATAGATTGCATTGAAGAAGAAATTACACAACTACCAAAAAGATTAATAGCTTCATGCAAGAAGAAGATACATGATTATCAAAAACATCCCTTGATGAAATAGCATGGCATGAGTAAAAAATCAACCGTTAAACCTTTATACAAATACATGGGAAACCATAATGTGAATAGAAGAATCCACACATGACCTTAGCCCAAATCCCTTAATCCTGTTGAAATATCCAAGTAAATGGGTGTGTGCAGCAACAAGCCCTTAGCAAGAGACTGTAAAAAGGAGTCTGTAATTAAGTGGGTAGTAGTGAAAAGGTGAGAAGAATCTACTGATGAGAGAATCAAGGGTAGCATGAGTGAATATAGGGGTGTGGAACGATTCTAGAAAAAGGTTCCCCCAGATATAGGGGATATGGCACAAATCAAGGAGAAATCAGTGGGATTAGATGCTTGGCATCTTGTGGATGTAAAACCTATAAATTGAGGCATTGGCCTAATGAGAATTTTCTGGTTTTTGAGTATCCATGCCTACATTAAGGCATAATTTCATCAGTTTTCCATTGCTTTCTCATATGTAGCAGGCCAAGCCTCTCCATAGCAAGAAAAATCTTGCATGTTGTAAAATTGTCTCCCTTCTCAAGAGAAATGGCCTTAACCCACGGGTTAGCCCATGGGTTTCCGACAAGGGAAGCATAATCAAGCAATGGCTATTGTAAAGAAGATGCTAGCAATGCTATAGCAAACAAAAACCGTTGAACGACAACATCGACAAAGATGGCATCTTCAATGAGAACAATCATCATTAGCAAAACTATAAAACCCCTAACATCTTGATGGCGGGAAAGGATGATGCTCCCTTACAAGCTCCTTTGTAGATCGACTACCATTAAACCTTGGTTAGATTGCCAAAGCAAGAAGCATAAAGTTTCTATTTTGAAGCTCAATAAAGACGGCCCCACAAGATCCAAGGAACTTCCTTGCCATGCTTTACTACCAAATCTTAGGTTCCTAAAGCTCTCATATCCCTTTATAGTCTCATGTAGAATGTGAAATCATCATAGATTGCATTGAAGAAGAAATTACACAACTACCAAAAAGATTAATAGCTTCATGCAAGAAGAAGATACATGATTACCAAAACATCCCCTGATGAAATAGCATGGCATGAGTAAAAAATCAACCATTAAACCTTTATACAAATGCATGGGAAACCATAATGTGAATAGAAGAATCCACACATGACCTTAGCCCAAACCCCTTAATCATGTTGAAATATGCAAGTGAATGGATGTGTGCGGGAACAAGCCCTTAGCAAGAGACTATAAAAGGGAGTCTGTAATTAAGTGCGTAGCAGTGAAAAGGTGAGAAGAATCTACTAATAATGAGAGAATCAAGGGTAGCATGAGTGAATATAGGGGTGTGGAATGATTCTAGAAAAAGGTGCCCCCAGTTATAGGGGAGATGGCACAAATCAAGGAGAAATCGGTGGCATTAGATGCTTCTTGTGGATATAAAACCTATAAATTGAGGCATTGGCCTAATGAGAATTTTTTGGTTTTTGAGTATCCATGCCTGCATTAAGCTATTAGATTAATTATGCACTAAATCTCATCTTAATCATCTTCTAATCACCTTCTAAGCTATTAGATTAATTATGCACTAAATTTCATCTTAATCATCACCTTCTAATCATGTTGATCTTTGCATTTGATCCACCATAGCCCACTCTTGCTTGCATTTCAACATGGTATCAGAGTCATAGCTTAGGAATCCATCAAATTTTTAAAAATAATTATCTTGCTAATCATGATTAGGAGTTAATCTATTTTTTACCTCCTCTTAGCTAAACCTCTGCACCCCAACTAATGGAGGCGCTTGATCTCCCTCCAGCCTTAACATTAGGCAACAAGCTCTGAGACACACATAGCCATCTTGCCCATGCATCAGCCCATTGCTTCAAATTGTCAAATCATCGAGAGGAGCAGCCGTAATTCGCGAAATCGCCCAGCGCCTTTTTTCTTAAGAAAAATCACAAATTGGTCACATGCCTTGGAATTTGGACCAATGGAGCTAGCCCAAAGGGCTTTTGGGTGTGCTAAACATGCTAGTGATCTCAGATTTGAGAAATTTATCAAGGAGAAGTGGCATCAAGCTCTGCATCATATTTGCAAGTGACTTTGGTAAAACAGAGATTAAGCATGCAATTTTTAGTTAAATCTTTTGTTTGTTAGCTTGATCCTCTACTAGACTAACTATTATTGATGCCCTTGGAAGGATTTGAGCTCATTTGGACTCTAAGGCACCAGATCTGGCCTCCCCGTACACTCTATTTTTTACACACAAAACAAGGGAGTATTTTACTAATCAATTAATTAGCACTAATCACTGCATTTTGATACAATTGATGGTTCAAATTTACCATTGGGTATCTGATACAAATCTCTATCACTTTAGATTGCAATTTGGAGATGATTTGATATCCCAACCATTCAGTACAAATTAGTTACCCTCGGCTTTATGCAATCTTTGGTGTATTCATGCTTGTAAATCTATTGTAATCGTCATTTAATACAAGATTTGAGTTGTGAAATGATAGACATTCCCCTTGAATATTTAATTGGATCAAGAGATAAGACCCCCTTCACATCATCATGAGCAGTGCACAAGAAATAGCTAAATTTAACGGGGAGCAGTTCCATATATGGCAAACAAAGACCATGTATTTGCTCATGAGGAAAAATCTGTGGGCTAGTTGAGGGAAGAGATAAATGTCCAGAGGAGATTGGGGAGAATGAGTGGAAGAGAAGGAATGAGAAAGCATTAAGACTCATCGCACTTAGCTTAAATGATGAAATCATTCACCACATTGCAGGGATACAATGAGCTAAAGATGCATGGGATGAACTTAACAATTATTTGGCACTCAAGCAAAGAATTCAAAGATAAATCTGCTATGCAATTCTACAAACTTAACATGAAGGAAAGTGATCCTCTAACCACACACTTGAACAAATACAAAAGCATCAAGCAAAACTGGTAGCCATTGGGAAGAAGGTAGAAGATGATGAGGCACTAGCAGTGCTTCTAAAGAGTGTGGACAAGGGAGAGTATGAGAACATTGTGGGAACCTTAAAGAATGTACCAGATTTAAAGCTGCATGAGATAGAAGGAGCTCTACTAGAGCAAGAGAACAAGGTCAAAGAGAAGAAAGGATTAGAACCAACAACTGGAGAGGAGAAAGCATTATACACCCGAGGAGGCCTCGCATGAGGACGAGGACGAGGAAGAGACAGGGGAGGAGGAAGAACCTTCACTTTCCACAACTGTGGGAAGTTAGGACATATGGCTAGAGACTGCTATAGTAGCAAACTGAATGAAGAAGGATCGACATCCGCAAACTTCATGGAGACTACTAAGGTAGAGGATTTAGAACATCTTTTTTAAGAGAGAAAGAGAGAGAAACCCCACAACCTAATGAAACTTGCCCCAATAGAGTAAATTCACCTCTGAGACACTGATGATGTAGGCCATGTGGTAGATGTATGTGTGAGCACTTTAATCAAGGTCACAGGCACTTGTAGTAGCCTTGGACACATAGAGAGAGAGTGTCAAGGACTATGAGTTATGGACTTGATCATTCTTGTAAAGCATTCCCGCAAACAATTGATAAGAGATGGCCTTCATGATGAGGCATCACCTAGCTCTGTCCTTCATAATCAGGTGTCATCTAGCAAATGTTCTTGATGGAACAGTCGATTAGGAAACCATTAGCTAAGAAGTGGGCGATGTCTTGATCCATTTTGGTACATGTTCAATGTGGAACAATGAAGCATGTCAAGAAGATCATCCTTCACTCCTCGAGGGATTTTTCCGTTTGGAATTCTAGAAAGGTGATTGGCATGGATGCACGAATCCCTTTCACATAACGATAGTGAAATCAAATTCCAAAAGAATGAGAAGCTATCTGGTGATGCATCCCGTAGTGCACCAAATTAAGAAGTGTTTGATGGTCGACAAAGTTTGGTAACCAATAGATAATGTCTATAGTATTTCTTTGCAACATATATCATGACTAACCCCTCTCTCTCAGTGGTTGTGTAATTACATTCATCATCATTAAGCCGATGACTAATCCAGTTGAAAAAATGCTAAAAATGTTGATATATATATGAAAAATTAGATCCCAATTAGGGGATCTCAAGATATGTGTGCTCTGGCACGATTGGTGTGATGACAACAAGAAGCGGCTTCAGATTTATTGCAGGTAGAGTGGAGCCTGGTGACTATGTATGCATGCTGATACTTGACCAAGGTGACCACAAAATGTTTCACTGCTAAAACGAAACGTTTCAACGCCAAGCAAGTGGACAATGAAACGGTAGATCAAAAGATTTATATACATAAAATCTGAAGGCTAGGTCCCAAATTTAAAATTTCACATTTAGATTCAATTGGAGAGGAAAAGTGTAATTTTTCCCTCCAATTTAGGAAAAATTTCAGATTTGAGCCTTCAAGCAACTGGAGAGGGAAAGTGCAATTTTTCCCTCCAATTTAGGGGCCCGAATATGAAGTTTTAAGTTTGGACCTGCCAAAATGTGAAATTTCAGATTTGGACCTTCAATTGGAGAGTGAAAGGGCAATTCCCTCCTCTAATTTGGGAGCCCAAATCTGAAATTTCAAATTTGGGCCTTATTTACAATTTGATTTTAATACTTATAATCAAGAAAACAAAAGTACCGATATCTAGTAGCAAATAACCAAACAAAGTTTAAAACTACGATGCATTGTTGATTGTATCCATGGACAATTCTGAGTGATTTCCTCATGTTGAGTCATACTGTATACAAGTTATATAAACCAAAAATAACATGCCTCATAATTGGTGCAGCCACAAGAATAAATTGCAATAATATTCAATATTGAACGTTTTTTATTTCTTCCTTCTCGACTTTTCAGTTGTCCTGAAACGTTGGACAAAACGTCCATGCCTAAAATGTTTCAATAGCAAAACGCATTTTATGTTTCAGCAGCAATGAAACGCATTTCATGGTGACCATATACTATACATACGTTTCTTCTCACATCAAGCACTCGAGCTACAGGGACTCGTAATAGTGGCTCCTTAGGATAGTGGGATTTCATGGTTTTGGTGGTGGATATGAGACGTGCATTCCTCCATGCACTGATCTCACTAAGATGTGGTTGTGATCGTACTCGAGAATACATGCCGTCTTGTTGAGGATCACAATTATGGTGTAAGGAGATATGTCTTGATGATGTGATATTGATGTGTTACCTTGTGTTGTGTGATTGGACATATGCATGATTTGTGAAAAGATTTGTATAAAGTTATATTTTTATGAAAGGACTATTTTCAATGGAGTGTGTGAACTCTATTTAAGTAGCGTGTGAGTAAAAACACAATTTCAATTATGGTTGTGAGTTCACGTCGACTCCATAGGTCCAATGGTCCGATAGAAGGCTAGACCCATGGGATTGGAGGGGGTTAGGCTAAGCCTATGGATCTAGAAAAAGGATCATAGAAAAGTAGGTGGCAAGGTAGACCCAAGTTTGCGAGTTCTTTCCAAACGAGACCAACATGCATTTTAGATGAGAAACTAGAGAATGGGTAGTGTAGATCAACAATAATGAGGATAGAGGAACTACCTTTATAATGGAGGAATCATGATATCTTATTGAGCCTCGGGGAGCTCCTCAATGTGACCTGCTTGTGAGAATTACATGGAGGAATTAGGATATTGTGATATGAGTCCCTGAGTGTATCGCTCTACCCTTAGTGTGATTTCCCCTAACAAATAATTGTATAGATAGAGGGGTAGGCATCTCACAGCTGGTACCAAGGTTGAGCCAAGTTAGACTGGGATTTGAGCGTACGATCTTAGAAAGTGATTTTTGACACTCGATACGTGACCTAAAATCAAAACTTACAATATTTACTGGGTTTCTCTTCTAGATGAAGCAAGAAATGACAGGTTCGCACCTATCAAGGGTCCCTCAACTTTCGCCATAGGGCAATATAATAGCCTTGGCCTTCAAGCATCTACTTTCCTCAACTCATTGTGCACGCCAAGTCACTTTGGCGAAGCACCGCTATTTTTTTATTATGACGAATCAAAGACATTGATAGTACTCGAGACAATGAATTATGGCGCTTACAGCTAGGACGAGAGGCTAGTAGGGAACATCACCCTCGTGATGATACTCCTCAGTTGACTAGATGTTGTGAGAGGGATCTCTCTCTCTCGACCTCTCGACCTCTACGACAATCTTAGAGTCCATTGTCAACTTTATCCCTCGCCATAGGATTTTGACTACCAAGCGTGCCTTTAAGTGTGTTTACTAGGACATGTCTATCCATATATATCGCCACTCCATGAGAGCGAGACTTGGATCATTGATGGTGTGATGCAATACTTCATTATACTTAAATGAATTTTCTTTTGGAATAAAAAGGGATGTTTGACTTCTATATTTGTAAACTTTATTTTCTAAGTAATGATGTGTAAATCATAATGCAATATGGCCCAAAACTTGTCTTTTATCTAAAAATGGTAAGCCATCCACGTTGCATTTGAGCATACAGTCTGATACAATAATGGCCGCAACCTACTTTCTGAATTGTAGAATGTATTACTTTGGTCAACCTTACCAACCCTTATTCATATGGCAACATTAGTGGAACCACGAACAAAAGGAAAAAATCATGGAGATAGACTAGACTATCTTCTGTATTATGCCTCGAACTTAAGCTTAGCCATGACTTCGGAAAGTCTGAATTTTGTAAAAGAATATAGAATTTGTGGTACAAGCCTCCTTGCCCTAAACAAATACTTAGGCAAGCTTAACCATTTCATTCTATTTGTGATCGTAGACTTTTTGGATCTCTAGGTTGAGATTTTCCACAGGCGATGTAATAAGCTTTGAAGAAATAAAATAAGTATTCTTGTCTTCAAGAAATTTTATTACTTAATCATTGTAAAGATCTTGATACAAAAAGAGTATTTTCTTTTAAAAGAAATGATATCATAAGTAAAGATGTGGACGTCAAGCACAGAATGTTATACCTGAAGTAGAGGCATTGGATAATGATGATCACAATTAGGTCCGTTTCGACAAGAAAGAAATAATATCGGAGAAGTAGTTCTGAATTGGACTAATTCCATGGACAAGTACTTGACAAAGCAAGGTACGACAACCTTAGCAAGATGACCCTTGCTCGACTTAAGATAACCAATATGTCCCAAAATAGTTGGAGGAATCTAGGCGGGTGATGCATGAATTCAATCCATCAAACCATCACCATAGAGAATATGAATGAGTCCAACCATCTAAAACAAGATCAACTTGGATGGGAAGATATAACGGTGTACCTCCAACCGAGAATTTGTCCTCCAAAATTCCAAGAGAAAAAGATGAATGAATTCTTGGAATCATCTCAAGCAAGAAAATCTATTGAGACGTACCATCAAAATCTTATGCAAGTCTTGTTCGTTATGCTCCCACAATGAACGATGAAACGTTTCTTCAATTGGTTCGAAGGTTGAATCCTCCACTAGATAGACTAGTGAAGAATGCCACGCCATCATCTATAGCTAAGGCAGTAAAAGGACAATAAAAATGGCTAAGAACTTCACATAAGTTTTCTCTAAGGAAACAACTCAATAGAAAACCGTACCGTCCCTTCTCCAAAAGAGAAATTCAATCTCGATAAATAAATCTGAGTCACCTAAACAAAAGAGAAGTTAGACCCAATCCCAGAGCCAAGGCTCTAAGGCCAACGGACCTAGAGGATAAGATTTTTGCCCCAAATTTTCATCAGAATTGTAATATCAACTTAAGAAAGACCACGTGATTGCCCAAACGCTCCTGTTACTTTTCCAACTCCAACTGCCCTTAGATCCTGACACCACAAACCTACAGCTTTAGTGCGCAGAGTAATGAAGGATCCCCCTCCCCCCTCTCAGAACTGGAGAAATCAGAGGTGGCATAATTCGACCCAGACAGTTGCGTCTAATACCCCACTTCAAAAAGAGGCAGAAGAAGGCGTCTTAAGTAAGGCAAGGAGGAAACAAGGGCTACACAGTTCTATGCCGGAGCAAAGAAGAGAGGGGGTGCACAGGCAATGTGTGGGCCGGAGAAACAACAGTCATGCATGGGGAAACGGCAGGCAAGAGATGCGCAGGGAGAGGGCTTAAGGGGTGCACACAGAAAAGAAAGCAGGACGCACACGAGGAGGGAGGGAGGGACGGAGGCTTTGGGTGCACGGGAGCTCTCGTGTGATTTATTCTGGCTTGACGATTAAGGAAACAGTATCAAGTTATCTATATTTTGTGCTCTAGAAAAATGGTTGTAGTTTGAGAGAGAGAGAGAGAGAGAGATTGGACTCAAAATGTCTATTAGACCAAAAACTAATACACTAGCTCCATGAAAATACTCATCCATGAGAAAACTGAAAAAAAAAGAAACTAGCTGCTTATACAAAGAACATGTGAATGAAAAGGTAGTTCATGTAGCCATTTTGTGAGAGGAAAGAAATATAAATCCTTTTTTAAAAAAAATTGCCTATTGAATGAAACCAAAAGAATTGCAAGAAGGCTCATGTACATGAACATGAGATGCCTCGGTGCAGAAGCCACCTTTTTATACCAGCAAACATCACATTAAATGCATTACACATGCCTGATATGCTTTGACTACAGAATGGCAAGCAACATTCGCCATCGGATACCGTAACAATCATTGGAAGAAATTTTGAATCTCCTCCAAAGTCCGCCCCTTTGTTTCGGGAACAAACAATGCCACAAAGACAACCGTAAAGATGGATACTCCCGTGAAGATGCCAAATGTACCTGCAAAAATCAGTCCAAATAAACCATGAACTCTGGCAAACCCTTCATTCTGCCATCTCTTAGCCATGAGGTTTCAAAATTAGATACAAAAGAATCAACTAGAGACCTGGAGAGCTCCATGTGAGCAAAATGTTGAAAGTTAGGGTGACAAGCCACGCAGAGAACCAGTTCAGAACTGTTGCTAAGCTTCCAGCAAGTCCCTTAACGTTTCCAGGGAACACCTGCAAAACAAGAATAGTTTGCCTGGATGAGCTCCAAAAGGTCCCAGGATAAAGTTTGGACTCAAGTCAGGGTGGTAGATAGACATCACCTCAGACATCACAACCCAAGGGACTGCTCCAAGGCCAATTGAGAAAGCTGCCACATAGACCTGATGACCGAAACTTGTAAGCAACAGTAGGGAATAGCTATGGCAAACTGTACAAGAATGTTTGAGCAGGTGAGAGAGAAACTAGGGAGCTTAGAGTTGAGTAGAAAGTTTACCAGAAGACTTGCAAGGGCCAAATAACCCATATATGTGTTGACAGCTGTGGAAGGAGAATGTGCCTGGCATATGTATGTAAGAAAATATCTCCGATCAAGAGACCTTAATGAGCTTAGATTAAAATGAGAAATAAATTCAAGCCATCAATGCTGATTCTACATGGGTAACCAAGGTCATGAAAAGTAACACAATTATTACAAAATAGACAGGCATCAAAGTTATTGCAAGGGGAAACACGTAACAATCAAACATCAGCAATATTTCTTTTTGAACTTCCATAAAGTCTACAACAGACTCCAGCCTCGGTCGCCCAAACCACAGTACCCCAAGTGACGATCCGGGTCAATGCCCTGTCTATAGCGAAGATGCAGATAATCCGCTGCCAAATCTGCTGAGCCTTCAGGCAATGTCGCTGAGACTCATGGGGGTGGCCGCACCTCAGGCAAGCTGCTGACCGACCTCAACTACCAGCCAAGTACCGACCGCCAAACTCCTGTGTGCCATCAGCCAAAAAAAAGAGAGTGATCTTCCTCGGCCGAATGCTGTCCCAAAGCCTCTTCCATAAATCTAAAAGGAAGCGTTGTGATAGGCCCTGAGGCTGCCAGTGTGCTACTGCTGCCGGTGTGCCATCTATGTTAGGCAACTAGATCCTGTGGCCAAGCCACGCTGTATATGCAAAGAAGGGGGCATCTAGAGTCTCCTCCCGAACCGCGGGATCATGCCAAGTAGACTCTCCCGGGTCCCACTGCAGCCGCATGATAGGTCAGCACTCCCAAATCCATAGCCGCCATAGTCTCTCCCTGGCCACCTTGGCCGGTGCTGGATCTATGTGCCATTCCCATGCCCGAAAACCAATCACCCTCGCCCTCTACAAGGTGCAGCCTCTGAAATCCTCCAAGGGGAGCTCTCATCTCTCTAGTCTGCCATGGGATCCAATAGAAAAAGTGAGCAGACCGCTGTCCTCATCTGCTCCATGGACCGCCATGAGGATATCGTGTCTAGTAAACACGCCTAGCCACACCGAGGGGTCGGGTCTGGAATAGGAGTCGGCCACTCTTCAAGAATAGCTGAGTTAATGTCAATGTTGAGCCTGTCTCTATCAGATCCCTGTCACGCCTCTCTCCTTCTCCTCCCGAGGTAACTACCTATGTATCCAATCTCCAAGAGACCTAGCTGGTCCCATGCTCAAGGTGCCCTAGGATATATGCGGTCGGGCCCCTAGCATGTGGCTATTGGGTAAACGGATCAGGGGGTTTCAGACCAAAGGCTGCTGAAGCTGCTTCTCTGAGGCAACTGGAACAATCTGTCTGAGGGCTGGCCTGAGGTGATCCCAAGCACGAAGTAGACTGGCTACGAATCTGTCCTCAAAGGCTGGGCTAAACCCATGGGCTCGCATCTCTGTGAAGATCCATCTAGTACTTTGCGGCCACGGGCCCCCAAGACTCGGATTGCAGGCTGAAATCCGAGCCAAGAGGAAATCCTTCCAAGGCTCACCACCGGTTAGGAGTCCTCTGACAATCAACTTGCCCAACAGGGCACAGCTCTGTATAGTGGGATCGATGAGGCCAAGCCCCCCTCTGCTATGTGGCTGAATGATCACTCTCCATGCCACCTTGGCCCTAGCTGGCCTCCCATCACTTTTGGCCCACAAGAAGTTCCGGATCAAACGTTGTACCTAGCCGATACATGCCCGAGAAAAGGCCCAGCACGAAGTGATGTACCACATGGTGGCAAGCAATACCTGGTTCGCCAACACCACTCTGCCTGCTAAGGATAGCCTCACCAAGCTCCAGTATAAAAGATTCTTCCGAATACTCAGAAGAAGCGGAGCGAGCCATTGCTTGGGAGAGATCAATGCCAACCTGGCAAACAAGGTAGCGGATTGGAGTGCCCCTCAAGATCCACTGGAAAGCCTCAACTGGACTTATGAGGAGGATGGGGGAGGACTAGCCCTTCAGGTCTCCCACCATCGTATTGCAGCAATACCAGTCACACCCCCCCCCTACAGGTCACTGGCGACCAAACTCATGCCACATCTGGCGTGCTAGATGCAGCGAGGCCATCGAGGGTACCCACACTCTGCCGGCGGAGACTGTCAAGAGCATATGGCTTGATATCATTCACACCCTCCGCGGTCAGTGGGGGAAGCTACAGGGAGGTTCTGACTGCATGCGGAAGCGGCGGGAAGCCTTCTTGAGACTTTGGAGGCCTGGCCCTTTCCTCACAGATAGAGGCGGTGACCCCATTTGGCATTACAGACCACCTGTGTGGTTGCTTCACCCCCCCCCCCCCCCTCTCCTTATGAGATAGCCTTCTCCTCACAAAGCAGCCAGCCGAAGGAGAAGCATCTATTCCCCTTTGATCACTTGTTTCCCGCCCTTATATGAGGCGAGTTTGTATCTAGCCCGTCGTGGTTGTACTTAGCCCTTTGTGGCTGTTTTCTCTTTAACTAATTGAAGGATCTTTTTCCCGGAAAAAAAAAAGTCTACCACAAACAGGAACAACACTGTAACTATCAGCTTAAGCTATGTGCTAAGCATCACACCCACACTTCTATTCCCAAGCATGCACACGCATCTGTGCTACTCAGACCCTCTAACATAGACACGGTAATGAGATTACTTGAGCACCTTACGGAACTGTCAGGTGTCTGCGTATAAGCATGCACCCAAGTGTGCTACTCAGACCCTATCATATACACAGAAATGAGATCACTTGAGTGCCTTATGGAACTGTCAGGTGGGTGGACAAAGGAGAGACCTGAGGGCCATGCATGTGCGTGTGGGCACACATACGAGAGAGAGTGAGTGTCACCAAGTAAACCCAGGCCTCTTAAGATTGATGAAATACAAACTGATTATGAATTAACCATGTTTGCCCAGGCATTGCCTCAAATTTATTGCCTGTGAATGTCACAGTGCCAGGGCCCAGGGGCACCTGGGAAAATGGGAACCCCGTAAGCACATATGCATGACCCTGTTTGTGGCCTAAACCCATTTAATCAATTGTATGATTTTATTGCTAATGTGTACACGGCAGGTACACACTACACCAAAAAAGGACAGACAAATTATTTTTAAACAGGGTGGACAACTTAAAAGTAGGGCACCTCCATCGGGCACTTTTTCCCATGTGGTTTTTCCCCTTGGATATCAAGTGTGAAAGGACACATAATATATTTTGTACTTCTTTATTATATGGATGTGGCACACATGCAAGGGTTGACTTGCATTTTGTGGATACCACACTTTTGGCTCTCTCTCTCTCTCTCTCTCTCTCTCTCTCTCTCTCTCTCTCTCTCTCTCATTTCTATGTGTGAGCTTCTCTATCCTGCACCTAACCCTAATGTGCAGGTTTGTGTGTGTGAGTGTGTAGTCCAACACCAACAATTGGTATCAGAGCAGGGAGCTGGCCCTGGGATTCTGCCCCTGGAGGAAAACCTACAGAGTTCCATCGCTCTGCGAGTTTCTGTCGCTGGTGCTTCCGTTTCCGTCCGACAGTTCCGTCGCTGCTCCGCCATCCGGCCACCAGAAACCGGCAGCACTAGTGGGGAGCCCACCACCGCTGCTCAGCCCACTGGTGGCACCTCCCTCTCCAGCCGGCGGCGATAGTGCTGCCAGGACTGCCTCCGCCCGTCAACGCTCCGTTCCGGCCGCCCAAGGCAGCCCTCGCTGTTCCGTTCTGGCCGCCCTCGCCGTTCCGTTCCGGCCGCTCTAGCTGTTTCGCTCCGGCCGCCTTCGACGTTGCATTCCGGCCGCCCAGAGCCACCGCCGACACGTCACTGCCTCGTTCCAGCCGGGCCACCATCGCTTCTCCTCTCCGGACGCCGTCGCTGCTCCGCAAGTGCCCAGCTGCCGACTCCGGCCCGTTCCGGCCTCTCGGCGACTTGCCTGCGACCTCTGTACTCGCCCTGCGCCCACCGCCTCCGCCTGGCCCGCTTGACCTGCATGGACTCCGTATGCTCCTCCTCGTCGACACCTGCAGCTCCGGCGCACTCTGCACGCCTCCGCCTGGCTGCTAGCCCATCGACAAAAGCGCCTATGTGCTCTCCACCTTTGCCTGCGCTCCAGCTCCCTGTCCGCCTGCAAACAGCCCTCCGCCGCCCTACAGGCTCCCTTCAACACTTGCGCCTCGCTGCTGGCCTGTGAGCTCCCCGTCGACCCTGCGCTCCAGCAAGCTCCGGCGGCTTACTCTCGCTCCACCTTCACCTGCGCCTGGCTACTGCTGCTCGAACACCTCTGCACGACCAGTACCTCGCGTGGCCAGCAACGCCCCCAGCTGATCGTGCTACAGGTAGGAATATGCAAATTTTGACAGAATTTTGCTCACGTAAAAATATGCAAATTTAGCAGACACTGCAGTGCGGGTCAGATACAATTTTGCAGACACTACACTGCATGTGGTAAAGGGTTCAGGTGATTTGCGGGATTTCTCAATTTCAGGACAAATTGAAAAAATTGGGCATGTTGCTTTGCTTGCAATTTGGGGGTTTTCAAAATTGAGGTCATAATCAGCAAATTGAACCTCTTTCAGCTGCAGAAATTTGGGGCTTTTGTGAAAATTGGCCAATTAGATGCACATTGAAGCGACTGGAGTGCATAGAAATTGGGGATTTTCAGATTGGAGCATGTAATTGGGCATTACAGTTGTGATTTGTCGCGTATGTATACACATTGTGTGTAATTGGACAATTTGGTGCAGGTTTACACTTGCTTTGGTTTGCAGGCATACATTTGCACACGACATTTGGTTGCCTGGCAGTGCACATTGGTGCTTGGTTTGCTTGCAGGTATATTTTGTTGACATGGCACAGAATGCTACAGATGTATTTGGTGTGCTCACCCAAGAGGACAAGTTGGATGGATCTAACTACTCCCTCTGGAGTTTTATGATCCGTAATTTGTTGGTAGCCAAAGGGCTTTGGGGCATCGTGTGTGGTGATGACACACGCCCACTTACCATACAACCAGCCACGCCTCAAAGGGGAGGTGCTCAAAGAGCTCCTGATGTAGAACCTGCTCCCACACAAGAGCAGAAGAGATGGGACTCTAGAGATGCACAGGCCATGTCATTGATAGCCCTTTCAGTGAAAAGGACTATTATTCCCCACATTCGTTCTTGCAAGACATCGAAGCTTGCATGGGACACATTGGAAGCAATGTATCAGGTACGCAACGAGGCAAGAGTTGCCTACTTGAAGAGGCAATTGGATCTTCTTTCTATGGATGAGGGTGACTCCATGACAGATCATCTCACCAAAGTGAAAGATTTGCAGGAACAATTGCTCAACATTGATGAGGTTATCCCAGACAGACAGATGGTCACCAACACTCTTCATTCTTTACCACCTTCCTACTTGGGCTTTCACACCTCTCTCAACCTCTCAATGAGAGGAGGTGGTGATCCCGTCACTTCTGAAGAGCTCGTGGGTTTACTCTTGCAGGAAGAGCAAACAAGAGCAAACTTATCGAGCAACCGTGGTGGAGACAAGGCATTTACAGCCAAGGATAAGGGTAAAGCAAAGAGCTTTAAGCATGGGGGACAACAGTCTAGCAAGGCTGGTCATGGACAGCCCTCTTCTGGTGGTGAAAAGTCTGACAAAGGGGATGCAAACAAGCCCAAAAAGAAGGGCAAATGTCACTACTGTCATAAGCCTGGACACTACATCAGTGAATGTAGGAAGCGGATTGCAAAAGCGAAAAGGAAAGAAGCAGGCAATGCAATAGCAGACTCTTCTGATGACAAAGCACAGCAATCAGCTAATGTAATCCAGGAAGAGTACACTTTTTTGGTCACATGCACTAGTGACACACCAAGTGCTTCAAACACTGATATGTCTTGCATTGCATCTGACAGACAGAATGCATCATGGTATTTTGATAGTGGTGCTTCGAGCCACATCACTTCATGCAAAGATGTATTTCAGCACTTGGTTTATGCTTCAAATGGCCGCACTCTATCATGTGCAGATCATACCACATATCCAGTAAAGGGAATTGGCAATGTCATACTTATTGCAGCCAATGGCGCCAATATTTGTATGAAAAAAGTATTGTATGTTCCAGGGATAAAGAAAAATCTGCTCTCCGTCTCAGCCATAAACGACCAAGGTTTAAAGGTTGAATTTGAAGATGGGAAGTGTTTGGTAAAAGACCCATCAAAGGGTTATGAAACAGTCACTTCTGGAACACGATACAAAGGCTTGTATAAGCTGGACAGCTATGATAAGCGTACTTATGATGCAAATACAGTGGCTGCCCACACTCCTACTAGGCATGATGCAGAGCTATGGCATGCTCGTTTTGGGCATGTAAATTTTCAGAGTTTGATGCTTTTGCAGAAGCATCATATGGTTGATAATATGCCGCCTCTTGAGTCTCCACCAAGGCATGTATGTGAGGGGTGTATTTTGGGAAAGATGCAACGAAAACCATTCCCCAAAGATGGAGCTGTTAGAGCTGAAAGTAAATTACAGCTCATACATAGTGATGTAGGTGGTCCTATGTGGACACCATCCATAGGGGGGCATCTTTACTTCGTCACATTCATTGATGACTACTCCAGGTTTGCTTGGGCTTACCCCTTGAAAGCCAAAGCAGATGTATTTACATGCTTTCGACACTTTGTAGCAATGGCTGAAAATATGTGTGAATGTAAAGTCTCCGCTCAGATAGAGGTGGAGAATACATGTCAAATGCATTCAAGGATTATATGCTTCAAAAGGGCATCAAACACCAATGTACTGTGCCTTATACACCGCAGCAGAATGGTGTAGCTGAAAGGAAAAATATCTCTCTCATGGAGATGGCAAGATGCATGGTGAAAGCACAAAAGTTGCCTCACAAATTTTGGATGGAAGCTATAATGTGTGCAACTCATGTGTTGAACAGGTGTCCACCAACAAAAGCTTTGATAACCATAACACCATTTGAGGCTTGGTATAGCCGAAAGCCAACAGTGGATTATATGCAAAAATTTGGGTGTTTGGCATATGCACATGTGCCAGAACAACTCCGAACAAAGCTAGATGACAAAGCAATAAAATGCATTTCTGTGGGCTACAGCAATGAGAGCAAAGGATACCGTCTTTATAATCCAACTACACGAAGGATTTTTGTAAGTAGAGTTGTGGTATTTGCTGAAAATTCAAAACAGCCCATATACAGCTTGTATAAAAGCAATGATACACGCATACAGGACATGTTTGATGGACTCTTACCCATTGCAATTAGGGGGGATTCAGATAAGCCAGCCCCTACACAAGAAAATCCTCATGTAGAACATGTGGAACAGCCAGCCATTCAGCCCCCTTCTATGGAAGAAGTGGAAGATCTTGTCAGGGAAGAGCAAACAGCCATAGACATAGCCAAGTCACTGCCAAGATGGTTGCTGAAAACTTTGCAAGAAAGCAAACTTGCAGCTCATACACAAAGCACTGTATGGGTTAAAGCAAGCTCCAAGAGCTTGGTATGATAAGATACATGCTGACCTAACCAGCCAAGGTTATGTGAATAGTCCAGCTGAAAGCACATTGTATGTGAAGAAAACCAATGCCGATATTCTCATAGTCATCTTCTCTGTAGATGACATGCTCATTACAGGTACTAGCAAAGCACAAATTTCAGATTTCAAAGCTGATTTGAAAGCTGAATTTGATATGTCAGATTTGGGGCCTTTACACTACTATCTCCGCATACAGTTTAACAGATGATGGCATTGTTATGCAGCAAACTAAGTACATAAAAAGTTTGCTAAAAAGGTTTCACATGGATGAATGTAAGCCCATTTCTACTCCGATAGAACCAGGTGTACGGCTTACTATGCATGATATTGGAGAACCTTTTGAGGCCGGCATTTACAGCCAGGCAGTGGGATGCCTCATTTACTTGTGTAACACGAGGCCAGACATATCTTTTGGGGTGTTTTTGTTGAGCAAATTCATGCACAGCCCAGGCACAAAGCATTGGCAAGCAGTCAAACGCATTTTTCGTTATCTTAAGGGTACCCTAGATCTTGGTTTGTTCTATCCCATGGGGAGGCAGCTTGCAGCTTTATGCATTCAGTGATTCAGATTGGGCTGGTGATTATGATACCAGGCAATCCACCAGTGGGAATTGTTTTTTTCTTGGCAGTTCATGCATATCTTGGTTGAGTGAAAAGCAACCCACTGTTGCCACATCTACTTGTGAGGCTGAGTACAGGGCAATCTTCACACCTACAGTAGATTGTGTATGGTTGAGGAGACTATCGGTTGATCTTCGTGAGTGTCCGCAGACACCCACCACCATCCTCACTGATAGCCAGAGTACTATGGCCGTGGCACGAAATCCATTATTTCATGCACGTACCAAGCACATTGAGATTCATTATCACTATGTCAGAGAGAGGCTACATGAAACCGGCCTCAGGTAGAAACCAAAGTGCGGTAGACTAGCAGTCACCCTTCCACTTGTAGTCCAGATATGAAAACAAAAATGATTGGAGCTAGAGTGCCCCAAATCTGAAAATAAAAAAGACACCTGTTGGCCCCAAAGCTTGGCGCCCCTTGCGGTATTTCTTTATTCAATTTCAAAAATATGTAAGGCTGAGTACAACAAAACCAGCCAAGAAAATACACCTGTATGTCCAATCTGGCCGCCCACAATTCCTCTTAGCACAGAGGATTCACACACACAGATCTGTGTCTCAAAGCAACACTCGGTGCCTCCCTCTGATCAGCCAAGACCATTTAGCAGGACAGCCTTGAGCATACATCTGGCATATCTCATGCACATGATTCAACAACTCAGCACAAACATACATTCACTGTTCAATCTCTGTCTCCACCCTTTTCAATCTGCCATACCCCTCCTCTCACAAGGGGCCAGATAGCTCAAATCTGCAACAGACATAAGCCAATGGAAAGAGAGATAGATGAACAAATTCAGAGCTTACCAAAATCAGCTCGTGGATCTGCACCGGAGGAAGTGATTGTACCAATCTGTACTTGCACACTTGTTTCAGCAACTCTGCTTCACACGTGTGGGTGTACCTGTCTGTACCTTCCTCCCTGCATCCACCTCAGCGTTGTACCTGTCTGTACAGACCAGAAGATCTGCACTGTACCAGTCCGTACAGGTCAGTAGAGCACTACTGTACCTGTCCGTACAGTTCCCACACGTGTCTGTCAGTACCTAACAGCAGCCGCCTGCTGACTGCACCTGTCAACGCAGCCTACACTCGTACTATCCAGCGCCGCCTGCTCCAGACCTGTCCGTACACTGTACCAGCAATCGTACAGGACTGTACTTGCAGTCGCACCAGCCTGCGCTGCCTGAAAACTGCAGCAGCAACCACCTGCAACAGTCGCCGCCAGCACCCACAGTATGGATTCCTGTCAGCGCCGCCTGTACCTGCAGTCGTACACCTGTACCTGCAGTCGTACAGCTCTGTACGGCTTGTTTTCTTCTCACACACAGCAGTAATCAAACTTCTCTGCACAGCAGCCGACTAGCTTCCTCTCTTCTCCACGCTTGCAACATACACGTCTCCCAAAAGCAAGAGAGAGAGTCTTGTGAGAGAAGCATGCACTCCAAAAGTGGAGTTGCCCCCTCTCCAAACTTATCCTAGCGCCCCAACTTTAATAATAATTAAGGTTCCCTAGGGGCCACTAAGGCCTAGGGGCAACCTTCAATAAAACATTAAAAACATTAATGTTTTTGTCCCCTTTCACATCTGAAGTGTCCACACATCATTCTCATTTGTTCGGGCACCCCAAATGCAAATATTTTAATATTTTTGCTCAGCAACCACCATGCCCACACTTGTGCTGTTCCATTTTCACAGGGCCATGACATACCCCCCTCTTGAAAAATGGCAAGCGTCATCGATTGCATTCTGGTGATACAGCAAAATATCCAAAGTGAAATATACAATATGGCAAGATCAGCGTCCTAATCTCTCTAAGCCATGCACATGTATCAACATTCACTGCAAACAAATGGCATAGTAGTAGTCCAAGTTGTATACCACTGTGAACCATACATAACCACAATATCCCATGTGACTAGTACACATATATCATAGAAGTCCCATAAACAGATGTACTGTCAACCATCAGTACCTTCGGGTGAGATAAAAACTGCACCAAGCGACCTCTAGATGTCATCTGAGCCTGTCTGTATCAAGGGAGTGGAGGTGCTACCCCCCTCTTGAGCATCAGGTAATGCTCCAGACCCATGCTCTGCTGAACCTGAATGAGCCAGAACAAGAGTCGGCTCTAACTCAAAGGCATCGAGATAAAGCTGCAAAACCTGAGGTGAATCTGTTAAGTCACCTTCCTCCATCCACTTCGCATCCATCGGTGAATAGTTCTTGAACTTCACAAGATAGCGACGGGAAACTTTACCTCGTACCTTTCTTTTCTTATGTGCCAATATCTGCTCTGGAATCAGAACCTCATCAAGTTCCTCAACTTCCGACTGAGCCTCATCTGATACATCCTCAGGCACATCCCCACGGAAAGGTCTAAGGAGACTCACGTGAAAAGCATTGTGAATCCTCCAGTGATCTGGTAGCTTCAAACGATAGGCTACCTCACCAATCTTTTCCAATACCTGAAAAGGCCCATAATAACGCATGCTTAACTAAGGGAATAAGCGCTCTTTACCCTTCATTTTCTTGAGTCTAGCCTTTTCAAAGCGCAAAAGAACCCAATCACCCAATGCAAACTCTAAAACACGTCTGTGACGGTCTGCGGCTTTCTTTTGCTTCTGCTGAGTTTTCTGGAGTGTCAACTTAACTCTCAGATAAGCTTCATCCATACTCTCCACATACTGATCAGCCTCAAAAATCTTATCCTTTGTATGCAAAATGGGTGGTACCTTCTTCCCTCCTTCCACAATCTCAAAAGGCGCCTTGCCTGTCGAGGTATGAACAGTGTTGTTATATGCAAACTCCACCAAAGGAAGATTCTTTTCCCATTGTTGCTTGTGCTCTGACACATAACACTTAAGAAGATCTAACACTGTAGAGTTAGCCTCTTCTGATTGACCATCTGTTTGTGGATGAAGTGACAATGAAAACTTGAGAGTTGTACCCATGTTGACAAACAACCCTCTCCAGAACAAACTCGTCATCCGTGGATCACGGTCACTAATGATAGACCTGGGCAAGCCATGATACTTGAAGATGTTCGCCATGAACAACTTCACCATATGATCCACTTTGATCGTCTTACGCACGGGAATGAAATGAGCCTGCTTACTGAACCTGCATATGATAGTCCAAATGCCACTAACCCTACAGAAGGTTTTGGCTTCTTTGACTTGGGTTCTCCTTTATTGTCAGAGTCCTTTTGAGACTTTCTCTTGGGACAATTAAATGACATATGTCCCTCTTCATTACAGTAAAAACATTTCCGAGCATCTCGCAAAGCCTGTCTTTCCTCAGAAGTTCTCTTGGGCATTGGCAACTTCTTATACCTCGTCTCTGAAGACCCTTTAGCATCACGAGAAGCATGCCCAGATTTTTCAGCTTTCTTGCTCGAGTTTTTACTTCCTTTAAACCCAGACGATCCTCCAGTAAGTAACGCATTAGCTGTCATAGCATTCTCTATCATCTGTGACATGTTCGTTACTGGAGTCTTGATACAATAATCTCGCACCTCTTTGGGCAGCCCACAACAATACTTCTCTACCTGCTCAGACAAAGGCATTGCACGGTAAGAAGTCACTGGGAGTAAAGCTTCCCAAAACTTCTTGTTATAGTCTTCCAAATTTTCACACTTTGAAGCATCCAACTTGTGCCATGCAGTCATAACATCCACCTCAAATGTAGATATGAGCCATACGGAAGAGAAGACCTGTTTAAATTGTACCCAAGTAGTGGGTGCTATGCCCTGCAGAAGAAGAGTAGACCACCACTGCAAAGCATTGCCTTTGAGAAAAGTGGCAGCTTTCCTCACCTTAGAGGACTCTGTGTAATTCCCACCAGAAAAAGTAGCATCAAACTCCTGTAAAAAGGTGAGTGCTTTTAATTTATCTTTGGCTCCACTGAATGTATCAAACTTCACAGCAGCTCCCCCTTCCTTATAATCCTTCGCCTTTCCCATAGGCGTTAGATTATCATATGGAAGTGGCTTCGCAAGATTGTTGCCCCCAACATTCATGCCCATCATAGGGTCAACATTACCCATTCCCACACTTGGCATGCCATACATTCCAGCCATGTTTCCAAACATACCATTATGCATACCTGGCTGCATACCACCATACATATTTGCTTGCATTCCAGGTTGCATGCTCCCAAACATATTTCCTTACATACCGGACTGCATACCACCATACATATTCCCCTACATACCAGGCTAAAAATTGGCTCCAAAAGGCCCTGGCATACCCATGCCTCCCTGAGGATAACCCCCAGTCATAGATTGGAACACCGAGCCACCACCAAAATAACCTGGATGCATAGTCTGCTGAGGAATAGATGGCTGTCCAAAGAAGGAACTCTGAGAGTTAGCACCATAAGCATGCTGCATGTTCGGAAACTGTCCAAAAGAGGGATCCTGTGGGATGGCACCACTATGACCCTGAGGAAGGTTCTTAGAATGAACCTTCTTCTTCTTCTTTTCGGGCTCTGTACGGGATCTCATAAATTCAGCAAACCTCTCACTTTGTGTGAGCTGCATAAATACATCCATAACACTAGCCAAACGATCTTTAAACCGAGCATCATCATCCTCTTTACCAAGTACATCTTCTGGCTGTGTTACATCCTCATAATGCTCATCATCTGCAGCATGTTCTCCTGCAAAAATATCCTCAGATGCATTTCTCTCAGCAGAGGTCTCTTGCTCTTCCTCTTCATGATAAAAGTACTCATCTTCTGTATCAGACATGGTTGCTGAATTTTTCAGCGATGACTTTCCTCGAGGCAACCACGAGCTCACCCCCTTTAGAAAGTTGATGATTGGTCCGGCAACGGAACCTTAAAACCGGCCTTTGGTAGAAACCAAAGTGCGATAGACTAGCAGTCACCCTTCCACTTGTAGTCCAGATATGAAAACAAAAATGATCGGAGCTAGAGTGCCCCAAATCTGAAAATAAAAAAGACACCTATTGGCCCCAAAGCTTGGCGCCCCTTGCGGTATTTCTTTATTCAATTTCAAAAATATGTCAGGCTAAGTACAACAAAACCAGCCAAGAGAATACACCTGTATGTCCAATCTGGCAGCCCACAATTCCTCTTAGCACAGAGGATTCACACACACAGATCTGTGTCTCAAAGCAACACTCTGTGCCTCCCTCTGATCAGCCAAGACCATTTAGCAGGATAGCCTTGAGCATACATCTGGCATATCTCATGCACATGATTCAACAACTCAGCACAAACATACATTCACTGTTCAATCTCTGTCTCCACAACTTTTCAATCTGCCATACCCCTCCTCTCACAAGGGGCCAGATAGCTCAAATCTGCAACAAACATAAGCCAATGGAAAGAGAGATAGATGAACAAATTCAGACCTTACCAAAATCAGCTCGTGGATCTGCACCGGAGGAAGTGATTGTACCAGTCTGTACTTGCACACTTGTTTCAACAACTCTGCTTCACACGTGTGGGTGTACCTGTCTGTACCTTCCTCCCTGCATCCACCTCAGTGCTGTACCTGTCTGTACAGACCAGAAGATCTGCACTGTACCAGTCCGTACAGGTCAGTAGAGCACTACTGTACCTGTCCGTACAATTCCCACACGTGTCTGTCAGTACCTAACAGCCACCTGCTGACTGCACCTGTCAACACAGCCTACACTCGTACTATCCAGCGCCGCCTGCTCCAGACCTGTCTGTACACTGTACCAGCAGTCGTACAGGACTTACTTGTAGTCGTACCAGCCTGCGCTACCTGAAAACTGCAGCAGCAGCCACCTGCAACAGTCGCCGCCAGCACCCACAGTATGGATTCCTGTCAGCGCCGCCTGTACCTACAGTCATACACCTGTACCTGTAGTCGTACAGCTCTGTACGGCCTGTTTTCTTCTCACACACAACAATAATCAAACTTCTCTGCAGCAGCCGACTAGCTTCCTCTCTTCTCCACGCTTGCAACATGCACGTCTCCCAAAAGCAAGAGAGGGAGTCTTGTGAGAGAAGCATGCACTCCAAAAGTGGAGTTGCCCCCTCTCCAAACTTATCCTAGGGCCCCAACTTTAATAATAATTAAGGTTCCCTAGGGGCCACTAAGGCCTAGGGGCAACCTTCAATAAAACATTAAAAACATTAATGTTTTTGTCCCCTTTCACATCTGAAGTGTCCACACATCATTCTCATTTGTCCGGGCACCCCAAATGCGAATATTTTAATATTTTTGCTCAGCAACCACCATGCCCACACTTGTGCTGTTCCATTTTCACAGGGTCATGACACTACATGCAGAGCATAGTCACAGGGGACGGAGGGGACGGAGGCTTGAAACGCCGGGACGGCGATTCGGAACGGCGTAGGGACGGGGACGGACGGACGTCCCCCACGAAACGTTTCTCACAGGGGACGGCGACGGGGACGGCGCAAGGATGGGGACGGCGGTCGGGAACGGCGCTGTGCGGGGACGGCAGAGAGCCGTTGCGCCTGCCGTTGTGCCTGCCGTTTTTGGCCGTTGCGCCTACCCGTTTCTAGCCGTTTATGGCTGTTGGCTCTTTGAGGCTTGGCCCTCTCTCTCTCTCTTGCCCTTGAGGCTTTCCTCTCTCTCTCTTGCCTATCTATATAAGAACAAGCCTCTACAAGGCTACAAGCACACACAAGTTCACAACTCTCAAGACTCAAGCTTTCAAGGCTCAAGCTTCTTCTCTCTTCCAACTTCCAAGTTCCAAGCTCTAGGGCCTAGGCTCTCACCTCTCCCTCAAGCCTCTTGAGTCTTGACTCTTCCAACTTCCAAGCCTCTAGGGCCTAGGCTCTCTCTCTCTCTCTCTCTCTCTCTCTCTCTCTCTCTCTTCAAGGCTCAAGAGTCAAGCCATCTTCAACCATGGCATCCTCCTCACGTGCCGGGACTTCTCGTAGAAGGACAACAGGATGGACATGGTGGGAGGAGGTTAACTACACATCCGTTCATGGAGGCGGTTCTCGGCCATGGGTATGCAAGCTTTGCCCGTACCGGCGAACGGGTGGCGCCGACAAAGTGCGAGCCCACCTCTTGCATGAGAGTGGGCATGAGGTGAGGTTTTGCACAAATGTCACGCCCGAGAAGAGACGGGAACTTCTTGACAAGCTTAGCGTCTACGAAGCGGTCGAAGCGACAAGAAGGACACCACGAGTGGCCGTGGATCCCGTGACGATGGGGAGAGGAACTCAAGCCTCTACAATGGAGTCATGTGGTGGATCGGGATCATGCACACCATCACCTTCACCATCAAGTCGGAATGTATCCACGACACCGGCACCCTCCATCTCCACAGCCTCTCAATCATTACGTGGCCCACGGCAACAATCTACACTTGGGGAGAATTGGAACCCCAAGTTGAAGGAGAAGGTGGATATGGCGGTGGCCCGCTTCTTCTTCCACGACCACATTGCCTTTCAAGCGGCTAGGTAAGTGCAATCGATCATTGCCAATTCATCATTCATGTTTTCATCATCCTAGTCCCCTTCTCATTAGTAAATTACTTTCTTGAATACGTCGGAATACTTCAAGGTCATGGTTAAGAAGATTGGGGAGTATGGCTCAACCTATACGCCCCCCTCATCCGAGAGCTTGCGCACTACATTGCTCAAGAAGGAGAAGCGCATTGTAGAGCAAGTGGCCGACAACACAAAGCGGCAATGGGAGAGGAACGGAGTCTCCCTCATTGTGGATGGATGGAGTGACACCCGCAAGAGGAGTATTCACGGCATGGTTGCATATTCCCGCGGAGAGATGTACTTCATCTCATCTCATGATGTATCCGGCACTGGGAAGAGCGCGGATGTGCTTGCGGCGGAGTGGGCTACCACCATGGAGATCGTTGGCCCCGAGCATGTAGTGGGCTTTGTTGCGGATGGGGAGCCTTCCAATAGGGCGGCGGGAGCTATTCTCCAAGGTATGTATGGACATGTCACGGTGTCCTTTTGTATGGCTCATTGCCTAGACAACCTCCTCAAGGACATCGGGGCATTACCATGGATCAGTCCGCTCATTGAGGAGGCCAACACCATGGTCTTCTTTGTCCTCAACCACCAAAGACTTCAGCATGAGTTCAACAAGAGGTCCTGTCTCTCTCTCCTCAAATATTCCGACACCCGGTTTGCCTACAACTTTCTCATGTTGGGCCAGTTGAAGGATTGTAGCGGTGCTTTAAGGGGGCTTTTCCTTAGCGACGAGTTTGTCGCCATGCAAGAGTCCCATACAAACACTGGCCAAGAGTGTAGGCTACGGGCGGATGACGCCTCTTGGTGGGAGCGTGTGAAGACCACAAATGCTATGGTGAGGCCCATAGTCCACCTATTGAGGATTGTAGACGCTATGCAACCATGCATAGGCAAGGTCTACGAGGCCATGGATCGCATGATAGAGAAGTTGAAAGACTTCGTGCCTGACGAAGACAGATACGAGGAGATCCATGCCTTGTGTCTAGAAAGGTGGAATTCCTACTACTCTCCATTGCATGCAGCAGCTTATGTGGTGGACCCAGAATTCCAACGCAACAAGCAGGAGAGCGACCGGGAGGTGAGCACTGGATGGAGGATCATCTTGGATCGTCTTGTGCCTGATGCATCGGTTAGGCGCAAGATCAGGGACCAGCTTTCAATGTACACGTCATTTCATGGCTCCTATGGCTGTCATGATGCACAGGTTGACCGCTCCAAAGTTGGTGCCGCTCTATGGTGGGAGGACTTTGGTTCAGATGGACCGGAGCTGCAGCAGCTTGCCATCCGCATACTTAGCCAGGCCGTCAGCTCCTCTTGCTTGGAGCAACTTTGGAGTACCTACAGCCACATTGCCTCTAGGAAGAGGAACCGACTCGGGGTAGAGCGTGCCAATGACCTTGTCTTCGTCAGCGCGAACTTGCGAATGCTTTGCAAGAGCGTGACCAAGAAGGCAGATTCCTTCACCGAGTGGGAGATGAGTCAACAAGAAGAGCAACAAGAGGATGAGGTGAGCAGCATGCCAATGAGGATGAGACTGAGGATGAGCTTGATGCTTCTTTGGCACAAGCTACCCCATGACCATGAGGCGAGCACTTCACGTGGATGATCATTCATGGATCATGATTCATGGGCCTTACTACTTAGCTCTAGTCTCTAGCCTCTAGTCTTCAGCACTTTTTTGTCATTGACTCATTTGAGTCCGTCCATGTATTTTGCCTCCTTAAGGCTTAGTCCTGACTCCTGAGTCCTGACACTTGAGTCATGACTCATTTTGTATCTACTTAATTATTAATATGACTCAAAAGCTTACCATTTTAGTGTAAATTTGTGCTCATTTTGATGTACTTCCAAAGTAGAATAAGTGTAGAGTAGAAAAATTTTTAAAAAAAGTATTTTTTGAGTGCCGTTCCCTCCCCCGTCCCCGTTCCCTACTTATGGCCGTCCCCCGTCCCGTCCCCGTCCCCGTCCCCCGTCCCCGTCCCCGTCACCGTCCCCCGTCCCTTGTGACTATGATGCAGGGAAAATCAATTTATCTTACTGCCCTACACAGGATAATGTTGCAGATCTATTCACAAAGGCTTTACCTCGAGAAAAGTTTGAAGCTTTCCCCAAAGCTTTGGGCTTACTCTCATATAGAGAGTGATCTGCTACCTTGTACAGGTTCACACTTCCAGTACAGGGGAGATTTGTAGGCAGATGCTCACTCATGGTAGTGCTATGTGTGAACAGGGCTTAACCAAGGGCACTTTTTTCCATGTGGTTTTTCCCCTTGGATATCAAGTGTGAAAGGACACTCTAACATATAATATTTTGTACTTCTATATTATATGGATGTGGCACACATGCAAGGGTTGACTTGCATTTTGTGGATACCACACTTTTGGCTCTCTCTCTCTCTCTCTCTCTCTCTCTCTCTCTCTCTCTCATTTCTGTGTGTGAGCTTCTCTATCTTGCACCTAACCCTAATGTGCAGGTTTGTGTGTGTGAGTGTGTGAGTCCAACACCAACACTGGAGCCGTCCACTGCTGAGTGGAAGCCAAATTTAGAGCATTGAAAGAATCTTTTGGGGAAATCTCGTTTGTTTTAGCTCAACATAAGCCCATGACTCTTCAGTTAAAAAGCACCTTATTGCTCATTGGGCGAACCCATGAAGAGATTTGGAAGATCAAGGTGCTTGGCATAGGGTGAGAGGCTCCCCTTTGTTGTAGACACCCCACTTGAGAGCTTTGGAGTACCAGGGTTCTGGCATTGAGTGAGAGGCTCCCCTTGTTGTAGACGCACCTGTGGAGTATTTGTGTTTGATCATTGTATTCATTGCCAAGTTGTGCTTGGAATTATGGTGATCCGTGGCAAGCCTCCTCACCCACAAGTTTATACTTACAAATACTCCTCATATTCGACCCCAATGTGGTGTTGGTGGTCTTAGCACATTCATAGCACGTTCTAGTGCTGTCTTGATAATTTTGAACTTGTTTGAGTACGGTTAATCTTGTGGTCATTCGTGAATGGTTAGATGCATTGATAGTTAAGTGCTGCAAGATCCACAATCCCCCAGTTACAACATGCCATATACATGTGCCATTCAGGATATAGCGGGATGGGGTGACCTTCTTAAACTATGCATGCATTGCAAACAGGAATTAGGTATAGAGTAACAAGGTAGAACCAAAGTCCCTCACCCATGATTAAAAAAAGCTCTCAAGGAAGCTCTTAATGGTCCTTGGCTCTTCCATTTCTTAGATAAACGATAGCTTTTAGGCTAGATTTGTGAAGAACTATGAAAAATTGGTTAAATGCTTAGGAGAAAGTAGAGCAATAAAGTGGGACACTCTCACCACTCGTATGTTACTCAAACTCTCGAGGTATCATACACATATGAGGGATGAAATCACTAGAGGGCCCTGTGGGACTACTATGAGAAACCAAACCGCGAGGTGGTGATCCAAACCCTAATTCAACCATATAATTGCTAGATTACCTCACTTACACAAAATCAATCTCAAGCTTCATAGAGGACTTCAATTCTCTTCAACTCCTCCCAACCATGACCTTGCAAGCACAATTTCTCACCCTCTTACCTAATCTTAAGGGCTTTTAATCGCATGCTTGACTAAATCATCCCTTGCCTTGCTCTACAATTAAAGCCCTTTTTGGTCTTACACCTTTATACACAATTAATGCCTATGGGCGTCTGGGTAGGACTTTTCTCTTCACATTCGCCTCCTCAACCATGGGTTGAGCCCTCTACTACAAACAAGGAATCTCGTCGATACTAGAAAGGTAACACTTCCTGTAAGCCCAGCATGGCGTGCCGTGACATACTCAACCACGTATCCAAGAGATAGAGATATAGAGAGAGAGAGGGGGGAGAGAGAGAGAGAGAGAGAGAGAGAGAGAGAGAGAGAGAGAGAGAGAGAGAGAAATGAAATGAAATGAAATCTTCAAAAGGCCAAAATGACCTATGAGACCAAAAAGGTTACAACAATTGGTGGATCTGATACAATGTCTGTGTAAGGAAAGTTAAAAACAACTAAACAACTAACTGAAACTGAAACAACTATGAGGAAAAGTACGGTACTAGGAGCTCCTAATGGATAACATCTGGGAAGAAAACTCCAACAACAAAGGTAAGCATCATACACCTCACTATCCAAAGATGTCTCTCATCAGTCGATGGCAGATATCCTCAATGTCCTCCATGGTGAGTACTTTGACTGGACGTCTCCCATGCCGTGCTAGTATGGTCCTGATCCTCTGTTGTAGTCTCCGCCGGTGTCGAGATGGGCCTCTCATCTTGGGGCGCCTGGACCGCCCCAGCTCTATAGCCCGATCAATCAGTGTACCTTTGGTGCGGCTGTACTCTGGGGCTAGCTGCAATGCCTGCTGACCTGACTACTCAATCTCTGGTCGAAAGAAGTCTGTAATCTGCCTCTGTAGGTGTCTCTCCCTCTCTGATCCCCTCCCTCTCAGGAGACCCTCTCTATGTCTACGCAGCTCCAGCAAGTACAATCCGAGGCATCTCTGATCCTGGTATCTCATGACTCTAGAAAGTGGTCCAAAGCCCTCTCTGAACAGGCAATGAAAACGACCTCGTATCTCATAATATACTGGACAGTGACATATGTAATGTAACTCTGTCTCTGGCTCCATCTGGCACAGCTGACAAATCCTGGCCTCAGCTGGTACTCCTCTGAATCTGCCAGTCTCAATCTCTAGCTAGTGTGAGGATGTGCGCATCTGACCAATAGCACACCGTACCCCATGAGAAAGATGAGTATCCATGTAGCTGGGTCTAATCACAAACCCATCCTCCGTGAGCTGGAGAAGATGATCTCTATAGAAAGCCATCTTCGTACCAAGCTCGTGTGTCGGCTGTATCCATGTCCTCCTAGTGTCCAGCTGAGTCAAGTCCTGCCTGATAAGTCTGGTAATCTCTGCCCGTGTGAGAGAGGGAGGGTGCATCCAGGGAGTACTGAAATGGAGGTAGCCTGTCCATACTAAAGCCATGCAGTTGGAACCAAGCTGTCATCTGTGCATACCAACATGATCCGTCTCCCTGTGATGCCAACTGTCGTGAAGACTCCAAGGCTAAGTGAGCATATCTGTCTCTAGGGAGAGCCCAAGTGCTATGTATAAAGGAGACTGGTCGAGTGAGTGCCTCTACTACCAATGGGGGGGGAGCCATCTCTGCACGGATAATATCATGTGGTACGGAGGCCTTGGCCCTAATCATCCGGGAAATCATAGAAACCAAGGACCTCTCCATACGTCTCCATCCATCAGTGCTACCAGCTCGGCTGTGGTGATCCACTGAGGGTCCCCATATCTCCACTCCATACAGCATGGCTGAAGTGACCAAAGTGTCAAAGAGCCAGAGCTTTGTTCGAGGTTCCTGAAACTGAACCTACGAACACATCCTCTCTAGTCTCCCCAATGCTGCATAAGCTCTGGTCAATCTGGTCTCCGCTGCTCCCCTCAAGGAAAATAGTGGGCCACTAAAAACCACACCAAGGTAAGTATATGCATCTGTATACTCCACTGTCTCCTGACCATATGTAAGGTGGGCATTGACCTCCTAACCCACTGTGCTCTGGTGTTAAACACCATCACCTTGGTTTTACCAAGGTTAACAGACAATCCACTGTCCTCTGCAAACATGTGCAATGCATCCAAATGACGCTGCATCCCCTCTGGAGAATCTGAGATCAGCACAATATCATCAACATACAATAATAGCGGAATCCATGTCCCTGCTAGCTATGCTCCTCTGTCACCCTCCCGCTCTACATAGTCCAAAACCTCATCCACATACATCCCAAATAAGGTGGGGGGGGGAAGGGGGCACCCCTGTTTCACCCCAATAGTGGAGTGAACCATCTCAGATATACCCTGGGTAGTACGTACCTGCCCCACAACTGTCCTGTATAAAGCCATGATTCCCCAAATCAGCTCTGTGGGCACTCCCATCTCCTGTAGTCTGCGCATCAGTCTGGCTCTCGGTACTGTGTCAAAAGCTTTGCGGAAATCCACAAAGCAACAATAAATCCTCCTGCCATATAATCTGCCCTCCTCAATAATAGCTCTGAGTGTCAAGATATGGTCAAGAGTGGAGAAACCTCTCCTGAACCCTGCCTGCCCTGATGCACGTATGCCCTCTCTCTCTGCCCATCTACTCAACTCCTGCTCAAGAATAGATGCATATAATCTAGCCAATGTGTGACCAATCATGATGGTACGATAATTCCCAGGATGCATGGGATCCCCTGACTTGAAGATAGGCACAATCGTGGACATATTCCAAGTCTCAGGAAAACCCTCACACATGGCTCGGTTAAACATCATAGCAATAAGCTCTGCAAGCATATCTCTGGCATGAATAAAGTGCTCTGCTACCAAACCATCATGATCATATGCTCTCCCAGTCCTCATCCTGTCAATAGCTTTCCTTACCATCTCAGCAGTAAAGAAAGCACATGTCTCTGGGCATGGCTCCGATGGGTCTGGCAGGGGCGGCTGTCCTGGTGCTGTGTACAGGGATGCTGCATACTCACCCCAAATCTCTGTGGAGGTAATGGCTGGTGATGGTGAATGCTCATGGAATAGTCTCCATGCCTCACCTGAGTCCTGACTCATAAATAACTGGTACAAATCCCTCTCTAACTGAGCAAGATAAGCCCTCTTCTTCCGTCGCACTAGGTGCCGGAAGGTAATCCGTGACTGTCTGTGAATGGTAACACCCATGGTTAGGAAACTTTGCACAACACACCACACTGAGCGGCACGCTAGCCAAGATCAAGACAACCAATGAATACAAAATCAAACAAATATGTCAGTGTAGAAACCCAAGTCGATGTCGATGCACAAGATCTTTGATGCCAAGCACACCATGGAGATGACCCACAAGAATCTCTCACCGGGCTAGTACCACATCCGATATCCAAATCTAATGAATTCAAGTCCAACAAATCCAAATCCAAATCCAAGTTACATCAACCTTCTTTCCACAACAGATCTCTCCGAATTAGCCTGTATGTTTGAAAAGCAACTCAAGACCACAAAAAGCAGTCCTGCTTTTTGCGATAGAGCTCTCTGAAATAGCTTGAATGGTTGAAAAGCAACCTTGAGCCATAAAAGCAATCTGCTTTTTGCAATAGAACTCTCCGAAGTAACATGTGGATATGGAAAACACCCTTGGTCCACAAAAGCAACTTGCTTTCAACGACCAAACTGTCCAAAACATCTCTGAATCCACTTGTCCAATAGCGGGCAACCCCTATATAAGTTCTGGGATGGAAAGCACCATAAAAGCACGTGATAAACCTTGTTGCTTTTCTTATATACCTGCTGTCCAGCCCTGTATTTCCTGTTTTAGGTCCACAAAAGCAACTTGCTTTCCACGACCACCCTGTCCAAAAAGCACGCGATGAACCTCGTTGCTTTTCTTATATACCTGCTGTCCAGCCCTGTATTTCCTGTTTTCAGCACTGGGGCAGCCCATAGAATCAACGATGATGTCTGGAAACTGTTTTTTTTTTTCCGAGAAAAGATCCTTTCATTAGTTATATAAAAACGCCCGTAGGGCTACAAAAGATCTCTCCTGCTCCTAAGAGAGATAGAGCAGCGAATACAGCATGGCAGCCCGGGAGACTCTCCCTAGGTGCTGCAAAATACAAGCATCAATACAAAGAACTGAGCGGCTAAATCATACAATAGGGGGGGGGGGGGGGGGAAAAGCCAAACAGGTGGCCTGTAGTGCCAACGGGGGGATCCCGTGTGTAAGGTGTAGAAAGGGCCACAGCGCCAAGTGGTGTGAAAGGCCTGGCGCCGTAAGATTGCCTCATCCGAGTCTCCCCGGATGCGGTCGTACTGTCCTCGCAGGGTGTGGATCAACTCCTGCCAAATCCCCCGTACAGTCTCTGCTGGTGGCTCCAATCTCCCCTCAAAGGCCGTAAAGCACCGGGCCCTCCAGGTGAACCAGATGGTAAGGCTGCTGAGGAGCTCCCATCGTAAATCCCTCTCCTGTGTCCAGCTGGCGGACGAGAAATCCGGTGCCGGAACCAGGCGAGGCTGGCCCCTAATAAATCTGATGGCCTGACTGCCCTGCTCCATCTCATAGCCCATAGCAGGCCCTGACGAAGTCGACCAAGCAGCGGCACCCCACGTAAACATACCCTCTGGAGAGAGGGGGGCCAGAATACGCAGCATCCGCAGCCAAATCTGTTGTGCCTGAGGGCAATCCCAAAGGCAATGTCTCTGTGTCTCCATAGGGTGGCCGCATCGGACGCAGGCCGCCGGAAGACCGCTGTAAACAAGCCAAGTGCCAACTGCTGAGCCCCTGTGGGCGACCAGCCACTGAAAAGTCGAGATCCTGCGGGCCTGTCGACTAGCCCAGAGCCGAGCCCAGAAATCCTCCAAGAACTCCTGTGAGAGTCCCTGTAGTCGCCAATGCCCCGCTGCCGCTGGAGAAACCGTCCTCCTCGCCGTCAAAATATGCCGCCCCAGCCGAACAGTATACTGGAAAAAGGTGATCTCTGTGGCCTCAAGGGATGCATAAGGATCATGCCACTCGTACTCCCCGGGGTCCCACTGTAGCCGGGCCAAGGGGCGCGCTGCATATGCCCATATGCGCCAATCCGGGAGCACATCAGCAGGGTCGGGGTCAATATGCCACTTCCGAGAAGCGGCGGCCACTACCCGAATCCTCTGAAAGGTGCACTCTGCAACCAAAGGCGACTCCACCTCCACTCTCTGGAGTCTGCCCTCATCCTGAATCTCATAGTAGAGGCATCTGCCATCCTCAGTGCTAGCTCAGACAGCAATCAGGATCTCCAACTGTGTAAAGGCTCCCATCCACCGTGGGGCCACTGGCTCGAGAGGCGTGAACCACTCCTCTGTGAGTGCCTCCTGAATATCATCCCTCATAATCAACCCCCCTCTGAAGTGACTCAGCCTCTCCACCTGGATCTCCTTTGGTAGACTGCAGAAAGCCTGCCAGTCTCCAAAACTACGAGCTGGGCCTGCCGCTAAAGGTCCCCAGGCTAGACGAGGCCGAGAACCCAGCATATGACCCTGCTCCGTGCGAACCGTTGGGCTCCAGATGCGCGGCTGTCTGGCCCGCTCCTCAACACAAGGAGGAGGTCGCTGAGAGAGCCCCGGTCTCAGCAGCTCCCAAGCTCTCAGGATACTCAAAGCAAATCTGTCCTCCCATCCTCTACTGAGGCCTGTCCTCCTCATCTCTATGAAGATCCAGCGAATCTCTGGTGCCCAAGTACCCCCTGTGCTGGGGGCGCCCGAGCCTGCAGCCGCTGCAAGAGGAGCTCTTTCCAAGGCTCAGCGCCTGGAAGCAACCCCCGAACAATAAGCTTCCCCAATAAGGCTCTACTCTGATCGACTGGATCTATAATGCCCAAACCGCCCTGAGCCAGCGGAAGTGTAATAACTGTCCATGCAACCTTTGCCCGAGCTGGCTGACCGTCCTGCCCAGACCACAGAAAGTTCCTGATCAGCCTCTGTACCTAGCTGATGCAAGAGCTCGAGAAAATCCAGCAAGACGTAATGTACCACATGGTCGCTAACAGCACCTGATTTGCCACCACCACCCTCCCAGCCAAGGATAGTCGAGCTGTACTCCAATACAATAGCTTCTTCCGAATGCTCAGAAGAAGAGGGGCAATCTGCTGCTCAGGTGACAAATCTAGGCCAATCTGGCATCCCAAATACCGCACTGCTGTGCCTGGAGGAATCCATCTAAAACCGGGGTCCGGGCTCCATGCCGGAGTGGGAGCACTACTGATCCAAAAGGCCACTGTCTTGCGCCAATTGATCAATGCTCCCGAAGCTGCACTAAAAACCTGGAGCGACTGCTCAGCCCGAATAAGATTGGCCTCATGGCCATGCAAAAATAAGCCCGTGTCGTCTGCAAACTCAGCATCAAGCAGGTCCTCCCCCCGGACTGGGGGCTGCAGTCCTCTCAAACCAACCTCTTCTGCCGTCAAATACATACTCATAGCCTCCGCAAAGAAGAGAAAAAGGAAAGGGGCGAGAGGACACCCCTGACGGACTGATCTGGTCAGCTCAAAACTCGACCCCCGTCCTCCTGCAATCAGCACCTGGCTGCGAGCTATGGAATACAGAGCTGCCACCCCTCTGATCCATCCTGGCTCAAAGCCCAGGCGAAGCATAGTGCCCTCTAAGAAACCCCAATCAACTCTATCGTATGCCTTCTCAAAATCGAGAAGCATCATGACCAAGTCCTCGCCAAGAAATCCAGCTCGGGCCGTCGCCTCCCAGAAAGTAAAGATGTTGTCAAGGATACTGTGCTCCTTGACAAATCCTGTCTGAGTAGCATGAATCAACTCCCCCAGGAAGGGCTGGATCCTCAAACTCAAGGCCTTTGCTAAGACCTTGTAGACAGTATTGAGGATCGTAATAGGCCTCCAATGCCGAATGTCATCTGATACTCCCTCCCCCTTGGGGATAAGATAGATCAAGCCCTCTGAAAAGCTCTGCGGCATCACCCCAGTGTCCAAAACATGCTGAAAGCCCCTGCGGAGGCCTGGCCCCAAAAGGTCCCAATAGCGCATAAAAAAGGCCCGCGTCAGTCCATCCTCCCCTGGGCAACTATGTCGCGGCAGGACCCTCAAGGCCTCGGCAAGCCCAATCTCTGACAGAGGCGCACCTAGAACTGTACGCATATGGTCTGTGACCCTCCTCTGCACATGGGCCCACACAGTCTGTCTGCAAACATCTCGATCCTCAGTGGTTGGCTCCGCTGAAAGCATGTCACTATAAAATGCAGTGGCAATGGCTCTGATCTCCCCGAGCTCAGTAGCTACCGATCCATCCGGTCTACCAAGCTAGCGGACTCCTGCTCGCGCATGACGGGGTCCAGTGATCTCAAAAAACTCTCCAGTCACTCTATCACCAAGCTGCGTCCACTGAGAGGCCTGACGACGATAGTAAAACTCATGTCTCTGCTCCTCTACCTCTCTAACCTCCTGGCGTGCCTGGCTCAGCTGGGACGCCACCCACTCACATGCAGGCTGCTGCTCCTGAAGGCGCTGTAGCGAAGCAAGGCTGCGTCTCAGCCGTTGCCCCCGCTCGCGAATCTCTCCCAGTCGTGTCAAAGCTGCAGCGTGTAGAAAAGAGCTAAGATCAATGAGTCCCTGGGCACACTGGCCCGCTGCATCCTGGTCAGAGCACTGACTATCATGCCAGATCCTCTCAATGTCCTCAGCGAGACTGGGATCTGTAAGTACCATCTCTGGGATCCTCAACTGCAAGCTGGGCTCTCATGTCCCCTCCTCCAATGTCAATATAACTGGCGCATGATCTGAAAATGAGGTGCCAGCGAGAATGCCGACGGAGCCCCCTCGCTCCCCTAACCAGTCGCCCACATAAAAGCGATCAATCCGTGATAGATTAGTCCCTCCCTGCCGGCGATCCGACCGAGAGAAACTAAGACTGTCCTAAGACCGGGAGAAAGCCCCATGCTGCCATGCATCGGTGATCCTCAGTGTCATGCAAAACCGGTCCCAAGCTGCAAGCTCCGTGCCGTGCACTGTAACATGACTGCCTCCCACCCTATCTGCCGGGTCCTCAAGCATGTTGAAGTCTCCCCCAACACACCAATGTGCGGCCTCTGGCAATGCATCTGTAACCTGAGTCCAGAACTCTGCTCTGGCACTAGCATGATTGGGCGCATAGATGTTGAGCACACCCAATAGCTCATCATGCATCCTCAGAATGACATACTGTGCTCTACCAGGCACAATGATCCCTCGATCCACAATGGCCTGCCGCCATACATCTGCAATGACCATGCATACTCCTCCCTGTCCACCCAAAGGACCAAACCCTGCAGACCAAAAAGTGTCCCATCTACCAGGCATCACCGAACCATATCTCCGGATCCTGCTCTCACCCAAGTGGTGCTCCTGCATCATCAAAATATCAATGCTGCCACCAACCAGGCATCTCTGAAGCTCCTGCCTCAAGCAACCACGATAGCGTATAAAGTGTGCTCCGCCAAGGCCCTGTACATTCCATGAGATGATCCTCATGGATGCCCTGCTGAGGTGGATGCTGTCTCAGCCGTACGGCGGGCCTTCGCAAGCGGCTTGGATGGAGAGTAGTCCCCATCCGAACGGCTGCGAATCTGCCCACCCGGTGTACTGCAAGAATCCCGGATCAGGCGCCAGTGGCTGTGGCCCATGGCGACTGCCTCCCGCTCTGACAGAGCAACCTCGTGTATACACACATATCCAGGGTCGCATGCTAAGTCTGCCACTATGCGCACGACCAAATGCCGAATCCCTGAGGTATCCACACTCCCGGGATCCAAGAAAAAATGAGCCAACTCCCAAAGTCGGCCTATCATATCTGTCACCTCCAGATCGCTCATGTGATGAGAAAACTCAACTGCCTAAGTCTTCAAAGTGCTGAGAGCGAGCTCTAGAGTCCACTCCCGGTCGCAAGGGCCACATAGAGGGAACGAGAAGGCCACCGCTGAGTCTAGTGCCTCCTCCCCGCGAGCCGGAGGTATCACTACATGAACTCGGATGGGTGCTGGCTCATGGGGGCCCTCTGCTCCAAAAAGCCGTGTGAAGGTATAATCAAAAGCCTCCGAGCGCTGCCTAATGCCAAGGCGACTCAGCCGACTGCGGATAGATGAAATCCGTGAAGCCCTAATCGGCATAGGTCTCCTCTGTGATGCTCGAGCGAGGTCAGTGCTCAGCGCTCTCCGGACTGCAGGTGAGCGCCAGGGAACTGCCAGGGCCTCCCGGGAAGGTGAGGCGGGCGGAGGGGGAGGAGGGGGAGGCGAGGGAGGTGGAGAGGGAGCCGCTGCCGAAACCGGAGCGGAGACGGGAGGAGGCGATGGTGGAAGCGAGGCGGTGGGAGGGGACGGGGGTGGGGGGGGGTGAAGGTGGGGGAGCTGGCATCTCCTGGTCCTCAGACGTCGCCGCGAGGGTCTCCTCCTGGAGGGGAGAAAAGTTGTTCCTCACGGGGACCCAGTGAGGCTGAGACTGTGGCTGCTGCTGCAGCGGTCTCTGGGCGTGCTGCTGTGGCTGTCTCCCTCGGCGGCGCCCCTATCCAGGCTGCCACTCCGAAGTCTCTGTGGCCTGAGCAGGTGTCCCGGAGGCAGCCTGCCGAGCCGAATCTGTGGACGGGCCATCAGTAGCCTGCTGCTGTGGTGAGGGTCGGGGCCTCCTGCGAGGACAGGCCCTGGCCAGATGACCGACCTGCCTGCAAATGAAGCACTGGTTCGGGAGCCCCGAGAACTCCACTCTCTGATCTATCCACCCCCCCCCCCCTATCCTAGGTAGCTGAATGACCTTAGGAAGGGAGGAGATGTCAGACACCAACACTCTGACCGAAGGTAGCCCAGCTACTCTGGCCACCACTGAAGCTGCTGAGGGGCCCGTCTCTAGTACCGAGCCCACCAATGCTCCGAGCCTAGAGAGGAGCGGAAGATACTCCCGGCGGAGACCAGGGAAACAAACTGTAACATGGAAGAGGCGCTCTCCCTGCTCCGCCGCTGCTGGGTCAAATCCATGCTGCCAAGGTCTGAAGAAAGCCCGAGCACCCCTGATGTCAAGGGGACTCATGGCAAGGACCTTGGCAACGCTCTGGGCGGCCTCGAACTCGATCTGATAATGTCCCCGGCCCAGAAGTTGTACATCCAGGATCTTGCCCACATCTGCAAGAAGGCGGGCCTGAAGAAGATCCCTGATCTCCCCTCTGCTGGGGCGAGTGCCGACTATACGGCAGATGGTGGAATGAACCTGGAGGCGTTCCACCTCTGCGGTGAGGCTCGCTTCCTCTTCCGGCTAAAGAGAAAGCCTGATGGGGGTGACCTCAGGGGCGGGCGAGGGGGCTGCGGATGAGTCCCTCTGAGGCGGGGCGGGAGGAGCCTCCATCAGAGTCTGAAGCTGCGGCGAAGGCGAGGCGAAGGTGGGATCCTGCTGGAACCGAACTACACACAGAGAGGCGGGATACGGAGCGAAAAAGGAAAACAAAACCCCAAGGGGGGGCGGAAGCAAGAAAAAGGAAGGAGGGGGGGTGGGAGAAGGCGAAGGAGAAAAAAAGAAAAAAACCCTAAAAAAGGGGGAAGGCGGGGGCTGCGCGCAAGAGGGAAGGGAGGAAGCGAGCAGGCGGAGGGGGGGGGTGAGGCGCAGCAGAGGGGAGGGGGGCGCGAAGACAAGGGGGGAGGCGCGAGGAGAGGAAGCGAGCAGAGCAAGGCGGCGGCAGCAAGCGGAACAAAAAAGGGAGGGGGGGGGCGCAGCAGCAGAAGCAGGCCGCGGGGGGGGGGGGGGGGGCGCTAAAAGGACAGGCGGCGGGCAATGCAGGGAAGGCAGAGGGGGAAGGAGAGAGGGGAAGACGGGGGGGCGAGCAGGCAGGGGGGGGGGGGGGGGGCGACAGGCGTGCAGTGCAGTATCGCGAGCAGGGAGAGGGGAGGCGGGAGCTTCAGCGAGCCGAAGTATTGTCTGGAAACTGTTACAAACATGCGACCAACCTATGTAGGCATGCACGCTGCCATAGACGGCTGTTTACAGCTCTGTCCAGCCCTGTGGGTCAGTGCTTCAGTCAAAAACAGCATGTAAGAAGGATGCTTTTCAGCCCGGGGGCCTGAGATATCAACGATCAGCGCATGTGTGCTTTCCTTGCAAGCCATCAGCCTTGAAAACCCGCTAGGAGAAGGCAAAGGTTCTAGCGGAGGCAAGAAGTGCGCATAGGTGCAGGCTGCACAAAAAGAGGGCGCTTTTCAAAAGCTTGATGATGGTGTTGATAACAATGAAGATGGTCTTCACACACTCCATGGTCTCCTTCATGATGCTACAAGAGAGGTTCAAGCCTTTTTATACTTGAAGAGAGCTTTGCCTTTTGCCAAAGGCTTAACCAAACTTTTGCTTTTGCCTTTTTTTCCTTTGCTTTTCACTTTATAATAAAATATTACTCACTTTTGTCAAAGTTCTTTAACTTTGCTTTTCTAACTTTACGGCCTTGCTTTTCGGCCTTGGAGCTACTTTTTGAAAAAGTGGCTTTTAGTTTTTTGGTCCAGCTCAATCTCCTCTTGCCAGTGGTGCCCTTGGCTCGCAGTCAACCTAGTTTGACTTTTTTGCTTTTTCTTGCTTTTTGACCAAGACTAGTGCTTTTTCATGAGCAAACCTTACGGTCCCTGTCCCCATGCCTTCTTCCACGTGTCTGGTGTCCGGGAAAGGGTTCTATCATATGAAATAGAGCTAGGAGGGCCAAATAGTTACACTTCCTTCCCCTTACAAATTCTAAGTGTTGAAATTAAGTGAAAATTCAAGATTGAGTTTTCAATTAGTTATTGTGCTCGAAGGAAGCCTTTAGGTGTGTATATGGACATGAAAATCCAAACTTGATAAAAATAAATAAAACGCGACCTACTTTTGGACTCCATTTTCACATACAGTTGATTTTGGCGATTCCGCCCGCGGGGGTTGTAGACCGCACATGTTCTGGTAATTTTAAGTACCCACATGACTAGTTTCTAATAATTGTGCGCGAAGTTATACCTCTTGTAGATTACAGCCCTGACAGCGGATCTGAGAGGCTTGCCAAATCTACAAACAGCTCTTCCACAACTTCTAGAGAGTAGACATGGATTCCCAATCAATCAAGACATCAGCAAATCTATCGGAGAAGTACACGAACACTCCTTCTATTATTTTGCTTTAAATTCTTTTGAGATTAAATTAATAAATCAATAAGCATGTATATGGGAGAATCTGAATCGATGTATGGCATACTTAATCATGGCAACGATGGGAAAACACCGCGAGAAGAGGAGAGAGCGGGTTTCCCGCCAACAGCTATTTTTGATTGCCTTAGTCCGACTCATAAAATAAACACTTTTGGAGTTAAAGAGTTAGAAGATAGAATATTTGACTAGTTTGTGACTAGATTTTAGGTATAACCTTCATTAGGGACTGTTTTGCGAAGCATTTATCTTTCCATGCCTTTAGAATCAAATTTTTGCATGAAGACAAAAGTTTTAGACGACAGAAAACTCTACAAGAGTGTATGAGATGCTAGAAAAACAAAGTTTTTGAGTTATTCGAGTGCGAAGTGAGACACTTGGCTATTTTTGACAGTTTTATGCTGAAAATACAACTTTGACCGTTTTGAATACTCTCAAAGAGACCTTCGAGCTCATTTTTAGAGAACCATCACTGAGACATGCTTTATAGAGCATTCGAAGTCATAAAACTCTGTAGTTTTAACTATTCTCTAATTCCAAATAGATTGGAAGATTACTCTCCCAAAGAGACCACCTATTAGGCTTTGCCTTAGAAATTGCTATCAAGATTGACTATCTTATCTATATAAACCGGATGGACTAACGCATAATCATAGCTAAGACTTAGCTATAGTGACTAGAGATGACCTCGCTCGTTAGAACATGATAATTGCTTATGTTAAAAACAAGGATTCCCATGTGACTTAAAAGATAAAGAGAAGTTAATGACTATTTAAATTAAAAGCTTGTTTTATACTTACAATTGATTGTGATTGATTTGAATATGCATGCCTTGAAAGATTATGGACTAGAGATAAGTATAAGATGATATGTATGAGTTATGATTGCTTTGTTTTGAGATGAATGATTGATATACACGCGTATGACTGATTGATATGCATGTGTATGATGAGACTCGACATGAGAGTCGCGAAGAAATGCGACAGATCGAAGATCTCATCACTCCAAGGACTTCCATTGCGAAGACTTCCGCTGTCATCGACTCTACTTGCAATTGGTAAGCTTTTATGCTTAAACATGGAAGCAAGTAGCAGGAGGAAGGAACCAGATTACAAGATCACATATCCTGTGTAGTATTCTCTTGTCCTAGGTGCTCTCTTGCAAATTGTTGCTACCATGTGTTGATGGAACAATAGAGAGCAGATGGTAGGGAACATGGGCACATGAGAGGGTAGTGTGAGTTGCAAGTCTACATCGACAACCATTGTTTGCAATAATGTATTCATATGCATTGGTATGGAAATCTGGTCAGAAATACCCATGACACTATGTACTTGATTCTCCCAAGATCAATATACTTTATTCGAGGGAGGGGCCGGCCGTTCCGGATCATTGTGTGTCTCTTCTCAATTCAACAAATTACTTCTTGTATTGAGCATGTGTCCATTAAATCTTAGTGTATTTAAGTGTATTGATTAGCATTGTGTTCAACCAAGTCACATTGGTATCAGAGCGTACGATTCTCTTTCACTTCTATCGTGAGAGACGATCATCGTGAACACTAGCTATCTCTACACTTAGAACATTATGGACAGCCATACAGTGAATGTTGGAGATACTAACACAAGAGGCAGGGACAATGAAATGCATGCCTCAAATGCTTTACACGATGAGCAAACACATGTGGTGCACAATAGGGAACATGAATATGTGAGACAGCTGTCCCGTGGCAAAGAGAAGATGCAAGAAGAAGAGTCCATATTCTTGAGGGCTGAACTTACTCGTATGCAGGCTCTTCTCCATGCACAACAAGAAGAACTGAATCTTTACCGCCACGAGGATCCATTGGTACATGACCGTTTGAAGGCCAAGAAAGCTAAATCTTATATGGATCATGCAATGGCAATGATTGCTCAAGAGTTGCACATATAACCGAGGGATGCAGCACGTGCATATTTGGCTCGTACCAAGGATGCCTATGCAGAAAAGGTAACCATCCCACATGTCTTGGAATCCCCACAGGTGCCTGAACAAGAACTTATGTCTAAGAGGATGAATCTCCATGCTATGAGAGAGGAACAATTAGTGACTTCACGCCATGCAAGAATACCTTATGTAGCCCGTGAAGGATACAATGTTTATGGTATACACAAAACTGCTTTCAGGACAGCATTTGGGCTTTATGAGTATCTTGTTATGCCTTTTGGTCTTACGAATGCCCCGGCTACATTCAATAGAATGATGGATCGCATATTCCATGGGTACAATTTACAGGTGTCTTCTTTGATGACATCCTAGTCTTCTCGAAGACCGAAGAAGAGCATAGAGCTCATTTGGCCATTGTTTTTGAAGAATTCCATAAGCATAAACTCTTCATAAATGCAAAGAAGAGTGAGTTCTTCTTGTCAAAGATACATTATCTTCGGCATATTGTGTCCATAGATAGAGTGCGGATGGATCCTGTAAAGATTGATGCATTTCGGAATTGGCCCGAATTGAGTTTGGTAAATGAGATCCGTAGTTTTCTTGGATTATGCTCTTACTACTGCAGGTTCATTCGGCATTTTGCATGGATTGCTTCTCCTTTGCATGATTTGACAAAGAAGAAGGCCACATTTAAATGGACTAATGTAGAGAGGGATGCATTTCTCAAATTGAAAGATGCAACTACTCATGGTCCAGTGTTGATCATTCTGGATTTGCAAAAACCTTTGTGGAATGTGATGCATCTGAAAATTGCATAGGAGCTTTCCTAAATCAAGAGGGACATGCCGTGGCTTATGAGAGCCGTAGATTGCATGATGCAAAGCTATCTCTTGGCATTTATGAGAAAGAGCTCTTGGTTGTAATTCATGCACTTAATATATGGAAACATTACTTTCTTGGGACTGATTTCCCTGTGAAAACAAATCACCAGAGTTTGAGGTATTTTCTTACCCAAACTAAATTGTCAGAGAAGCATATGAGGATGGCTAATTTCCTCTCTATGTTTCATTTTTAGATCTTGCACACCCCAGGAAAGAAGAATGTAGTGGCAGATGCATTGTTACGAAAGCCGAATGTAGTAGCTATCTCGGTTGCCTCTCATGGAGACTTGTCTGCCATGCGTGATTTGTATCATATGGATGCTGATTTTGCCACTATTTGGGCTGATTTGATGGTTGGTCATGCACATGCCTCATATGTGATCAAAGAGGGTTATCTCATGAAAGATAATTGCCTATGTGTGGTGTCTGACATGAGGCAAAAGGTTTTGGATGAGTGCCATGCTCCTCCATATGCTGGTCATAGAGGCATAATGCCTACTACGCACATGATTGAGTGGTATTTCTTTTGGCCACGTATGCGGAAGGACATAGAGGCACATGTACATGCATGTATCACCTATCAAAAGGTGAAATTTGATAGGCAAAAGGCACCAGGTTTGCTTCAGCCATTGCCTATTCCCACGCAACCATGGGAAAGTATTACAATGGATTTCATTATCGACTTGCCACGGACCCAACAGGGTAATGATGCAATTTGGACAATTGTGGATAGGTTTAGCAAGCAAGCTCACTTCTTGCCCGTCAAAAAGACCATCAAAGCAGAGCATATGGTTAAAATATATCTTGCACAAGTATTCAAGCATCATGGAATGCCAAAGTCCATTGTGGGGGATAGAGATCCCAAGACTACAAGTCTCTTTTGGCAGGCCTTATTTGATAACATGGGCACCAAATTGGACTTCTCATCAACTTATCACCCTCAAACGGATGGGCAAAGTGAGGCTGCATATTCAACCGTGTTGGATCTCTTAAAATGTTATATGGCGGATCAGAAGTCTTCTTAGGAGAAGTACTTACCACTTGTGGAATTTGCATACAACACCATGGTGTATGCATCTACGAGAGAGGCCCCGTTTGAGATTGTTTATGGTAAGGTGGTTTTGCTACCCATCCTTCACACAAAGGATGAGATATTTGCAACTAATGAGTATGTAAGAGACTTGGATATTGCTTTTGCTCAGGTACGGACAGCCATTGCAAGGTCACAAGACAAGCATAAAAAGGCTGCCGACAAGCATAGAAGGCAATTGGATGTTAAAGAGAATGACTGGGTATTGCTGAAATTTGAGAAAGCAAGACTTGCAAAGAGGCCTAGCAAAGAGGGTGCATATCCTAAGCTTGCAACCAGATACTATGGGCCTTTTCGAGTGATCGAGAAGATCAATGAAGTGGCTCTCAGACTGGCATTACCTAGTCATTGGCACATACACAATGCTTTTCATGTGAGTCTCCTTCGCAAGTATGTAGGGCCGGAGCCCAATGAAACGGTCATTAAAGATCCACCATAAGTGGATGAGCTTGAGGAGATCTTGTAGCCAGAGCAGATTGTGTATCATAACTCCATATCCAAGCTTGCTAAGGTGTTTCTCAAGCTTCCAAGAGTGTTTCCGGGTGCTAATCACTCTCCTGCACACTCCCAAATGACTGAAATTCAGCAAAACAGCTCTCTTTATTGCTTTAATTTCTGGTCTTTTTGCTGAAAACCCTAATTTCAGCCCTCCTTTCTCAAGTTGAACCATAGGGGAAGCTTTCCCAAGGTTCCCTTCATCCTCTTGAAAACTTTTTTGCGAAGAAATGCAGCAGATCGAAGATCTCATCACTCCAAGGACTTCCATCGCGAGGACTTCCGCTGTCAAATCGACTCTACTTAGCAGTTTGTTCGGGGTGTGGCCATCTCCAGGAGTCCCAGTGTCATTGCCTCTCAGATTGACTGAAGGCTAAGCAGGTTTGGCAGCAGATTCTCCGCATTTTCACTATGGACCGGGCCCCCTCCTGAACAGTTACTTGGGGCACAGTTGCTTGGGCCATTAAGGCCAAGGCCAACATGGCATATGAGGAGGAGGGTGGGGGAGTTGCCCTGCGGGTCTCTCATCTCCGTATTTCCGCAATGCCAGTTCCAGCTCCACCATTGATCATTGGACTCCCAGTTCCAGCCAGAGATGGGATATCTGCAGCAGTATTGTTGCATGGCACATTTGGAGAGCTCGCTGTAGTAGCGAGGCCATCGAGGGCACCCTCAACCCGCCCCAACGGAGTCCATCTGAATCATCTGGCTAGATATCATTCATACCCTCCATGGACAATGGGGGAAGCTTCAGGCTCCAACCGTTGCAAAAGCCTCACAAGGCCTTCCTGAGGATTTGGCATCACGGCCCCCTTCTCACTTACAGTGGTGGCAAGCCCACTTGACACTATAGACCACCTGTGTGGTTGTACCACCAACCACACCCCCCCCCCCCCCCAAATTGCATAACATAGCCTTCTGCAGGAGAAGAGCATCCTTGCCCCTCTTTTCAGATTTCTTGATTCTTGCTCCCGTCTATGGAGCTGAGTTTGTACTTTGGCTATTTTGTTCGGTAACTAATAGAATGATCTCTTTCCCCGTGGGTGGGCGGGGCCGGGGGCCGGGGGGTTGGGGGGGTGTTAAAAAGGCAGGTACCAAAGTCTCCTACCCACAAGGAAAATCTCTAATGGAAGCTCTTATGGTCCTTCTCTCTTTCATTTTTCGGATAAAGGATGGAGATAAGGCCAGATTTCGGAGAACCAAGAAAGATTGGTCATGTCCTGCATAAGTAACTGATGGACAAAATAAAAACCTATACATATCAACCATTTCAAACCATCGCACTCTTTGCAAGCTTCAGTTTGCTGAGTACCCTCAAATAGTAAGAGAGCCCGACAAGGAAGCACGTGATTGCTGTCCCGGCTGCTGATACCTGAACCATGAGAAGCATACAATAATGTTAATAACTGCAGCAGTGCTCAAATACCTATTATGATTCTTGTCCCTGAGCACATGGTCATCAAAAAATGGTCACAAAGGTATCCTGCCCACACCATTAGAAGTAGCCGCCGCCCCGCTTTGTCGACTAGCGCTCCCGAAATTCCAGTCATTGCTACCTGCAATACAGTTTTCCAAGTCCAAATCAGCATCCCGCACATCAACAACCACCACCTTCTGTACTCTCAACATTAACAGAATGATCTAGTATCAGAATGGTTGCATGAGGGACACTTTCTCACTGATTTAAGAATTAATTGATTGTGAGTAGATTTAGCTGTAAATGAGCTCAAAAAGGCCCAAATTCATTGAGGTCACCCTTGGATAATTCATTGAGATAGCACCGTCATATAATTGACCTCAAGACACCGTGATTCTAGCATAAGTCTGTCCAGTGTAGTCCCATTTCCTTCCAATTCTGATTGCAACTAACTAATTGGTCATTCCGCTTCTTAATTAATGATTAATTAGGTACTAATTACTTCTGAAACAAGCATACGCACGAATGGGTGCATGCTTTGAAAGAAAAGAAAAGACCTGAAGAACAGCAATGGATAGAGAAGCAATATCTGATGATGGGAATCCTACAACAACAAAAAAAAGTATCAACATCCATTAGTAAACAAGTGACATGCTTGCAAGATACATGAGATGTACCATGTAAAAGTTCACAAAATACCAGCTGACTCAAAAATTGTGCTTGCATAAAACACAAGAGCATTGATTCCCCCTAGTTGTTGCAGTGATAGTAGACCCACACTTATCTGCGCAGAAGCACAGACCATCCCTGAACTTCTATCAGTTTTGAGTAGATACATGTAACAAAAAAGGAAAAAAGACTTGAAAACAAAATATTTTCTTACTATAAAAGGCCTCATATACTGCTTCTGCAGAAGATCTCCGAGCTTGACACGAGCTTGTTGATTGTCATTGGCAACCGCTTCCTGAATCATTATTTAAAACAGGACAAGCTTGAACACTCTACCATCGCAACCCTCTGGCTATTCCTCTTGTGTGTTTTGAGAACCACACAATGGAGAAAAAGCATAACTTTCTACGTAACTTTTTTTATGTCAAATCACCAGATGTGCTTGCCATAAAGGGCTCAGAAAATTTGATGAGAGAGAACCCAATCACCATGGCAATTTTCAGGTGCTTGGGACGACAGATCCACTATGAACGAATTATGATGAATGACTAAATGGCATTAATAGGGTGACCATTGGCTTTAAGTCTTAAGATGAGGCTCTTATTATCCTGCCACAAGGCCCAAATATTGCACACCTCCACCTATACCAACTCAATAAAACTCTGGCTCTTACATGTGTAGGTGTTACTTATAGGGGTTTGCCTTTCATCCTTTGTTAGCTAGAGATAGAAGATGAGAAGATGAGAAGACACAAAGAAGAACCGAGTTGTGGTTGAGATCCACCCAAATGGAACTCATTGTCTAGATCACGACCTTGGTACATTGCGTGCATACGAAATATATAAAGCATTAAGGGCAAAATCATCCTCTGTACTCTCTCTACAGAGTAAAGTAAAGTATCCCCAATGAATTCCAGTTGCAGGTGTACAAGAATACTCTCGGCCAAGGAACAAAGGTGTCTTATCATAACCCTATAATAAAAGTCAAGGAGATGGACAATTCAGTCTATGCATTTCTCTTCTAGACCCCACAAAGCCTTGCAGTCAACCTATTCTCTTTGCCTCTCAAGGGCCTTTGAAAGCCATCCGTGCACTAACTGAGAAGACAATACCTTCATCCCATATGACCACTGCTATATTGACTTGACACAAGGACCGCTTCATTAATCACATATGAACATGATGAAATGCCAGTTGATCTCTTCTGAAGTGTTTTTGAAAGTGCCAATCGCACAAACGCGCACAGATACACAGACATGGCCACATACAAACACATGCATAGTGATGAACCTTTTTACTTTCGAAACAAACATGTCATACCAGCTAGATGAGCTGTTTGCCTAATATTCACTAATCATTAGATTCTGAATAGTCTGGTGCACAAATTCTTCACACTACAAAATAGGTAACTACATGAAACACAAAAGATACATGAAAGAAAGATCCACCTGAATCTCCTCAGCTTCTACAACGATATCACTTTTCTTCCCACGAAGCACTTGAAGGGCAGCCTTAAAATCATCATTCCGCCCAGTCTTAGCCTGCATCAAGCAGCTCAATGTGTCACATGCTCTCGTTTTCAAAGCAATAATGTGTGACCACTCTCTCATATGCACTTTTTAAATTCCATTCTGTCTAAGGGTGATTTTAATGCCTAGAGCTTTTCTTGATCTTTACAAGATACAAACCAGCCATCTTGGAGATTCGGGGATGAAAAAAACGCCCAATATCAATAATGCACACGGAATTGCACCTGCAAGACATGTTTCACGTATCCATGAGCCATTGTAAGGTCATGAACAAGGATCGACAAGCTAAGCACAAAAAAGTTGTTAACCTTTGTAGAGCACTTGTGAGAACAAAACCCCTTTGAACCAAAGTGCATACACTGATCAACAAGGAGGGATGCACTGATTCCATTTTACAGTCATTTTGGGCTACATGTAGATCACCTATCCAACTCATATGAAAGATAAAGATGAGGACCAAACTCACCATGCTCCCTACTTAGTATGTAGGAAGGTTGATCAAGCTTTATGTCAACAACGAAGGTTGGAGAAAAGGTTCAAGAATATTCCCATAGAAATGTCCACCTATTTTAGTTGCATATCCCCACATTTGGAGAGCATATATCAACAACCTTTTTTATGTTCCTAACCAACCCTCATGGGATCTCTAACATGATTGACATACCTAGGCCTGCTACTTCCAGCCTCTTTGATACAGCCAACGTGAGGAATACCATAAAGAGATGCAATGGGGAATTGAGAATTGAGCTAGACCATCCCTGTTTCTGTTTTGATATACACCCCCCCCCCTTTTTTTTTGCTCCGGCACACTTTCTCCTTATCTCAGCCCTGCCTGCCCGTTTCTTCGTGGTACTCCCTAGCTTCACACTTCTTCAAGAGGTAGCTGTGGCATTCTCTAGTTTCCCCTTCAGAGAACTGGCAGCCGCAACCTTGGTCTGCAATGCAAGTTCGTCGGGTAGTAGACCTGCCCCTGACCAGATTTGAGACCTGCAAGCACTAGCACAAAGTGGACATCCAATTTGTCAGCAATAGGTAATACCTCGATCGAGTTCGACTCAGCCCCCTTACAAAGAACATCATGTTGTCAAGCCTCGTAGATGTACGGGGCACCCATGTTTACTAAGCTAGGTGGATACCGAACTTTGACCTATTAGCTGGGACTACCGTTTTCCCGATCATGGTTTGCTTCCTAGGTCTGCCCAAGGAATAGTTTGAGCTTCTCCCTCTAGGAAACAGAGTGCTTCAGCTAGGGTTGCAGCTATGGAGGGTCGAAGAAGACAGCCATGGCTATGGAGTGTAAACAGCCGAGAGAGAGAGAGAGAGAGAGAGATGAAATGAAATGAAATGATATATTAACGTCTTCAGAAGGCCAAAATGGCTTATGAGACCAAAAAGGTTACAACAATAGGTGGATCTGATACAATGTCTGTGTAAAGAGAGAGAGAGAGAGAGAGAGAGAGAGATTAAGCATCTACTAAAGACCCTGTCCATGGCATATCTCATCATGGAATGGAAAATAAAACAGAAAGAAAACATAAACATAGCTATCTCACTGGGGTGATACAAAACTGTTCATGGAAACTCATCATGGAATACTAAGAACATACAAACATGAGAGCAACATGAGCTCCGAGTAGATGGTATACCACTCTCCAAAATATCAAGCATGGGGCTAATGAGTATGGCCGACAGGTCTCCCTTAACTATGTCACGTGGAAAGGTAGCTCGATGGTGGTGGAGCATGTCTTGGATTTGGAGCCGATGAGGTGATCGTGGCTAACGGGGGGGTCGTGGGCATCGGGCACGCTCGAGTGCAGAGGCTCGGTCCGAGGTAACTCCTCTCGGGCGAGGTAGGTCCAGAGCAGCTCGTGGAGGGTCCACAAGATCCACTATGTCGGTGTCCTCCACCTCCTGGGTCCGGAAGAAATTGGTGATGGTTGGCTGGCGAGGGAGGGGGCGAGGGCCGAGGCTCTCTCAAGAAGGTGTCCCTGTGTCTGCGGAGCTCAAGCAGGAAGAGGCCCATGCAACGCTAGTCCTGGAAGTCAATGATCCTGGAGAGTGGACCGAATCCCTCACGAAATAAACAGTGAAACCTCCCGCGGATCTCATAGTATACTGGGCAGCGGCATATGTAATGCTCCTCTGTCTCAACCTCTGTGTGGCATAGTCGGCAGATCCTCTCCTCTCTAGGTCTCCGTATGAGCTTCCCAGCTCTGAAGATGCGCTTAGCTCTACCTGTCTCCACTTTGAGGCGGTGGGATGAAACCCGTATCTAGCCAATCGCAATCCACATGGCATGGGACATGTGAACACTCGAGTAGCCCGGCTATTGGATGAATCCATCCTCAATGAGTGTGAGGAAGTGATCTCTGTAGAAGTGTGGGGAGCCCCGGAGGTGTGATCCATGTGCAATGGGTGTAGAGGCTGAGAAGATCTAACCAGATAACCCGGTTGGTATCCTCGTGAGACAGCCGGAGAAAAGGGGAGTCCAAACTGTACTGAAGGGGGGTAGGTGGTCCATGCAGAGCCCATATACTGAGAACCAAGTGGAAACTAGTGCATACCATACTCCAGAGTGCCCCTCAAGTGCTAGCTGCCTGGAGGACTCCAACGCAAGCCTTGGGTACCTGTGGGGATCCATGTGACTGATGCGATGGAGGTATGTGACTGTCTGGAAGAATGCATCCACTACCGTCGGGGCTGCAGCAAACTCTGCCTGGATAATCTGGTGTGGGACTGATGGTTTGTTGTGGATCATACAGGAGAACATCATGACCTGGGGCCTCTCAACTCGCTACCAATCCTCATTGGATAAATCTGGCCCCCAGAAGGCTGCTCCATACATCAAGGCTAGTGTGACAAGGGTGTCAAAAAGCTAGCCCTTCGTCCTAGGCTCCTGGAAATGTGCCTGGAAGCACTGCCGCTCAAGTAAGCTCAAGGTTGCATATCCCCCCGTCACTCTGGCATGTGCTGCAGGAACCATGGTAAAGCATGGGCCACTAAAAGTGACACCAAGGTAGACATAGGATGAGACAATCTCCACAAGATCCCCTCTATATGTGAAGCTCAATATGGATGTGAAGGGGCGAGAGGTATTGAAGATCATTACCTTGGTTTTACCAAGGTTAACAGAGAGGTCCCACTGAGTGCAAAAGTCATGTAAGGCATCCAACTGTCTCTAAAGCCCTTCAGCTGAGTCTGAGAAGAGGACGATGTCATCTGCATAAAGTAGTATGGGGATCAATATGCCTGCCAGTGTGGGACCAGCCCCACCTAATCCATCAATGAAGCTCGAGATCTCATCAATGTAGAGGCCGAAAAGAGTGGGTGATAGAGGGCAGCCCTGTTTCACCCCAACTTTGCTGGAAATCTCCTGTGATGTACCTCCTGGGGCTCTCACTCGTCCAGTGACGGGTCACGGACTCATAGAGGGCGATGATGCTCCAAACCATGTAAAATGGGACTCCGATCTTCTGTAGACGATGTAGAAGGTAGGCTCAGGGTACAGTATCAAAAGCTTTGAGGAAATCCACAAAGCAGTAATAAATCCTCTGATATCGTGCTCTACCCTCCTCGACGATGGCATGGAGGGTGAAGATTAGGAGGCGGGCTCAGGGTACAGTATCGCATGCGAGATGTACTCTGCAGTGAGTCCCTCATGATCCTCGGCTCGCCCATTGCATAGTCTACGAATTGCCTTGAGGACCATGCCCTTTGTGAAGAAGGTGGAGGTGGTGGGACGGGGATCTGGTGGTGGGGGTAGGGGTGGCTGATGGGGGATACGATAAGGAAGCATGCATAGGAGTGCCATGTGTCCGGGCAGGTGATAGGTATGGGAGGGCGATGTTCTCAGAGTTTCCTCCGAGCCTCTTTGCAGTTCGGCAGGTGATAGATATGGGAGGGCAATGTTCTCGGAGTTTCCTCCGGGCCTCTTTGCAGTTCGGCCCTAATTAAAGTCGGTATAACTCATCCTCTTTCCGAGCATAGAACTCTCGTTTCTTGTGTTGGGTGAGCCATTGAGACATCCGTTGCGCTTGGCGCTTCGTGATTTGCCCAATCCGTACCTCATGCTTAAGACGGGAGCGTGTGGCCCGGCATTCGTCATCATACCAACAGTTCTGGGGCATGGAGCCGCAAGGTGGCTTGGCAATAGACCACCGCGTGCAGATGAAAGAAGCAGTGGGGGCGGATGTGTGGAGTATGGTGGTGAGTTGTGCTGTGAGGGTGGATAGGGGGACAGTAGGTTCCACATCCTGGAGTTGGCGGTAGATGTGGTTGGAGTAAACAAGGTCTAGCTCATGATCAAAAAGGACCTGAGTGTAATGTGAGATGGGGGGTGGTGGTGGAGGGACGGGTGGTGTGCAGGTAAGAGTGAAAGAGAGATAGGCATGGTTAGCTTCAAAAGGGGGTGGCGGAATGGAGAAGTCGGGGAGAAGGTGTGCCAAAGCCGGAGATCCCATAAGGTAGTCCACAATGCTAGTACCTCCTGAGTGAGGGAAGGAGGTGAGGGCACCGGAGGAGGGCCATCGGGACATCCCGTTATGGATAACGAGACTATGTACAGCTCCCAGCTCTAAGAAATATCTCCCATACACTGTGACCTCCTCACGGTCCTGTGATGATCGCTCCAGCCATGTGTCAGTGATGTCCAGCTCCTGTAGTCTGATAGGGTCGTCTAGATCGAGTAGTGGGATCTGCTGACTTCCTGTCTTGGCGTTGAAATCCCCGAGCAGGAGGACTTCCCCTAGCTGTGAGAACTCCATGATATTCCCATATAATGGTAAGTACGGTGACTAGCCATGCTATGCGGCGTAAGGGGAGTGGCGTGGTGCAAAATAACACACAACAATGTGGATGACTCTGTCACTGCTAAGCTGTAGCCGCACCCAAAGATACCAGGCATCCTCGTCCTTCCGGACGATGCTGAGAATCTGTCGGAGATGGGATCTAAAAGGGACAGCTGCCCCCCCCCCCCCCCCTTATGTGCGGGTCTCGCCTTGAAAAGCTGACTCCCACTCATACCCGGCTATGTATGGTAAGCCCCTCTCCAGACTCTGATGAGTCTCTGTATAAAAAATGACATCCCTGCCTATGAGAATCTTGCTCAAGCCTCCTGGATTCGACCACAACATGCCATTGCAGTTCCATACTGCCGACCTCAGGTATTTGGTCTCATAGGCCCCGCATCCCTGTTTGGGACGGCGCTCAGTGATAATGACTACCATCTCTATAGATAGCCCACTTGCCTGCTCTGCGGGCCTCATGAACAGTCACCATCACCTCACGCCGGTGTGCCGCCTATGCTGGAGTGAGATCATCTCCCATACACACCTGTGTGCCCTTGAGGGCAGCCGGCCTGTCTAAGAAGGCCTATCTGCTGGTGGCATCACGGAATCTAATGATGAGGGGCCGCTCTCGCATCGTATCTTTGCCTGCCCTCCATGTATCTACAAAGGGGGAGGTGATCCCGTCCACTCCTAGCATCTGGCAAAGCGTCACAGCATCCTCCTTGCGGGAAGCCCCCACCTGTAGCCCCCGTACTCGCACATGGAGGGCCCTATCCTTCTTGCATTTCTCCTCCTCGAGAGTCTCATGTATGATGCTGAATGCATTGCCACATTTGATCACCGAGAAGATGTGTGCCGCTCTGGATGGCCCTTTTTCTATGCAGGAATTCAGTCATGCTCTTCATGCCTTACCTCATGGTAAGTGTCCAGGGGAGGATGGCCTCTCCCTTGTTTTTTTCACTACTTTTTGGGATGAGATTGGGGCTGAGATAACATCGGCTTTGCAGGAGATGTGGGGCACAAGTTCTATGCCTTCTTCTCTCACTGAGGGGCTTATTTATCTTATTCCTAAGAGCGGGGATAAGACATTGATTGGCCAGTGGAGACCTATCACCTTACTTGGGACTGCCTATAAGATTCTTGCTAACGCAGTGAGCATCAGATTGCAGCCAATTTTGCACGATGTTATTCATGATACCCAAAATGGATTCTTACACGGCAGGAGCATCTTTGATAACATTTTCTCGTTTTGGGAGGCCGTCGAATGGGCTAAAGCGAGCAATCAACCCTTAGCCATTCTGCTCTTGGATTTTGAGAAGGCCTATGATAGAGTGGATTGGGACTTTCTTGAGGGTACTCTTAGTCATATGGGCTTCTCTCTCAGAGATGGATCAAGGGAGTTTCATGCATGTATCATGATGCCCACAGTAGAGTTCTTGCTTGCGGTGATAGAGGAGAGCGGTTTCAGATTTCTTGCTCAGTACGACAAGGCTGCCCATTAGCCCCTTGATTATATATCATAGTTGCAGAGGCCATGAGCATCTTTCTCCGCTCCACTGCTGGTATTTCAGGATTGAGGTTGCCTCTTTGTAGTCATGAGGAGTTGGTTGACTCTGAGTTAGTTGATGACACAGTCCTGTTTTTGGAGGCTTCACATATATGCTTATGTTCCTTCCGGGTAGCACTAGAGGAGTTCTATTTGGCAGCAGAGGCACTCATTAATTGGCACAAATCTGTTGGTTTTTGGGTTAGTGATTGTCACCAGGTCGTGAACTTTTGCAGTTGCTTTCCTTGTATTTACCTAAGTAAATACATATATTTTCTTTTTCTTTTTGTTCTTTAGTTGCTGTTGATTTCTACCCTCAGATATCTCTTGGATCAAGCTTCGACATTGCATGACCAGAGAAGGTGGACCATTGGGACTTCGTGCGACTGATGGTTTACTTGAGCCTTGGGACCCTGAAATCCCAGAAGATTGGGCATTGAAGACTTGACAGTGTGCCTGGCCATAAAGGTAGATACACATTTGTGAATGTCCATGAAATGAAAAGTCACTGTATCATGACCACATTACGTTTTCTAATGTGGTCACAAAAGAGAATGGGTCAGATGACCTCAAGGAATGCTTTGGGCATATCTCCTAAAATTTAGGAAAATTGCTATTTTTGGACAGTCATCAGATTTGAAATCTCTTCGCGTCAATCTCTCCGGAATGTTGCAAGGATCAATAATCACCAAAGGACTTATGTCAAAATGTTAGCAGATTGGGAGATTTTTAGACCGGAAGGCTAGAACGGGAAATGAGCTGCATGACTGCCATGTGGCAGCTTTTAGGCCAGTTTCTAAGTACAGGAAACTGGGCGCTTGCTTATCTTCCCCTTGGGCTCATTTTTGTAAAAAGCAGGTGGATTGTTGCAGGTTAAGAGCTATTGGAGCTTCCCCTTCCCTGTTCTCTATGCACTGAGGGTTGAGCTTGCTCCCCACAGCCTCTCTTAACCTATATTCAGCTATGGAAATGCCCCTCTAGTGGGGTAGTTACCTCACCACGCAGCTGTCCAATTCAGCACTAAATCAGTGCTGTTTTTGGACTGCTCAGGGGCTGTTCCAAGGCCCAGTTGATGCCAGATTGCAGAGGGACCTTGCTAGGGTCTACCAGGACAGTGTGGTGGTTGTACAGAGCTGAAAACAGGTCTGTGCATAAAATACAGCAAGCTGAAATTCACTGTTTTGGGCTTATTTGAGTGGTAGAAGGCCAAGGAAGAGGACCAAGGACTTGGGATTTTGTTCAGGGAAGGTTTATGTACCGAAATGCTACCAAAATTTCCTTAAAACAGGGGTTTCTTGGCTGTGAATTGCTCTTGTAACTACAGATACCATACCCTTGTAATTTCCCTTGAATTAATTGATAAATAAATACCGAAAGGGGCGCCGGACTTCGGGGCCAATATGGTGTTGAGCGAGGGAGCGAGGATTCTGTTTGTGTGTGTGTCATAAAGTCCAGGTATTTAATTGAAAGAATTACTGCGTTATGTGTCCATAGCCCGGTTACATGGTTCCATTGCCGGGATAGGGTCCTCTTTTCTGCAAGAGCCCGGACACGGATTGCATTGGGTGAACAAGAGACACACACAGAGAGGTACAGCTGATTACAGGTGAGAAAGATTACGAGATCTTTCTTTGGATACAGGATTCCTTTGAGGGCTCAGTAGACAGCATGGCAGATAAGGAAAAAGGAAAGCTCCCGGCAGAAGAGAGTTCCTCTTCTACCCGCGCCGACACCGTAGAGAGATGACAGGTGCCAGGGTGTCAGCATCTGAGCGGACACAGCCATTGTCACAGCCAGCCATGTCAGTAGAAGAACAGGAACAAGAGGATTTATTTCATGCGCAGCTCCTGAGCATCGTTGGTACCTTTGAACAGCTGGTGAAGAATCCCAGGATGAAGAGATATTTGCAGTCAAGGACAGGGGATTCCCAGGCTGAATCATCTAAGCATGCAGTTGAGAGGGCACAAGAACAAGTGCCAAGGATGCCACAGCATGTAGAGCAGACACCAGCAGTGGCAGCTGATCCAGTGCAGCATGTTACACAGGTATAGGATCAGGCAGTTAATGGTCAAGGCAGTAATGCACAAATGGTTCTACCGACCATTCCTCCTTAGGTTGCTTCCCAACCTGGTTATTTTGGTGGTGGGTCTATTTTCCAGGCCATGGCTAGACCGCCCACAGCTTTGCCAGGTTTGATGCCAAGAGGGTCACCAAGACTGATGCCTACAAAATTTGTGAACCCTCTTTATGCCAACATAGGTGTGCAGCCTAGACTTCACACACATTTCAGTCCAGTTTTGATGCCTGCAGCACCTGTTAATGTGGCTGAATTTTCTCAGTCTAGTGGACAAAGGGCAGCAAGGACTGGTGCAGAGAAAGTGCAGAAGGATTTACCATTCTTACAGCCGCCAGTCTATGATTACTTGACCCCCAAGAGCAATAAGCAAAAGGATTACAAAGAAGGTGGTCAAGCAGTGAAGTTTGAGACTTTCAGTGGGATGCAGGACAAATTGAAAGCGCTGACTTTCATTCAGCAGTTTGATGCAGCATTCAATGGAGGCAACTTCACAGAGTCTTCTAAGGTGCGGAAGGCTGCTACTTTCTTGAAAGCTAACGCATTGCAGTGGTGGACCTCACTGTTGATGCAAGGACAGGCACCTGCTACATGGGTCCAATTCAAGCAGCAGTTCTCTTTTGCATGGCTGACAAACACCTTTGAAGTGGATGTGATGACAGCATGGCACAAACTGGATGCAGCTAATTGTGCAAATCTGGAAGAGTACAATAAGAAGTTTTGGGATGCACTCTTGCCAGTAACTTCTTACAGGACAGTGCCATTGTCAGAGCAAATAGAGAAGTACTGCTGTGGTTTACCCAAAGAGATCAGGGATTACTGTATTAAGACCAATGTTTCCAACATGACTCAACTAATTGAGAATGCAAACATGGCTAATGCACTGCTTCAGGGAGGTTCAGGTGGTTTCAAGAGCACAGTGAAGAAGGAACCTCAAGGCAAAGGACAGAAGAGGCCACTCTATGGCAAGTCATTTGAAGAGAGAAAGGCATTGATGCAAGCTGGGAAATGTTTCATCTGTGAACAGAAAGGGCATATGGCTACAAAATGTCCACAACAGCCAGCAAAAGATGCGGAGGATAAACAAGGGCCACCCAAGAAGAAGACAATGCCGAGTGCAGGATTGATACCTGACATGGTTGGTGACCAGCCATGTGATGATGCGACAGAATTGTGCAGAGCATGGGGTAAAATCAGAGATGCTACAGTGCTGATTTTCTTTGACCCTGGTGCTCGAGCCAACTTTATTTCACCGGCATTGGCAGCCAAGTTGGGAATTCGTGCTGAAGAGATGGGACCAGTTGGACAGGCTGATTTGGCATGCCCTGGGCATTCGGTTCCTATCACTCCTATACTTGGCAAACTTCGCATGCATATACAGAGTTATGTCGACACAGAGGAGTTTCTTATCATGCCCTTGGAAGGATGTGATGTCCTGTTGGGAATTCCATGGTGTCATAGGAAACATGCAGTGTTGGATGCTTTCAACAAGAAAATCACAATTGTATATAGGGACAAGACTCATGTTCTGGATGTGAAGCTGAAAGGAGAGTCTGTCCCAGTTATTTCTGCTTTTTGAACCTGAATTTTGAATGACCTGTACACTTGTATCATATGTTTGGCAATGTACAGTTCTGACATTTCTTGTCAATAAATGAATGAATGGACTTTCAGTGCTTTGAAGTTGTATCTGTTACACTTCAATGAAATGATTTACATGTTGTGACACTAATAGTACAGGACACGTGCTATCGCCCTGTGTTGCATTCGGAAACACGTATATTGAAAGGCTCAACTTGCAATGGCACTACTGGTAGTGGGCAATTCCTATCATCGCCCTGTGTCATCCGTTAGCAAGTGATACATGTGATGGCATTAATAACATGGGGAATCTTGTTATCGTCCTATGTCATCCGTTAGCATGTGGCCCTATAAATATTTTAGACAAGAAACTCTTTTGTCATCTTAGCATTCACAAAGGGTAGAAGTCTTCTAAGGGCGAGGACAGCCAAGGGAAAAGCTCTCAGCCAAGGTGAAGGTGAAAGGTCAAGAACCAGAATATTTTTACAGATTTGCATCGTTCTAATAAAGCAAATACGCCATTCGTGGTGGGGACCCTACAAAGGGTATTCAGAACCCAATATTGTGTCCGACTCCCCCCCGCCCCTCTCTCTCTCTCTCTCTCTCTCTCTCTCTCTCTCTCTCTCTCTCTCTCTCTCTATTTCTGCACTTGTCTCTTTGTCTTGTGCATTATCTTTGTTGCGAAAGATTGTTGAATTCTATCCATTAAAGTTATTGATTCTGCCACATTGGTATTAGAGCCTTCTGATGCAATCGAGGTCGCTTGCTTCTTTCAAGAGGGGGGTATGTCACCAAGTGGTGAACTTTTGCAGTTGCTTTCCTTGTATTTACCTAAGTAAATACATATATTTTCTTTTTCTTTTTGTTCTTTAATTGCTGTTGATTTCTACCCTCAGATATCTCTTGGATCAAGCTTCGACATTGCATGACCAGAGAAGGTGGGCCATTGGGACTTCGTGCGACTGATGGTTTACTTGAGCCTTGGGACCCTGAAATCCCAGAAGATTGGGCACTGAAGACTTGACGAACAGTGGATCAGGACAGTGTACTTGGCCACTGAGAATGGTGCAGGACAGTGTGCCTGGCCATAAATGTAGATACACATTTGTGAATGTCCATGAAATGAAAAGTCACTGTATCATGACCACATTACGTTTTCTAATGTGGTCACAAAAGAGAATGTTGGTCAGATGACCTGAAGGAATGCTTTGGGCATATCTCCTAAAATTTAGGGAAACTGCTATTTTTGGACAGTCATCAGATTTGAAATCTCTTCGCGTCAATCTCTCCGGAATGTTGCAAGGATCAATAATCACCAAAGGACTGATGTCAAAATGTTGGCAGATTGGGAGATTTTTAGACCGGAAGGCTGGAACGGGAAATGAGCTGCATGACTGCCATGTGGCAGCTTTTAGGCCAATTTCTAAGTACAGGAAACTGGGCGCTTCCCCCCTGGGCTCATTTTTGTAAAAAGCAGGTGGATTGTTGCAGGTTAAGAGCTATTGGAGCTTCCCCTTCCCTGTTCTCTATGCACTGAGGGTTGAGCTTGCTCCCCACAGCCTCTCTTAACCTATATTCAGCTATGGAAATGCCCCTCTAGTGGGCTACTCTCATGAATTATGTACAGCTGTGTGGGGAATATGCTTTTTGGCTGAGGAAAGAGCCTCCTTTGACAGGAACAGGAGCAGCTAACTGCTGCTCCAAAGTAGGAACCGGTGAGGTAGTTACCTCACCACGCAGCTGTCCAATTCAGCACTAAATCAGTGCTGTTTTTGGACTGTTCAGGGGCTGTTCCAAGGCCCAGTTGATGCCAGATTGCAGAGGGACCTTGCTAGGGTCTACCAGGACAGTGTGGTGGTTGTACAGAGCTGAAAACAGGTCTGTGCATAAAATACAGCAAGCTGAAATTCACTGTTTTGGGCTTATTTGAGTGGTAGAAGGCCAAGGAAGAGGACCAGGGACTTGGGATTTTGTTCAGGGAAGGTTTATGTACCGAAATGCTGCCGAAATTTCCTTAAAACAGGGGTTTCTTGGCTGTGAATTGCTCTTGTAACTACAGATACCATACCCTTGTAATTTCCCTTGAATTAATTGATAAATAAATACCGAAAGGGGCGCCGGACTTCGGGGCCAATATGGTGTTGAGCGAGGGAGCGAGGATTCTGTTTGTGTGTGTGTCATAAAGTCCAGGTATTTAATTGAAAGAATTACTGCCTTATGTGTCCATAGCCCGGTTTCAGTGATTCACCGAGAGTTGATTGGGGTGCAGAGCTTGGTTTTACTTGGATCAGCAGAGGATGTACTGCTAGATATTTGGGATGCCAAGTTGGGATTGATATTTCTCCTGCACATTAGTTTGCTCCGGTACTTATGAGTATCCGGAAGAAGCTCCTCCATTGGAGCTCCAGGAGATTAGATTTAGCCTCTAGAGCTTTGGTGGCTAATCAGGTTTTGCTTGCCTCAGCTTGGTTTATTGCCTCTTGTTGGTGCTTCTCTCATGCGTGCATTGGCCAATTGCGGAGATTGATCCGAAATTTTCTCTGGTCGGGCTTGGATGGCACCTCAGACACTCGTGCCAGGGTAGCTTGGCTCACAGTTATTCAGCCCAAAAGAGAGGGGGGCTTGAATATTATCGATCCGGATGTTCAATGCAGGGCGTTGCTTTGCAAACTTGTGGTCAGAGGTTTCCTACCAGGCACTGAGCCTTGGAAGGATTTTTTCTTGTCTCAGATTTCCAGATGTACACCCAGGTCGGCAGAGACTGGATGCCCAACACACGTTTTTTGTTCACAAAGGCTGATATTAGGGCACCATCTTCCCCTCTTATTGCAGCCATTGTCAGAGCATGGAGAAGCATGAGATATTTTTTGTGACAAAGGCTTCCTAGGTCTTTAGACAAGGCTGACCGACAACCTATTATGTGGAACGAGTTCATTAGGGATGAGGCTGGTCGGCCACTTGGTGCATCTCGTTATATGCAGTGGTCAGGATGGAAGAGATGCGCATACACAGTTCTTGCTTGGAAGGACCTTTAAGAGTCTTCCGGAGGATCGGAGAGTTGCATCTACTCAGCATCTTAGGGGCTCTCGCATTCGTATTGATCAGATTGATGCTGCTATTCTGCATGAGTGGCTTTCTGGGACCTTTCACGGAGACTATCATCCGAGTTGGCTGGGAGTTTTTTCGAGGATAGGCATACCTCTGCAAGTCATTGCTCTGCCAGGCCAGGAGGATACAGGTTTCCTCATGTATTCTATCATGCCTGGTGGGAGATTGAGGAGATGTAGTATGGAGGAGATGTAGTATGGAGGAGATCATACCAAACACTAACACTTCTCCTCAGATAGTGACTCATGGCTCTTGGTGTTTGTGGCTATATGGTGGCATTCCTATCAGATATCTTCAGTGGGATCCAGGAGAGTGGGAGTGGATTGATGCCTTCGATCCTTTGAAAAGCCTTCCTTTTTTCAGTTTCACTGTTCGGAATGCCAGGCTTCTCCTCACTCGACAGATGCATATGATCCCTACTCTCAAGCCTCATTGGGAGAGCTATGATATTTCTCCAGTGATACAGCGCAGATATTGGCATAGACTTTGGTACTCATACAGAAGGAGCCAGATCTCTCATTTCTTTTGGTTATTCTTACATGGTGGTCTCCCCACCAATCAGTGGAGATCAATTTTCGGTGTAGCAACTTCCTGTCCTAGATGTGCGGCAAATTCTGAGTCCGTACAACATTGTCTATGGGGGTGCAGCATTGCACAACAGATTTAGGGTCCTGTAGCCCAACTTATGGGCAAATTGAGTGGCCGAGCCATGCATGTGACTTGGGGGGCAGTTGCTTGGCTCTCCCAGTCCGGTCCGCAACTGTTTTATGAGGGCAGTGATACAGATTCTATTTTTTTCATTTGTAGAGGTATTGCCCAGCATGGTTTATTGCAGGATGTTCCTCACTCTGATTATACACCCCCTAGACAGAGGATTGACACCAGTTGGGAGATTATTGCCAGTATTACAGCATGGCAGATCTGGAGAGCTAGATGCACGGAGGCTATTGAGAGTGTCCAGATTTTTGGGTCTCAGTGCATTAGTACTATATGGGGTGATATCATCCACACTCTTATGGCTACTTGGGCTCGCATTCAGGGGCCCTCTCGTTCTGCACAGGCAAAGCGTGTGTTATTTATGCGGGAATGGGACCATGGCATCTTCTTTTCCTCTAGTACCACAGGTCTTACATGGCATCATGATGCTCCTCAGTGGTTGAAATCACCTTACATATTGGGGTGATTCTATTCTCTTCTGGCTTATAGTTGTGATTGTTGTATGTTTTTCTCATACTTAATAGAAGTCTCTTTCTGGAGAAAAAAAAAATCACTGATGACACTATCACCTACATTTCTGGGAACAAAAGAGAACCTTTATAGCATATCCCCTCACCGAAAAAGGAGTTTTGACTAGCCTCCAGAAATAGCATCAACTTGCACAAATCTAGGGGCTTATGGGTGTTATGTACCTAGCACTAGTCCTTCAAGTTAGGGGAGCCTTGCGATTAGGGAAAGCATGCTTAGTTGGGTGGCTAAGGTCCAATATCAATAAATCCAAGGTTATGGCTATTTATGATTGGACTATTATTTATCGCAACAATAAGCACTATATAAGTGAGTCTTGGGTTATTATTGATTCATTGTGGTTTGGACCTGGACCAAGAGGCTTATCGTGGGAGTGGAACCTTAGCCATTGGCTCAGGGGAGGTTTGCAGACGCTAATCTACGGTTGGGTAGTGAGCTTGCCTACACCCCTTTTATGTGGTTTCTCTAACCTTGTTTGTGCCTATGTATTAGGTTGAATCCTGGAGGGATCTTACATTTGGTATCAGAGCAAGCCTAATCGCGGAAGTGATAAAAAAGCAAGATTTGCATGTTGTCGTGTTTTTATCAAGGTTGTCTGAGCCAAGTATGGTTTGCTAGCAAAACCTAAAAAAGCAAGGTTTGCGTGTCGTCATGTTTTTATCAAGATTGCCTAAGCCACGTATCTCTCGATCACCATATCTGAGGTTTGAATCTACCAGAAGTAGGTGCTTTTTCAGGTTTTGCTGGCAAGGTAGGGTGCATGTGGATTCTGAGAGAAGGGGGGATTGGTATGCATGTGTGCGGGCGGGATTGCCCCAGGAAACCCCTGATTCTTGACTGTAACCCTAGGCTTTTCTGAACTCTTGGAAGCACTGTGTTGCATGGGCTGTGGACTAGCAGCCAGACATGTAGGAAAGGAAAGAGCATTACGTGCAGGTTCTATGAGCAGCAAGCGGCTGTCTGATATGACTGGATATGCTTTGCACTAGGCGCCAACAGCAGCCAACAAAAGCTGCGCAGGACAGCAGCCAGACAGACCAGAAGAACTGCTGTGCGCAGGGCTGTAGGCCTGGACCAGGTCATACAGCAGCAGCAGGCCGTACCATGGCTGGTCAGCAGATGGTACACGACCTAGCGCATGTTGGGCAGGTTGGCGCATATGGCAGGGCAGCAGGACGGCAGCAGATGGCAGCGCATAGAGAGAGAAAAAGCAGAAGTTGGCGACCAGTGTTTTTTGGAAGAAGAAAAGCTCAGTTATGCCACTTATAGGGTTAACTCCTTTTTTTAACTCAACAGTCATGTTATTTTTATTATTAAAAAGCATGGGGCTGCAAGGGGTGGGGCAGTTTTTTGTGCACAGTTTATAATAGGCCTTTTTTTGGGGGGGGGAAAAGCACTTGGGTGTTTTAAGCCATAAAAAAGGGAAGGCCTAAGGCCCTTTGTACTCAGCCCGCTATGAAATTGACTGAAGGCTTGTCTGGGAAAAAGTACTTGGGTGTTTTAAGCCATAAAAAAGGGAAAGCCTTAGGCCCTTTGTACTCAGCCCGTTACAAAATCAACTGAAGGCCCTTCACGATGATTTGTCATCAGATCTTCATCTCTCATGCGAGGTGTACAGGTGGGTTACTTTGTTTTGCATGCTTTTCTCTGGTTTCTCCTGTGAAACTTTTGTTTTTTCCCTAGCGTTTCTGAATTTTCAGAATCAGTCACATAGTATCTTGCGGTAGCAGACCTTTTTTCTCCCTTTACCATGGCCGCACGACTCCACTTTGTTGATGATGTTTCCAACCACGAGAAAGATCGTCCTCAAGGGTCAGGGTGAGAAAACTTACTTCGAGGAGCAGATGGCTCAACTCCGAGCAAAGTTCCAAGAAGAGATCCAACTTTTGCGGGGTTCAGGTGGTGGTACTTCAGAGAGCGGTGATTGGTGTTGCGGTTCTTGCGGGACCAGCAGCAGTCACTCCTTTGTTCGTACCCAAGGTTTTTTGTGGGTGATACAAGGAGATGACCCAGGAGGTGGTTGACTCAAACCGCTAGAACGTACACACTAAATTTCACCCGTTCTGGGAAGCTCGGAAGTTTTAGATGGTTAGGGGTCTCTTGAGAGGGCAAGCCCTGAAATGGTGGAGAGAACTCTGGAATAAACCGAGTACTTGGGTGGATTTTGAGACAATGTTTCACGATGAGTTCCTCCAAGCGGTGGATGGGTTTGATATAGTGGCAAAGACTATAGACTTGGACATGAGAAAAGTATCTTTCGACTCATAATTGCAAAGATGTAGAGAGTTGTCACGGTACGAAAATACGATACCCTACGGGAATTTTTGGTATGGTATGAAATTTTGGGATATAGTACGATAAAATATGGTTTTTTTTTAACACTTACAAAGACATTTTCAATTTGGAAGGGTAGACTCTAGAGAAGTTGTTTCAAAACAAAATTTCATTAAAAATAAGTTTGAAGTGACAAACAAAAGTACATAAGCATAGAGGTGATGCCTATGTTCACATTCCAAAGAAGCAGAGGGGGAAGCTTGACTCGAAGTCCCAAAAGCTTGTTTTTGTGGGATATAACTCTCTTTCCAAAGGCTACAGGTTATATGACCCAAACAGAACGAGGTTGTTGTCAGCAGAGATGTTGTCTTTGATGAGCATGTTCCAGCTTCCACTGTTGAGAAGCCACCACTTCTTGGAGAACCAGATGAGTATGAGGATGATTTCCGGCTCTTGTTCCCGCTAGCTAGCCTCAATCACTTGTAGAGGTTGAGCCCGAGGTTGGAGATGAACCACGGCAAGAGCAAGAGGCCCCGCATTCTGTTCGAGTACCAAAGTGGCTGTTGGACACCATTCGGGAGTCAGGTATTGCGGAGTACCCCTCCAAGTGGACCACAAAGGATGGACCTCGAAGATTGCACACAGTTCATGATAAAGGAGCTTTTACAGGTGAACTATGCATTGATGTCTCGTATCATTTGGGACAAAGAGCCCACTTCCGTTAAGGAAGCTCTTTCCCAAAAGACTTGGAGGAAAGCCATGCAAGTGGAACTTGAAGCCATAGAGAAGAATAACACTTGGGAGTTGGTTCCGAGGCCGTCAAAACAGTCAGTCATTGGTGTCAAGTGGGTCTACAAGACCAAGTATACATCTGATGGGTCGGTGGACAAGCACAAGGCCAGACTTGTGGCTAAGGGCTATGCTCAGTGGCCTGGCATTGACTATGAGGACACTCTTGCATCGACGGCTAGGATGACCACAATTCGGAAAGTTCTTGCCCTTGCCTCTTCTCAACAGTGGCCGGTGTATCCACTATGAATCGGGATAGCGGATTTGTCACCAATAAAGATGTCACTAGTCTGCCTTCGAAGATCTTGTAATAACTCTCGGGAAGGAGTCGTGTGCTTGGAAGAAACACTATCTAGAATCCACTCCCGAGTATCCCTAGTGGTGAGACCAACTGCCTCCTTGCAAGCTCGGGTATCCATAATCTCCAACTACACAAAAGCTGGAATCTTTGCAGTGCAGCTGAGGAATCAGCACCTCTCTCGGTGCTCCGTTGAGGACATTTCCTCCGATAGTGACGCTTCTAGTGGCCACAATGGTTACAAGTCCGCTCGGCCTTCAAAGCATCACGCTATGAGTCGGGCTACTTCTCAGAAGACTTCGCCAGTGAGGACTTCTCTTTTCCCTTGTTGTTGTTGTTGTTGTTGTTGCGGCCATTTAACCGCTAGCCAGTCAAAGCCTCAGAACCTCCGCCCTGTGGAGGGTTCATAAACCGCTCTTCCTGGTCCAAAACCATCGGCATAAGCTCCTCCCATGTAATGGTGCTGAGCCTCCCACTGTAATCAAAGAAGAATAGAAAGCTGAGTACTGGTGTCATGTGCAAGTTTGCCCATGGACATGTCCAAAAGCTAGTCCAGAAGAGGTAGCCGGGAAAAGATGACTAGAACTAGGATTTTGAGCACAAAGTGCAGATGTGGCAGTATGGGACATGGAGAAGGACGTGAAGAGGATGCTGTCGGCTGCATGAAGGGTCTGTCGACTGAACCAAAGGAGAGTCGGCTGTACCAAAGGAAGGCGGCTGCAGGCACTTCAGTATTTGTGGATTTTATGACCAGTCAACTGGCCGACCAGCAGTCAGCCAGCACTCCAAGGGTCGAAAGGGCCTATAAATAGGCATGTGTGCTCAAGGATAGACTCATTCACTCCATTAGGGAGTGGGTCCTTTGTGTAGGACTACTTTGGTGTATTCCACCTTTTCATGAAGGCAGCCTATGGCTGTAGATTTAGGGTACCTTTTTGTACCATATGAATATACTGAATTTCCAGCTATCTCTCTCTCTCTCTACTCTCCCTTCTGTTTGCGTTTTTTGCATCAACATGTTCTAAGTGGTGTTTAGGGCTGAAAGAAGACTCTCAGAGCTTCCGTGTGTTACATTGGTATCAGAGCATCAAGCTCAGCAAGGCTAAACACTGATTCAGTCCCATATGATGGTGTACAGGTCCAAGGTACAGGAAAGTGCACACGTACGAAGCCCAAGGCAAGGAACACAAGATCGAGAAGAGCTCCCAGGAGGTTTGTTGGTGGTGTTCCACAAAGCCAGAGGGGATGGTAGTCCTGTGAGCCAAATAGGTTCTCGGGCAACGGTCCCAAGGGAGGATTATCCTACAAGCGGTGGAGTGAGAGTGCCAAACTCATTTCTCAAGAATGAAGACCAAGACAATGTTCAGAGTCAGGGCAAGAACGGATTGGGGACTGGATGGAACAGATGCATAGATTTTATTCAGAGTCACAGTGGTTTTGGAGACCGGGCCGGGTTTTCAAAGAAAATGGTTGCCAGAGATAGATGGATGATAGAGGGACTTCAAGAATAGAATGGGATGATGACAGTCATCCAAGAACAGGTTGGAATCCCGTCATCAAGTTTAGCAGAGGGGGATGTCATGTGCAAGTTTGCCCATGGACATGTCCAGCAGCTAGTCCAAAAGAGACAGCTAGGAAAAGATGACTAGAACTAGGATTTTGAGCACAAAGTGCAGATGTCGCAGTGTGGGACATGGAGAAGGACATGAAGAGGATGTTGTCGACTGCATGAAGGGTCTGTCGACTGAACCAGAGGAGAGCCGGCTGTACCAAAGGAAGGCGGCTACAGACGCTTCAGTATTTGTGGAATTTATGACCAGTCGGCCAGCACTCTAAGGGTCCAAAGGGACTATAAATAGGCATGTGTGCTCAAGGATAGACTCATTCACTCCACTAGGGAGTGGGTCCTTTGTGTGGGACTATTTTGGTGTATTCCACCTTTTCATGAAGGCAACCTATGGCTGTAGATTTAGGGTACCTTTTTGTACCATATGAATATACTGAATTTCCAACTCTCTCTCTCTCTCTACTCTCCCTTCTGTCTACGTTTTTGCATCAACATGTTCTAAGTGGTGTTTAGGGCTGAAAGAAGACTCTCAGAGCTTCTGAGAGGGGTAAGATGAGACAGCAAAGTGATGGCCATATCCTCTGAAGATATCTCCTAGCCTGAAGAGCTTGGAGTTTGTTGATGTGCTCTCGCATCGCAGAAGACTTTGCAGGATTCATCACTCGCATCTGCACTTCCAAGAAAACTCTCTTCATGGGTGATACCCTATTGTACAAAGAAGCCAAGTGCTACCAAATCCCTCGGGCCAGCATCATGTGTTTGATGTGATTGATCACTTGGGGTGTGCAATTAAGGAAGATGAAAGAACGCACATGGGCATTCACACAATCCCACAATTGTGCCTGAGCCTCCCGCTCTTTCGTAATAGTGGATAGTGAAAGCTCCTCCCCCTCCAACTCTGGCCTTGGAACTCCAACCACAATGAAATCAACCAAATCATAAGACTCCAAGAGAGACTCCATCATTACCTTCCAGATGCCATAGTTGTTCCCGTCCACCTGTCGGTCCATCGGGAATGTCGGGAGGGTGGGGATCTTCACATGCTTTTCTGCCATCTCGGGGGTTCACAAGGTCTTGTGAAGAGAGGATGGGTGGGAAAAAAATTGAAGAAAAGGCTGCAACTGCTATGCAAGGTGGCTGTCCAGCAAACAATGATGCCCGCCTTCTACCTGCTTCTCCACGTCCCAAATAGCCCAAAATCACTCCAACCAGCACCAATTGTTGCTGTCCCCGAATGCTCTCACTGTCTCCAAGCTTCAGGACAGCTGGGGCTCTAATACCATGTCGGAATGGGCAGCGGAAATGAGACAAACACCTGTGAGAACAGAAACGCAGAACTGCATGAGAGAGAAATGCTGTATAAACTCTACTACATACACGAACTCTGGTACAAGAACAAGTGTGGGACAAGGGTGGTATATATACCACCCTGGGCTGCTGGTCGGCCACAGCAAAACAGGCCGACAACAGCACACGACTGGAAAAATACCAATTGGCCAGCACCTAGATCAAGTCGGCCAGCAGATCAGTAGTTGGCCAATGAACAGATCAAGTCGACCAGCACAAATCAGCCCCCCATGACCAAGAAAACAAGGAAAATATGGACAATGAGGAAAAATGGAGAAAACTCCTAACCAAGCGGCACACCCTTAACAAAGGCCCTCACTCCCTACTGAGTAATATGGTACAGACAAGAGATGATTCCTAACACTCTCGACATGGGCCCAGCACAGTCCCTCCGAGATTAGACAACTTCCCCCAACGGCCCAGGCAAGGATCCTCGCTGGGATACGAGGCACGGACAAACTTAGCCTTAACATCGACTCTTCCATCCCCCCAGAGTGGCTTACTCCAATCCCAAACCCCTCTCCCCCTCAATGACTAGGAGTGTTCACCAGACATGACATACCTTTGGCAGTGCATGGTGCTGATGAGAGTTAATCCTTCCTCATTTATTCTATCAGACCTCGTGGCAGACTTGTTAGAGCGGAGTCCCCTTCAGAGGATCTAAACGGATGCACTCCGCAAAGAGTACGAGTGATTGGTTTCCACAAGCATGGTTGGTACATCAACCCTCCACCGGCCAAGGTGGCCAAAGAGGGCTCTTGGCAGCTATGGTTATGGGAGGGCTGCCCGCTCACGCGCCTTCAACGGGACCCAGGAGCGCCCACCCCCCCCCCCCCCCCCCCCCCCGGGCAGAGTTACTTGGGGCACAATTGCTTGGGCCACCGAGGCTCAGACAGCCATGGCATATGAGGATGATGGTGGGGGACTTGCACTGCAGGTTGCTCATCATCATATCTCGACAGCTCGAGTTCCGGTTCCCTCTTCAATTCTCTGGGCTCCAAGTTCCTGCCAGAGATGGGATACTTGCAACAATAAGGGCCCTTTTCTCTTGTCATTCTGGTTATCGCTCCCTCTACGGAGCTGCGTTTGTACTTAGCCTGTGTGGTGGTTCCTTTTGGTAACTAATAGAAGGATATCTTTTCCAGAAAAAAAAGACCAGTGGTGACCAATGGCAGCTCAGACAGCAAAAAGAGATATACGGCACTCTACTATGAATTGGCAAGTTTTCCTGATACCATTTTAGAACAGCCTTTGCACACACCCTCTTGAGACTTTTTCAGGCCATGATGTCAAGATCCAAGCAGTAGTCCCTGCTGTGACAGAGTTAAGATGGGGCCAAGACCAGACGGCGCCATAGTAGGAAGGGACGGGGGACGGGGACAGGAACGAGACGGGGAACGGCCGTATGTAGGGAATGGGGATGGGGGTAGGAACGGCACTTAAAAATTACTTTGTCGGCGCCACCCACTCGTCTATATGGGCAAAGCTTGCATGCCCATGGCCATGCACTGCCTCCATGAGGGGATGGGGTGTGATTGACCTCATCCCACCATGTCCATCCCGTCGTCCTTCTACGGGAACTTGAAGTGCCGCCGCCACGTGAGGAGGATGCCATGGATGATGGATGCCTCCTTGTCACGATAGCTTGAGAGAGAGAGAAATGAAATGAAATGAAATGAAATGATATATTAACGTCTTCAAAAAACCAAAATGACCTATGAGACCAAAAAGGTTACAACAATTGGTGGATCTGATACAATGTCTGTGTAAGAAAAGCTAAAAACAACTAACTGAAACTGAAATAACTATGAGGAAAAGTACGGTACTAGGAGCTCCTAATGGATAACATCTGGGAGGAAAACTACAGCAACAAAGGTAAGCATCATACACATCACTATCCAAAGAAGTCTCTCATCGGTCGATGGCGGATATCCTCAATGTCGTCCATGGTGAGTACTCTGACTGGACGTCTCCCATGCCGTGCTAGTATGGTCCTGATCCTCTGTTGTAGTCTCCGCTGGTGTCGAGATGGGCCTCTCATCTTGGGGCGCCTGGACCGCCCCAGCTCTATAGCCCGATCAATCAATGTACCTCTAGTGCGGCTATGCTCTGGGGCTAGCTGCAATGCCTGCTGGCGTGACTGCTCAATCTCTGGTCGAAAGAAGTCTGTAATCTGCCTCTGTAGGTGTCTCTCCCTCTCTGATCCCCTCCCTCTCAAGAGACCCTCTCTATGTCTACGAAGCTCCAGCAAGTATAATCCGAGGCATCTCTGATCCTGGTATCTCATGACTGTAGAAAGTGGTCCGAAACCCTCTCTAAACAGGCAGTGAAAACGGCCTCGTATCTCATAATATACTGGACAGTGACATATGTAATGTAACTCTGTCTCTGGCTCCATCTGGCATAGCTGACAAATCCTGGCCTCAGCTGGTACTCCTCTGAATCTGCCAGTCTCAATCTCTAGCTGGTGTGAGGATGTGCGCATCTGACCAATAGCACACCGTACCCCATGAGAAAGATGAGTATCCATGTAGCTGGGTCTAATCACAAACCCATCCTGCGTGAGCTGGAGAAGATGATCTCTATAGAAAGCAATCTTCGTACCAAGCTCCTGTGTCGGCTGTATCCATGTCCTCCTAGTGTCCAGCTGAATCAAGTCCTGCCTGATGAGTCTGGTAATCTCTGCCCGTGTGAGAGAGAGAGAGAGAGTGAGTGAGGCTTGAGCCTTGAAAGTTGAGGGATAACTTGAGTGTGAGGGTGGGTGTGGGTGTGTGTGTGTGTGTGTGTGTGTGTGTGTGAAGCTTGAGAGAGTGTGTGTCAGGGAGAGTGTGCGAGTCTTGAAAGGCTAGAGCTTGCTTGTGTGACAGCTTGAAACTTGAGACCTTGGCCCTTGAGGCTTGCCGCTTGAGGGAGATAGAGTGTGTGTGTGTGTGTGTGTGTGAAGCTTAAGCTTGAAGTGTGAGAAGGAGTGTGTGTGTGTGTGTGTCTTCTTACAAGGAGGGAGGCAAAAGAGAGGCCATGGCCCAAGGCCTCAACGGCTCAAGGCCTATGGGCCAAGGCTAAAGGCTCACGAAAAGCCCCCCAAACGGCCAGAAAAAACGGTCAAAAATGTGACCGTTGCCAAAACAGTAACCTGGGGCGTTCCCATGCAGCTGTCCGTCACAGCCGTCCCCTCTTGGATCCGCCCCGAAACGCCGTCCCTTGTGAGGGACGCCCGTCCTTCCCCATCCCAAAGTGTTCCCGGGACAGCGTCCCCCCCATTCCAAGGGTCCATCCCCTCTGTCCCCTATGACTATGCCAGACGCCTACCTACTATAGGGCTGACACACTGCCAGATCAAAAAGACAGCATACCACAACACCTAGGTCAATACAGACAGTCAAGATGAAATTGTTGCAAAGCCACATGACCAGGGGATTCATAGTTGCATCTAAACCACCTCCCTTAGACACACAATGCACCGTTGAGGAAATTGTTGCAAAGCCCATGACCAGAGAATTCATAGCTATATCTAAACCACCTCTTTTAGACACACAATGTATCCTCATCTAGCAATATGGGCATTTGTTACATCATTTCAACCCATACGTATGGCCAAAATTCACTGACACTATCATCATGTGACGTTCACATGCTCACAGTTCCTTTCATTATCATCATGTGATGTTCACATGCTCACAGTTCCTTTCATTATCATCTTATATCATGATAGCTCTAGGGAATGCTAGAGGCATCAATGGACAAAGGCAAATACTCATCCAAGTCAGATGCCACAGTCACAACGTTGGGAAACATTTGATTGAGATGGGTACAGCACAAGGCTGCTCATATTTAATGGAATGAAGTGCTGGCCCACATCCTGAGGCTCAATTTGTCATCCACATGGGAATGATGGGAGCATCACCACTGTGGATTATTATCTCATTCTTCCCCGAAATTGATCACTGAGATACTTGATTTTCATGTCCTCCGGCTCATTCCAGGAGCCAGCCACTCTCACCTCTCTTTCAGCCTCAAAAACTCTAAAAACCCACCACTAGACCCATCCAAGATTAACACTTACAATCACTATCATTTCTCCCACGAGCACGACATAGGTTATAACATTAACCTGGCTAACCTACTTGACCCAATCAACAACCTCCCCTAGCCCACAGAAAAAGCCTCTATTCTCGGTCACGGGACTCCATACTGCAGCCCAACAAAGCTTCCCCTTCACAGTCAATGGAGATGAGACTAGATCTACACTCAAGCACACACACACACACACAGCTTATTGAGCCCACACAGACAGGCATGAAATGTTTACTCACCAACAACTGCAAGTGAACGCCATTCAATCGCCATCCCCATCAAATATGCGAGAAGAATTCCAAATGTTACAGAAAACTGTTGAAATGACAAAAACTCAAGTTAAAACAAAGCCTCACACAATTTTCTGCATTGGCATCCTGATTAGATAACTGGAGAAGGACAAACCTCTAGTCCTGAGATATGAGACTAACCTGATTTGCAGTGCCAAGGGTACCTCTCAGTTGCTTAGGAGCTATCTCGCCAATGTAGATGGGAACCTGCTAGCACACAGATGATAGAAGTTATAAGCACGTGAGTAAGGACTTAAACTAGATAACAAAACATTCAAGACTTGCAGGGAGTAAAAGGCTCACAGTGAAGGAAATGATGCCTACACCAAACCCCACCAGAATCCGTCCGATATACAGACTGTACAATCCCTACAGATGGGCAAAAAAAGCAAATGGATTGACTTGCAGGCTTTGCAGACTTGTAAACAGTACGGACACATAATACCTGATAGTAAAAGCAGCCTTTATGGCATTTTTCTTGGATTTCAGACTCAGCTTCTCCAAGTGACCCACCTCTGCTAGTGCAATGGCCACCCAACCACATATATTTGGAACTGCTGCTGCAAGTAGAGCCTGTTTTCAAAATGCATAAATAAGAGTGATACTGTGCCAGATCAAAGCCATAGAAAGTTGGTCCTGAAGAGATGCTCACCCCTTTTCTTCCAAGAAATTCTGAAAGTTGGCCACTTGCCAATGCCCCAATCATTCCCCCAATATTGGACATAGAGCCAAAAAGAGAGAACTGCAACCATATAACAAACTTAGCAACAATGCTTCGAACAAGGAGAAGTTCATGCCTCTAGAATCCAAGATTTACCCTTAGTGAACCCATAGTAATAGCATAGTATTACCCTCAGCATTGCCCTCGGTGAACCGAGGGTAATACCTTTTACCCTCAGTATCAGCCTTAGAGCCTATGCTTGACCTTTAATGTCTTGTTATAAAACTGAAAAGAAAGTTGACATTGGAAACATTGTAGCCATTTACATGGTCATCTATGTGTGTGTTGCTACTTTGATCTCCACTCCAACAATTGGTATCAAAACACAATTGGTATCAGAGCAAATTCTCTTTGGCCGTTATCCCCTTGACATCTTCTCCTTGAGTGATTGTCACATTTGAGCTATCCTCTCAAGTAGAGAAGGTATACCCCATAATTTCCAACAACCATCATATGAACCACTTACTAATGATTTCACATCTTTATCATAAGCAGCTGCTATAGTGTGTTGTTAACTACGTTAAGAGAGTTTTTGCATGTTTCAGTGCTCATTTCGCATGATGTGAAGTTTCCGCAAACATCCCGGGTGGAGTTTCAATTCAAGCTGTTTTTGTTCGATTTTGAATATTCTACATAGCAGCAGCAACATTGAGGTTGCATCTCTCGGATGGGGTATATGTGCCATCCTATCTTTCATGTAGTAGATTGAGAGATGCTAAGTGCAGGAGATAACTTAGTTTCTGACCAAGAACTTATGAGACTTCAGGATCTATCTATAGCAGATTGTAGGCATTGTATCCTTAGGAATGAGTGGTTAATTAGATGGAGAGATCGTTTTGATGAAAACAACACTTGGGAGAATGTTGCTTCACTTTGACGTTACTATCTAAACTTTGTCTCTTAATCTTTCATTTTAGGAGGGGGATGTCCCACGTTGTGTGGACATAACATGGCTAGCATTAGAGGCCAATCGAACATTTCTAATAGCAGTGTGAATTAATCAAGTGGCTATATAGTTGGGATTATGTCTTATTTGTGAGTGGTTCGAGTTATGGAGCTCTACCTTGGGACCGGGGCATCCTAGCTAGTGGTTAGCCCACTAGTGAGCAATGCCAGTGATAGCCAAGATGGCTAGGGGTGCTGGTGTGGGATGCACACGTTTTGTGGGCTTGTGCTTAGCCCATCAAGACGTAAATATAACTTTCTTTCTCTCTCTCTATTTCTCCACATATCTCTCTATCTTGTGCGTTATCTTTGTCACGAAAGATTGTTGAATTCTGTCCATTGAAGTACTGATTCTATCCATCAAGCTTCCGCATGTTACATTGGTATCAGAGCCTCTTCAAGTGTGAAGATTCAACCAAAAAACCAGGGAAAAAAAGAAAGAAAGAAAATTTCGCTTGTGTGATTGGTTTCTAGACTCCAGAGGACCACCCCTTTTGGTGTGACTCATGTCCCTAGAAGGTCAGTTGGTTTTTAGCCTCCGGAAAGTCTCCCATGCGCATAGTGGATGGTTTTGTTGCGTTTCGGAAAGAAAGTGCATATTCCAACTATGGCAAACTTCAACGAAGAGAGTGAAACCGATCCCGTCAAGTGGGAAAGACTCCGTTGGACACCCACACGCATAATAGCACAACTTAATACCACAATTTGAAATGGACAACTTAATTACAACTTGAAATTGAAATGAAATGAAATGAGATAAATGGACACCAGCACTGGGGCCGGAACGGGCCGACCCCCCCCTCAATATATGATATATTTATTGGGAGTATTTAACAAATACAATGCTCCATGGGTTCCAAGAACCAGATGATGTCCATGTACAAATGAATACAGTACCAAACAAATTGGCTCGAAGTAGGTATTCGAAGCTACGGTCCTCTGCTTTCACTGGACTCCGCGGAGAGTGCCCCATTGGTGTTCCAAGACCACGCACAAACAGGCGCTCTCATACTAACTCCCGGCTCTCCCGATCTCAGCACCTTTGGACCGAGGTTCTCCAAGAGAGCTTGGACTACCCGGCACCGAACGGGTGTTGCCGTAAAGGGAGTCGGAAATCCCTTATCAGATTTATCACAAAGTACTTTACTCAAATCTGAAAATTCACTTACTTGTGGTTGGCGGATGGAAGTCCAATACCCATGGTGTCTGTCTAGAAGGTGTAGCCACCTAGGAGATGTAAAATCTTCTTGTAGCCGCCAATGAAAAAGGAGTGCAACCTCTTGCAAAAAGGAGATGGAGCAGCCGCCTTAGGAGAAGTAACGCCTCGCTGCAGGAACACAGCCACCAGATGTATAGGAGAAGGTGGCTCAGCCTAAAGAGGCGTGGAAGAGCAACCAATATAGTCACCTGGCTGCAGTGGAGAAAAGGCAGCCTGGTGGAGGAGATGGAGGCGCACGGTCACTTGCAGCCTGCTGGACAGAAGGAGCAGCCACCTTGTTGAGGTGGCACAGTCATCTGTTGTGCAGCCGTCGGCTGTAGAGGTAGATGAGGCGCAGCCTGAAAAAGGAGTAACCGCCTGGCTGCAACCTGCGCTGCTTGTAGTGCAAAGAGCAGCCCGCTGGAGAGTCGGCACAGCCACTTACATAGGCCTCAGCCGCCTGATTGTGTGCAGCCGTAAGCTGTAAAGGTAAAGTGGGCGCAGCCTGAGAGAAGCAGAAACGCAGCTGATGTGCAGTCGTCTGCTGGAGGAGGAATATGCACAGCAAAACTGATGGGGAACAATCGCCTGATGGATAGGAAGAAGCACCCGCTTGCAAGGGAAGAGACGCCTGGCTGCAGCCTGAAGAGGCGTGGAGGAACCGAATCGCCGGCAGCTCAGATGGTGGAGTTGGCGTCGCTTGAAAAATAAAACCAAGGAGATGATCGCCCCGGGTTGCTACGATGGAGGTGGTGGCTCTATTATTATAAAGGTTGGAGAGGGAGTTGGACGACTAGAGTTGGTTGGCTCCCCATGTTTGCATGTGGGCGGCCAGCTCTATGGTGGTGTGGGTAGGTGACCATGCACCCACCCCCACACACACACAAGTCAAGTGTGGCTCCCCACCTTGGCCCCTAAGTGGGTGCCCACTTTTAAGTGTATGTGAACATACAACCTTATAAAACAAAAGGTTAGAAATAAGATATCAAACCAACATCTGCAATATACTTACCACCTGTTCACATGCACCAAAACTCGTCAGAAGACAGAGCAAACTTCACGACTCACTGGCAGGCGTCCCTGCTCAGTAAGTAACACGTCAAGCAGGCAAACACAAAAATACAAATCATGCGAAAACAGTTTCAAACATGCAGAGTTGCCCTCGTTGATAACATAAGAGGCATGTGAATGACCAGCCATCAAATCAGTCCATATATGGCAAAAATCAGCATCCAAATGATACAAATCTCGCATAGCAGATAAGTCTCCATGAGAGGCCACTGAGACTACAGCTACATAAGGCCTCTGGATAATGCATCGGCCACTACATTTTTCTTTCATGGAGTATGCACAATCTGAAAATGAAACATGGAAAGAAAGTTTGCCATTCTCATCTGCTTCTCTGAAAGCTTTGTCTGAGATAGAAAGTATCTCAAGCTTTGATAATCTGTCTTGACTACAAATTCAGCCCCAAGAACATAATGTTTCCATATCTTTAAAGCATGAATTACAGCCAAGAGCTCTTTCTCATAGATATCCATATGCAGCTCAGCATCATGCAAACGACGGCTCTCGTATGCAACTGCATGCCCTTCTTAATTTAGGACAGCTCCTATACAATCACCACAAGCATCACATTCAACTACGAATGACTTGTGCAAGTCAGGAACAATCAAAACTGGACCACATATGATAGCATGCTTGAGCTGCAAGAAAGCATCCTGTTCTTTTGAAGTCCATTTGAAAGTGATTTTCTTCTTTGTGAGATCATGTAGAGGAGTGGCAATCATGGCGAAATGCCTTATGAAATGCCTGTAATACGAACATAATCCCAGAAAACTACGTACTTGATGTACGTTTTGCAATTCGGGCCAATTCCGAATGGTCTCTATCTTTGCAGGATCCATTGTAACTCCATCCTTGGATACAATATACAGCCGGCGATTCAATTCCTCCACGCCTCTTCAGGCTGCAGCCAAGCGTCTCTTCCCTTGCAAGCCGGTGCTTCTTCCTACCCATCAGGCGACTGTTCCCCATCAGTTTTGCTGCGCATATTCCGGCTTCCGTCGCGAAGAAATACTGAAGGCATTGTACTTGTTGTACTAGCATTTTTACTTGTTGTACTAGCATTTTTACTTGTTGTACCTGTTGTACCAACCCTTGTACTGGCTGTACTAGCTTCTATACTTGCTGTACCACCCATTGTACCGACTGTACCGGCTTTTGTACTTGCTCTACCTACTGTACCAACCACCATACCGGCTGTACAAGTGAAATGGGCTAATGTGACGGGGCTATTGTACCAGCCATTGTACCTGCTGTACCGGCTGAATGGAGAGTTGTACTTGCTGTACCCTTTCTATTGCATGAAGACCCGTGGGTTTTGGGGAAGAATCAGTACCCACAAGGAGGTATATGGATTATATTGCTGGCTCGGCATTTCTACAGCCTATGTTCCGGCTTGGTTGCCTCGTGTTGGGCTGTGTTATGGCATTTGTATATGGATAATCCGACATCTCCCGTGGGGAGAGTAAGGCCCTCAAAGCTTGTACATGATATTATTCTCCTTGGGTAATAAAATACTCCAAGGGGGGGGTTGGCCCATTCCGGCCTCTATGCGGTGTCACACGTGCAAGCTCCATTTTCAGCATGTTTTGTCCAGTTTTATGTTTTACCGTACTTTTAAGTGGTTGAGAGATACCTTCAAGCCGAACCAAGGTAAAATCCTTTTACTACAAGGCACCCCTTCTTTCAACCTTACCAAAAACCATAAGAATATGGTTGCTGCATTCGGGATGACACAAAGGTGAATCAAACCATGAATACACGGGTCTCTTCATGAATAGTTGTGTAATGGATTCAAAAAACCCCAAACAAAGGGAGAAATCTCCTCCGAAGAATACCCATCCAATACAATCGCCGCTAATGTCCTAAGTTTAGGTGGGAAATTGGGACTTGGCAACCAAAGCAACTTATCCAACCATCCAATCATGTCCAAATGTTGCCTGATGGTTAGTACGGTGCACTTAAATACCGATAAGAAAACCTTAGACACTGGACTGGGACCTAAAGATCGAAAGAATCCGATCCGAATGTGAATGTAAGGGCAATTCAGTGAGAACATAACCTATTTGAAGTACTTATCCATCTATGTTAAATTTGAGAAGCACATCATCATAATGGATACAGTTGATAAGCACATGGTCAAAATGATATGGTAAATAAGCACATGGTGCCTTTAGAAGAGACGTTGATGAACGACTATTATAGTCCTTTGGACTTGACCATTCAAATGGGTTTATTTCTCAAAAGGTGGCAAGATGGAAATTCTTTAGTGTTAATGCACACATCCATCCTGGAGGGGTCCCATTTTAACTCTTTCAGTGCCACAGAGCAGCTCACGCAAGAGATCCCCAAATTGCTTGACTTTTTGCATGACCACTTATCTGTGCTAGGCCGATGCTCGATGCCATGCGATGGACCTTCTTTCACGTAGGCACAAAACCCATTTTTTGCTTAGTCTGCTTGATCTCTTTCCTGAACTGCCCTCTTGTTACTGAGATGGTTGAAACGCTTCGCTAGGCCGATGTTGTACACTATGCGATGGACGTGCTTTCACATGGGCACAAAACTCCTACTAGGGAACAACCGTTCACCCTTTCTCGGGCCAACCCAGAAATCCGCACTTCCTTCACAACCTAAAGATCTACAACTACATAAGCTGTGGCCAGGAAGTGTCATCCCCCATAAGTAAATTTAGTTGTTCATTATTATAAATTGTTTGTTTAGAAGATATAGTATTTTGAGGGCAAATATATTAAACTTTAGAATGAAAATAGTGGAACCCTTTTGAAATTAATCAATTCTTTATTCAAAGGGAGGTGAGTTAAGTGTACAAAGCAACTATATGATCTTGAAGTCAAGTTCCAACTACTAAGAGAAATCAACAAATCCCATGCCATGCATGCTTTATGCTTAGTGTTATGAGTGATGAGAGTCATGGTAATGCAAATAATTTCTCTCCATGTAGGCTATTTGCATTGAAGTTAAAATATTGATTATGTCAAAAGCATAGCCTTTAAGAAAGTGAAAATTTAGAAGCTTTTAGGTGTAATGCCCATATATGGTGGATGAATCATGGAGCTCCTGCAAAGACATTCCCTTTTGTTTGTTGCTTCTATGCAGTTCTATATAGCCTGCCACTTGTGCAGGCCCTTGTTCCTATTCTTCCAACTACTAGGACGATGGAATGCCATAGTGTTCAATGAGGAGAGAGGTGTGCACATTGATAAGTGCCAGGTCCGTGCTATGGTACATGAAACCTGCTTCTTTGCCAGGTCTATGTGGCCATGTACCATGTAGAGGTTCCAAGTGCGGGTTCCAAGTGGGCTTGAGGAAGGGCAAAGGAGGTTGTCTAGTCGGTGTTTTGTGCCCAGGTGAAAGTAGGTCCACCACATGGTGTCTCGAAATCATCGGCCTAGCGAAGAGAGAAGGTCAGGTAAGAAGTAGGAGTTTTGTTCCTACATGAACGAATATCTACTGCATGGAGTCGACCATCAGCCTAGCGAAGAGAGATATCGAGTAAGAAATCTAGTAGCTTGCATAATTCTTGCTTGACCTACTCTCTGGGGCTTAGGCAGTTGAATATGAAGCCCTTCAGGGTGGACGTGTTGAGGCTTTCATGCCATACACTTAAGTGGTTGAGAGATACCTTCAAGCCCAACCAAGGTAAAATCCTTTTACTAGAAGGCACCCCTTCTTTCAACCTTCCCAGAAACCATAAGAGGTTACTGCATTCGGGACACAGAGGTGAATCAAACCATGAATACACAGGTCTCTTCATGAATAGTTGTGCAATGGATTCAAAAAACCCCAAACAAAGGGAGAAATCTCCTCCGAAGCATACCCATCCAATATGATCGCCGCTAATGTCCTAAGTTTAGGTGGGAAATTGGGACTTGGTAACCAAAGCAACTTATCCGACCATCCAATCATGTCCAAATGTTGCCTAATGGTTAGTACGGTGCACTCGAAGAGACCGATAAGGGGTCCTTAGACACTGGACTAGGACCTAAACATCGGAAGAATCCGATCCGAATGTGAATGTGAAGGCAATTTAGTATGAGCATAACCTATTTGAAGTACTTATCCATCTATGTTAAATTTGAGAAGCACATCATCCTAATGGATACAGTTGATAAGCACATGGTCAAAATGATATGGTAAATAAGCACATGGTGCCTTTAGAAGAGACGTAGATAAACCGCTATTATAATCCTTTGGACTTGACCATTCAAATGGGTTTATTTCTCAAAAGGTGGCAAGATGAAAATTTTTTACTGTTGATGCACAAGCTTTGAAGATCTAGTGATTCAACAACAAGTGTACATGTGCTTGGAATTTAAGAGTGGACAACACGTCTTGAAAATGGCAATCCTTTAGTGTGGATATTGCACAATCTTTTGTAGAAAATCAAGAGTGGACACCATGTCTCAAAAGGTGGAAATCATTTCCTCTAGATGGATCATAACATTGGAAGAACCTCTAAGATCAAGTTATTCTAAATGAGTTTACTATGAACTCACAAGCGCGTATACCATTTTTTCTTAGGAATATGCAGTGCCACAGAACAGCTCACGCAAGAGATTCCCAAATTGCTTGACTTTTTGCCTGACCACTTCTCTGTGCTAGGCCGATGTCAATGCCATGCGATGATGGACCTTCTTTCACGTAGGCACAAAACCCCTTTTTTGCTTAGCCTACTTGATCTCTTTCTTTAACTACTCTCTTGTTACTGAGATGGTTGAAACGCTTCGCTAGGCCGATGTTGTACACTGTGCGATGGTGGACGTGCTTTCACATGGGCACAAAACTCCTACTAGGGAACAACCGTTCACCCTTTCTCAAGCCAACCCAAAAATCCGCACTTCCTTCACAACCTAAAGATCTACAACTACATAAGCTCTGGCCAAGAAGTTTCATCCCGCATAAGAAAATTTAGTTATTCATTATGAATTGTTTGTTCAGAAGATATATTATTCAAAAGGTGGCAAGATGGAAATTCTTTAAAGTTAATGCACAAGCTTTGAAGATCTAGTGATTCAATAACAAGTGTACATGTGCTTGGAATTTACGAGTGGACAACACGTCTTGAAAATGGCAATCCTTTAGTGTGGATATTGCACAATCTTTTGTAGAAAATCAAAAGTGGACACCATGTCTCAAAAGGTGGAAATCGTTTCCTCTAGATGGACCATAACATTAGAAGAACCTCTAAGATCAAGTTATTCTAAATGAGTTTACTATGAACTCACAAGCGCGTATACCATTTTTTCTTATGAATATGCAGGGCTACAATTAATAATTGCTTTAACTAACGTTTTGAATAAGGCAGAGAGATTAGGGTCAAAGATTTGCCTTAGAAAATATGTTGTGTATCTACTATAGTAGGGGAGGGTTTGGGAAAAGATAGGTCCAGGTTAACCTCGAACTTGTTCAATTTTTGAAAAAGAAACCTTCTCAAATTGAGGGAAGAAGGAAAAAAAGACCCCAGTTGATTTAAGTGGTGAAGCAATTTGCTTTACAACCAAGACAAAGGCATGGAGAACATATGCAGGTTGTTGATGGGATATGTTTTGAGTCGTGACTCGTGAGTCCATGACACCACCTCGCACCCTTCCTAACGGACATGTTGTGACATGAAGACGTGAAGAACGTGCACAAGTTATTGTTGGACATGTTGAGACACCACCCTCGTGTGCTCTATCTATATGCTAACACATCAACATCAAGCAAAAATTGCATCTACTAATGGCCCCTGTAACCCGTTTCTCTACATGCCCTCATCCTCTACACGTCCACCCTGGAGGTGTCCCATTTTAATTCCCTCAGTGCCATAGAGCAACTCACGCAAGAGATCCCCAAATTGCTTGACTTTTTGCCTAACCAGGCCCTAGTCCCCCGGGCACCCGCCGCCAGTTTCATTGGTATCAGAGCATAGGCTTTCTTGGAAGCGGAGGCTTCCTTCTATCAATAAGGAAGAGAAAAGATCTCAAGTGGGGACCACACTTACCATCATTGCTGTTAAGCATGGCAGCCGCTTCATAGCTTATGAAGCAAGAGCATGAGCAGTAGACAGCTTGTTGATCTAAGGATTTATGAATTCACAAAATTTATCTTGGAAGTATGGAGTTGGCTTTATGTGCACACGTTTAGCACTCTTTCCATATGGATACTGTGGATTATATTATCAAGCTTACAGGCAAGCTATATGGAGATATATCTCGGGATATCTTAAGGATATGGTGAGGAGATATTACTTTTGGCTTCATGATAAACCTGGCAAAGAACAGCTAAGTATACATTGAGTTTGCAAAGTTGGTGCTTTTGCTATTTACTATGAAGTGTTTTTTATGTTCACTAACCCTTGTATAGCTATGCAAGGAGAAAGGTGTTGTTATTTGCCTTGAGATGGTTTCAGGGAAACATTGTTTATGGCTCCCTTTAATGGGATGAATTCTTTTCATGGCTCCCTTTATTGGGATGGATTATATCCATGGAGATTTCTTTCTTGGACGAGATTTATATAAATATTGGGCTTCACAAGCAATTTCTATGGACGAATTGTCCGAGTTTATAGAGAAGAAATCTTTGGATATCTCATGGATATGATGCTTTTATGGATAAAGTCCACCTCTACTCCAAGGTGTGTGGTTAGCACAGAGTATGTGGTAAGAGTTATGGTATACAAGGATTATGGTATATAGGTCTATGGATTCTTGGGCTTCTTTTCTAGGGATTTGGATCCATCCTCAGGTTTATGGATTATGTTTGTGACTCCCTTTTATTGGGATGGATTATACCTTTTGGCTCCCTTTATTTGGGATGCATTGGACTTATGAAACTCATGATTCACATACCCTGTGTAGTGTTCTCTTGTCCTACGTGCTCTCTTGAAGATTGTTTCTACCATGTGCGGGTGGAACAATAGAGAGCAGATAAAAGGGAACATGGGCACTTCAAAGGGTAGTGACAAGCACAACATACCCTGTGTAGTGTTCTCTTGTCCTACGTGCTCTCTTGAAGATTGTTTCTACCATGTGTGGGTGGAACAATAGAGAGCAGATGGAAGGGAACATGGGCACTTGAGAGGGTAGTGTGAGTTGGTGGCCGAAATGCCTACAAACTATTGGTGGCCGAAATGCCTATAAACTATGTGTAGCAGAAATGCTTATGGAACACCAGGTTATCTATGCCTGCGAATGTCTTGTTACTTGAGCCCACCTCTCATCCAAGGTGTGTGGTCAGAGTACCAACACGGAGTGCAAGTGGTAAAGTGGACATGACGGGACTTATGTCTATGCCAAGGGTCATATGGACCGATGTCTTGTTGGGAGGAGACTTATTTTGTCTCGCCCATTTACTTGGGACATGGATTATGATATCTGGACTTATGGGACTGTTTTGTCTCGCCCATTTACTTGGGACATGATTATGATATCTGGACTTATGGGACTGTTTTTGTCTCGCCCATTTATCTTGGGACATGATTTTGATATTGGTATTATGGAGACTTATTTAGTCTCACCCATTTCTTTGGAACATGGATTCTTCAGTTATATTGGATTTTTGAGACTGTCTTGTCTCGCCCACTTGATGGGACATGATTATATCTTGAATATATGGCTTGAAGCTTAAAGTTGCGGACAACTTTTAAGAAGTTGGGGAGGATGTCACCAACCTGGACATTTCCCAATATAAAAGGAGTCTGGTGGACTCCAGGATGTCTAAATATTTGGAAAGTACAAGCTTTGGGAATGGGGGATTATCCTAGAATACAAAGGACCACACTCCTAAAATTTAGGAGAGTTGCTATTTTTGGCCCGACTCCGATGGAAATTCTGTTCGCATCATTACATCTGGAATTGAGCAGATACCAAGAGTTGGCAAAGTGCCTAGAGGTAAAGATTATGGAAGGACCCATCTCTTAGATTGGGACATGTGGCAAGAAAGTGGACCAAAGTGAGACAAGTGGCCTGACACTTGTTAGAAAAAGGGATCAAAGTGAGACAAGTGGCCTCACACTTGTCACTTCAGCTATTGTGTGGCTCTCCACTTGTCATCGTAACCTTCTCTTGCCATTTTAGCTCATGGGAGGCCCAAATCTATAAATTGGAGCCCTCTCTCTTCATTAATGGAGGCTCTCTTGCTGCACACTAGCCTCTACCACCTTTACAAGCTGCCCTAATGATGGCTACTCTCTTTCTCTCTCACTTGAAGGCTGCCCATGAAGAATACTAGCTGTTGGGGACTGTTTTGGAGGCTTCCATCGCGAAGAAATACTGAAGGCAAGGGTATTTAATCATTTATTATGTTTTCTAGCCATTATACTTGTTGTACCAGCATTTGTACTTGATGTACCTGTTGTACCAACCCTTGTACTGGCTGTACTAGCTTCTATATTGCTGTACCACCCATTGTACCAGCTGTACCAGCTATTGTACTTGCTGTACCTACTGTACCAACCACCGTACCGGATGTACCAACCATTGTACTTGCTGTACCAACCATTGTACCTACTGTACCGGCTGAATGGAGAGTTGTACTTGCTGTACCCTTTCTATTGCATGAAGACCCGTGGTTTTTGGGGAAGAATCAATACCCACACGGAGGTATATGGATTATATTGTTGGCTCGGCATTTCTACAACCTATGTAATGGCGTCATGGGCATCATGGAGAAGAGCTGCCCGGAATGATTTCATGACACATAGTCGGCCTTTGTAGAAAAGCCAACCATCGCGTATCAGAAAATGGCATGGTCCTGTGGCATCCAATGCCTGTTCCCACTGTGTACCGAGTTCCTCGGAATCCGCGTACGTGTGCTTCATGTCTTCTAGTCCTGTACCAACAAGGTCAAGTCTAGTGGTCTGAATCGCAGATACTTGTCCCTTCCTACTCAAAGCATCGGCCACTGGATTGGCCTTTCCTGGAAGGTACTCAATCATACCACCGAACTGCTGGAATATCCGACTCCAGCGGTGTTGTCGATCACTCCACTGTGCACTTGGCATCGTCTGAATCCAGCGCAATGCATGATGGTCAGTGCGAACCTCGAAGTCACGGCCATACAGGAAATGTTTCCAATGTTTCAAGGCCTGTATAACTGCTAGGAGTTCACGATCATAGACCGAGTAGTTCTTTTCGGCGGGCAGTAACTTACGAGACATGTAAGCTACCGGATGACCATTTTGTTGCAATACACCTCCAATTGCGATGTTACTCGCATCGGTGATCACTTGAAATGGTTCGTCCCACGAGGCAAGGGCTAAACAAGGCGCTTCTGATAAAGCCACCTTGAGGTTCTGGAATGCCTCCAACGCTCGTGGAGTCATTCGAATCTTTTGCCTTCTTGTTTTCACTCCCTTTAGCAGATCGGTGAGGTCTGCCGAGAGATCAGAAAACTTGTCAATGTGGGTGGAATATGCCTGGCATATACCCACAAATGATTTAATGTCATAAGCAGTCTGAGGTACTTCCCAGTTAACAATCTCGGCCACTTTAGCCGGATCAAGTCGAATGCTTTCAGCACTAATTATATATCCCAAGTAATGTACCTGGAACAGATAAATTCTGACTTCTTTTCATTGACATAGAGCTCGTTGCTTTCCAGCAACTTAAGGACTTTCTCCACATCAATGTCATGCTGCTCAACTGTAGCTGAAAATATGAGTATGTCGTCCAGAAATATGAACACACTCTCTCCAATCAACTCCCGGAAAATACGCATCATCATGCGGTTAAATGTAGCTGGGGCGTTCGTCAATCCAAATGGCATAACCACAAATTCATAGTGGGCCCGTTCTGTACGGAAGGCTGTCTTGGGGATGTCCCCCTCTACAATCCGTACCTGGTGGTACCCACTCTTTAAATCCAGTTTGGAGAACACCTTAGCTCCATTCAGCCTCTCGAGAATGTCAATTCGAGGCATCGGGAATCTGCTCTTGATAGTCAGCTTGTTGAGTGCACGATAATCGACACACAACCGAGAAGACCCATCTTTCTTCTTGACAAATAAGATCGGTGCTGCAAATGGCGACACGCTGGGGCGGATGAAGCCAGCTTGCAACAATTCTTGGAGTTGGCGGTCCAACTCCGATTCCATTGCCTTAGAAAGGCGATACGGAAACTTGCTCGGGGGTTCCGAGCCTGGAAGAAGGTCAATCTTGTGATCCTCCGGTCTGGACGGGGGGAGCTGGGGAGGGAGACTATCCCGAAGAAAAATCTTCTGGAACTTTTCATGGAGAACCGAGTACTTCTCGGAAGCACTGGCCACCGTCTGGGCTGTCTGGATGTAAATCATCGCACACTGTGCGCCTTTCCTAACTGCTCGCTTAGCCTGCAAGTGGCTTATGAGCGGAAAGTTTGGAATACCTAGCTCACACTTAATGGTCACCGGGGTGTTTGACACATTCCGATCGATCTGGAACGTGTGCTTGTCCCACTTGACATCAGGAAGAAACTTGTGAAACCACTGGATACCCAAAATTATGTCTGCTCCTACAAGAGGGGCAACCATAAAGTCACGCACAAACTCTATGCCCTGAATCACTAACTTAGCACCTAGAGCTTCATACTTGACGCTCGTTGTCATACCTGTGCTAAAACCCTCAACTTGTTTGTCCACCGGAGTCAGCTCGAAACGGGCACGCCTAGCGGCCTGTTTCGTGATCACATCCTCCGTGCTGCCGCTGTCAAACAAGACAACGACTCTCTGGCCACCTATGTAGCCAAAGGACTTGAGCAATTCGTTGCGCTCATACTCCTGGTCATGGGCGCCCTTCTGTTTATCTTCGAGCTCCCGGCTAATAATTGCTCCAACTGAAGCACCGGGGGTTGAAGAACTAGGGGTAGCCGCTAGGGTCTGTGTGGGAGCTGTGCTCACCACGGAAGCTGCGGAGGCGGCGGCGGCCTTTGGAGGCTTCTTCGGACAATCCCGAGAAGTATGTCCTTTTGTGTGACAAAAGAAACATCTACCCTCCTTCTTGTACTGAGAAAGCTCCTCAGCACTCAACTTGCCACCTGTCTTGCCTGCCTCCGCTTTCTGGTCTGGAGTAAGCTTAGACGCATTGTTGGAGTTCTTGGAGCCAGAGGCTCCCGGGCTCTGTCCTGGGGAAGACCCCGTCTGGTTCTGGCTTTTGCCCCCCGAGGCGTTAGCCTTGGGAGAAGCCGCTGGGAAGTCTTGGGCTTGCCACCATTGTGTTTCATTTCTGCACTCTGCGCAAGCGAGAGTGCGTCCTCAAAGGTGGCTGGCCTAAACATATGCACCTCCCATTGGATTTGCGTGTCCAGGCCATACAAAAACTGCCCTATCTTGTCCGTATCAGATAAGCCTAATTGCAGACACAAGGTAGAAATTTTATTGGCAAACTGAAGGTCTGGTTGCGCGTTCTGACGCGCTCCCCTGAACTCGTCTTCGAGTCGCTCAAGGTAGTGGGGCGGTAGAAACCGCTGCTTAAGGTCGCGGACGAACTCGTCCCACACATAAGCTGCCATACCTGCTCTGGTGTGGGCATGAGTCCACCAAGGAATGGCCTCACCTTCCAAGTACCAACTAGCTAAGATCACCTTGTCAGTATCTGTTTTCCTAACTGCGGCAAAGTAAGCTTCAAATTAATGCAACCATGAATAAAGAGTTGTGGGATCGAGTTTACCATTATACTTACTGAAATTCATTTTCTCGGGAAAATGATTCGAGGGCGCTGCCGGTGTCAATCTGGCGTCCAGAGCTCTGAGGTAACGCTCGTGTTCCACGCGTCGCATGGCGTCGTCTTCTCGTTGTCGAATCTCCAATGCACGCATCTGCAACTCAAGCAAGGAGCTTGGCTGCGGCTGTGACCCCGCGAGAGGGTCCCTGTGACGAGGATCTGGTATCTGGGATACGGAAGGAGAGGGAGGAGGAGATGGAAAACGCGACGCTGGAGAGCGAGAACGCTCCTCCAGAGCCACGATCCGTGCCTTCTGCTCATCCAACTTGGCTGTCTGGTCTGCGATTGCTCGCATCATCTGCTGGAACATGTCTGTGACACTCAAGCCTAGTGCCCTAGCTGGGCTACCTGGTGCACTCTGGTCCCATGGTTCTGGTTCTCTCTCGTCGCCAAAGCTCGCCATAGCGGGAAAATGCAATTCCTTTCCGGAACACAATCTGACCATCCACTATCTGTGTGGGAGACTTCCGGAGGCTTCCAAAGGCTAAAAACCAACCGTCCTTCGAGGGACAGGAGTCACTCCGAAAGGGGTAGTCCACCGGCGTCTAAAAACCAACCACACGAGCGAAAAAAATTTCTGGTTTTCTTTGCTGAATCTTTGTCCTTGAAGTAGGCTCTGATACCACTGTAATATGCGGAAGCTTCGGAGAAGGATCGGTACTTCAAAACTCAGAAATCAGCACTCTTTTCGCGACGGAATTAACGCACAAACTGAAAGGAGATGTGCAGAAAATAGAGAGAGATGGGGGAGATGGAGAGGACACAGTATTGGGTCCCAATTACCCTCTGTAGGGCCCCCACCACGGATGGCGTATTTGCTTTATTAGAATGATGTAAATCTGAAAACAAATACAGAAAACTTGACCTTTTCTTGGCTGGAAAATCCTGCCCTTGACCTTCAGAAGTCCACCCCTTTGCTTGGCAATCTCCTTGGCTTGACTGGCCCTTGATTGGCTTGAGCACTTGGTGAAAACTGAGATGAATGATGGGATTATGGCCTCCACTATTTATACTCCTCCTGAGGAGCAGGCGGCCAGTTGAAAAAACAAGCTATGTCCCAGGACTGGTAAAATTCAGCAATAAATGCTGAATTAAATCCCAATAAATACTACCTTTTTTTCCTAACAGGCTGAAAGTGATGCGCCTGCTTCTAATTGGCTGGACACCACTTTTGTCCACAATCCCAAGGCTAGGCAGCCTGTATGGGCTGCCCCATACATGCCCTACAGCCATCTAAAGGCTGTAATCCCCTGGAGATTGCCTGATCTGTGCCCTAGGGCTGTCCTACAGCCCCTCCATGGCTGGTGGGTTCAGCCTGGGCCTTCCTGGCCCTCATGGGGGTGGTTCTACACCATTCCCATGCCCACACTCAGATCCGGGGTAGTCCTATGGGCTGGCCCCTTGTCCTAAACATAACCTACTCAGTGATCTGGCATCCGGTACCATACCAGATACACAGAACCACTGACATCATTCTAGAGGGAGACTCACAGCGCGGACTGGCACTGTTTCATGTGCAGGACAGTGCACACCTGACCTTGGACTCATGTGCAGGACAATGCACACCTGACCTCGGACGATTGAGATGGATCCCTGGCTGACTCGTCCCGGCTGGGCTCACATGGGACCAGTTCACCATCCCAGGTCCTGCACCTTCTGTACAGAAATGTCTACATGGCATCCAAGTGCGGGATGCACGTGACACAATGCGGCAACACGGAGGATGTGATCATAGAACAGGCCGCTCGGCGAGCCCGGTTCCTATTGACTTCGGTAGACAAGAAGGTAGAGGGATTTAGCACAAGCATGACAACGAGCATCAAGTTTGAAGCTCAAGGTACTAAACTAGTGATTCAGGGCATCAAGTTTGTGCGCGACTTTAAGGTTCCCCCTCTTGCGGGAGCAGACATAATTTTGGACATTCAATGGTTTCACAAGTTCCAGCCATACATCGACTGTCATAGACACACTTTTCGGAATACCTCAAATGTGTCCAAAGCCCCAATAATCATTAAGTGAGAGCCAAGGATCCCGAACTTTCTTCTCATAAGCCACATGCATTCTAAACTTGAAATACAGAAAGACGCACAATGTGCAGTGATTTATATCGAGACTGCCCAGACAACGGCCAATGCTTTTGAGAAGTACAAGGCTCTCCATGACAAGTTCTAGAAATTTTTTCTTCGAGACAATCTAGCTCCCCCGTCTAGTCCGGAGGACCACAAGATAGACCTTCTCCCACCCTCGGATCCCCCGAGCAAGTTTCCATACCGCCTACCTAAGGCAATGGAATCAGAGTTGGTGTAAGAATATGTGAATATGAAGCGGAAGCAAATAGAGATCACACAAGAGAGAGTAGACAGCCAAGAGAGATCCAACACTTCAGCCAAGAACTGAAAAAGTATTGAATGTATTGAATTAATTATAAAGGCACAATGGCTATGCTTATATACATCTCATGTAGAGCAATCCGTGGTTCATTATGTTGGATATATCATTAGTGCAAAGACATCCGAATAGATCCTGCAAAGGTGGTGGAAATCCTAAACTCGGAGATGCCAAAAACCACTTATGATATTTGGTCATTAGTGGGCATTTGCCAAGCATATTCCACCCACATCGATAGATTTTCTGACATTTCCATAGCTCTCATCTCACTAATCTGTCAAGACCCCTCCTGGATTACACTCATTCTATGATCGGGAGCTCCTCGCGGGTGATACAAGCCCTAAAGCATTGGAAGCACTTCCTCTATGGGCACGACTGTCACGTGCATCCCGCACTTGGATGCCACGTAGACATTTCTGTACAGAAGGTGCAGGACCTGGGATGGTGAACTGGTCCCATGTGAGCCCAGCCGGGACGAGTCAGCCAGGGATCCATCTCAGTTGTCCGGGGTCAGGTGTGCATTGTCCTGCACATGAGTCCAAGGTCAGGTGTGCACTGTCCTGCACATGAAACAGTGCCAGTCCGCGCTGTGAGTCTCCCTCTAGAATGATGCCAGTGATTCTATGTATCTGGTATGGTACCGGATGCCAGATCACTGAGTAGTTAGTGTTTAGAACAAGGGGCCAGCCCATTAGGGCTACCCCAGGTCTTTGTGTGGGCATGGGGATGGTGTGAAACCACCCCCATGGGGGCCAGGAAGGCCCTGGCTGTGCCCACCAGCCATGGGTAGGCCATGGAGGGCTATAGGACAGCCCCAAGGGCAGGCCAGGGGTAGTAGCCGACTGGTTATCCAGTCCTAGGAGAGGTGTAGGGCAAGTATGGGGCAGCCCATACAGGCTGCCCAGCCTCCAAAACAGGGGGTATTCAGTACCTAGCCTCCCAGGCAGCAGGCACCTAAGTGCCCAGCCCTGTTTCCCATGCGCATAAGTGCCCAGCCATACAGTAAAGTGATGCGCAGCATTTAAAGGATTATTTGCTGTATTTTCTCAGTCGTGGGACATTTATTTGCTGGCCGACTGCTCATACTGGAGTAGTATAAATAGAGAGCCCACAATCCCATTCATTCATCTCATTTTCTCACCAAGAGCTCAAGCATAAAGAGGCTAGACAAGCCAAGAAGGTGCTAAGCAAAGGGGTAAAGGATTTCAGGTCAAGGGCAGGGGCCCGGGAGCCTCTGGCTCCAAGAACTCGAACAATGCGTCTAAGCTTACTCCAGACCAGAAAGCGGAGGCAGGTAAGACAGGTGGCAAGTTGAGTGGTGCTGAGGAGCTTTCTCAGTACAAGAAGGAGGGTAGATGTTTCTTTTGTCATACACAAAAGGACATACTTCTCGGGATTGTCCGAAGAAGCCTCCAAAGCCCACCACCGCCGCCTCCACAGCTTCCATGGTGAGCTCAGCTCCCACTCAGACCCCAGTGGCTACCCCTAGTTCTTCAAACCCCGGTGCTTCAGTTGGAGCAATTATTAGCCGGGAGCTCGAAGATAAGCAGAAGGGCGCCCATGACCAGGAGTATGAGTGCAACGAATTGCTCAAGTCCTTTGGCTACATAGGTGGCCACAGAGTCGTTGTCTTGTTTGACAGTGGCACCATGGAGGATGTGGTCACAGAACAGGCCCCTAGGCGTGCCCCTTTCAACCTGACTTCGGTGGACAAACAGGTTGAGGGTTTTAGCACAGGCATGACAACGAGCGTCAAGTATGAAGCTCTAGGTGCTAAATTAGTTATTCAGGGCATAGAGTTTGTGCGTGATTTTATGGTTGCCCAATGCCACTCTTGTAGGAGCAGACATAATTTTGGGTATTCAGTGGTTTCACAAGTTTCCTCCTGATGTCAAGTGGGACAAGCACACATTCCAGATCAATCGAAATGTGTCAAACGCCCCAGTGACCATTAAGTGTGAGCCAGGAATTCCGAACTTTCCGCTCATAAGCCACTTGCAGGCTAAGCGAGCAGTCAGGAAAGGCGCACAGTGTGCGATGATTTACATCCAGACAGCCCAGACGGTGGCCAATGCTTCCGAGAAGTACTCGGTTCTCCATGAAAAGTTCCAGAAGATTTTTCTTCGAGACAACCTCCCTCCCCAGCTCCCAACGTCCAAACCGGAGAACCACAAGATTGACCTCCTCCCAGGCTCGAAACCCCCGAGCAAGTTTCCGTATCGCCTTTCCAAGGCCATGGAATCGGAGTTGGATTGCCAACTCCAAGAATTGTTGCAATCTGGCTTCATCCGCCCCACCGTGTCGCCATTTGCAGCACCGATCTTATTTGTCAAGAAGAAAGATGGGTCTGTCCGTTTGTGTGTCGATTATCGTGCACTCAACAAGCTGACTATCAAGAGCAGATCCCTGATGCCTCGAATTGACTATATTCTCGAGAGGCTAAATGGAGCAAAGTGTTCTTGAAACTGGAGTTAAAGAGTGGGTACCACCAGGTGCGGATTGTGGAGGGGAACATTCCCAAGACAGCCTTCCGTACGGAATGGGCCCACTATGAATTTGTGGTCATGCCATTTGGCTTGACGAACGCCCCAGCTACATTTAACCGCATGATGATGCGTGTTTTCCAAGATTTGATTGAAAAGTGTGTGTTCATATTTCTGGACGACATACTCGTATTTTCAGCTACGGTTGAGCAGCATGACATTGATGTGGAGGAAGTTCTTAAGTTGTTGGAAAGCAACGAGCTCTACATCAATGAAAAGAAGTCGGAATTTTATCTGTTCCAAGTGCATTACTTGGGATATATAATTAGTGCTGAAGGCATTCGACTTGATCCGGCTAAAGTGGCCGAGATTGTCAACTGGAAAGTACCTCAGACAACCTATGACATTAGATCCTTTGTGGGTATATGCCAGGCATACTCCACCCACATCGACAAGTTTTCTGACCTCTCGGCAGATCTCACCGATCTGCTAAAGGAAGTGAAGACAAGAAGGCAAAAGATTCGAATGACTCCACGAGCGTTGTAGGCATTCCAGAACCTCAAGGTGGCTTTGTCAGAAGCGCCTTATTTAGCACTTGCCTCGTGGGACGACCCATTTCAGGTGATCACCGATGCGAGTAACATTGCAATTGGAGGTGTATTGCAACAAAATGGTCATCTAGTAGCTTACATGTCTCGTAAGTTACTGCCCGCCGAGAAAAACTATTCAGTCTATGATCGTGAACTCCTAGCAGTTATACAAGCCTTGAAACATTGGAAACATTTTCTGTACTGACCATCAGGCATTACGCTGGATTCAGACAATGCCAAGTGCACAGTGGAGTGATCGACAACACCGCTAGAGTCAGATATTCCAGCAATTCGGTGGTATGATTGAGTATCTTCCAGGAAAGACCAATCTAGTGGCCGATGCTTTGAGCAGGAAGGGACAGGTGACTACGATTCAGACCACTAGACTTAATCATGTTGGTACAGGACTAGATGACATGAAGCACACGTACGCGGATTCGGAGGAATTCGGTACACAGTGGGAACAAGCAGTGGATGCCACAGGACCATGCCACTTTCTGATACGCGATGGTTGGCTTTTCTACAAAGGCCGACTATGTGTCATGAAGTCATTCAGGGCAGCTCTTCTCCATGATGCCCATGACGCCATTACAAGTGGTCATAGGGACATGAACTCGACTCTGGAGAAATTGGAACGGTAATACTATTGGCCAAAGATGAGGCGCAATGTGTTTACATATGTCCAACGCTGTGATATTTGTCAAAAGGTGAAAGCTCCTCGTGGAAAGAAGATAGGGTTGTTACAGCCCTTGCCAATTCCGGAGGGTCCTTTCCAAGACATTTCCATGGACTTTGTCACATTCTGCCTCCCAGTCCGAGTAAGCGTAATACGCAGTGCTTAACTATTGTTGATAGATTTAGCAAATTTGTTATGCTTATTCCTTGCAAGGCCAATGTGACCGCCGAGGATGTTGCCCAGTTTTTCATTCGGCATTGGTACCCGATTGGCGGGATTCCTTGGACCATAGTGTCAGACCGAGATGCCAAGTTTACCAGTCATTTCTGGAGGGCATTGTTTGATAATTTTGGTACTAAGTTGAATTTTTCCAGTGCATTCCACCCACAAACGGACAGACACAGATATACAACCAGTTGGCCTTTGATGTTCTGAAGTGTTATGTCCACGATCAGCAAGGTAAGTGGGAATCATATTTGCCTTTGGTTCAAGCTGTTTTGAATGATTCTTTTTCTTCAGCTATTGGCAGGACTCCATATGAGGCAGCATTTGGAAGACCTTTCCAGTCATTGTTAACCAGGACATCGTCTTCAGTACCTTAAGCAAACAAAGTGACAGAGTCTTACCAGGAGATTTTAGAGTCAGTAAAAGACAGATTGGCTAAAGCGCAAGAGGCCTACACTCGACAGGCCAATAAAGACCGAAGTGATATGAAGTTTTCGGAAGGGGATTGGGTTTATCTTCAAATAATGAAGCAAAGATTGAAATAGGTGGAAAAACGATGCCCAAAGTTGTCTTTCAGGAGCTTCGGACCTTTTCCCATTAGGAAAAAGATTAATGAGGTGTCTAAGCAGTTAAAGCTACCTCCGAGTTGGACTATGCACGATGTATTTCATGTCAGTTGGTTAAAACCATATGCAGGCAGAGTCACACGGGGACGCGGGGACGGCCCTTAGGGACGCGGGACGCGGGACGCGGGACGCGGGGACGGCCGGGGACGGGGGGGGACGCGCAGGGGACGCCGTGCAGAATGGGGACGCATACAGTCGTCCCGCGGACGCGTTCCCGAAACGCGGGACGGGTAGGGGACGCAGACAGGGGACGCAGACAGGGGTCATAAACGGTCAGAAAACGGCCAAAAACGGCCAGAAACGGGCAAATTTCCAGCTATAAAAGAAGGCACACTTTAGGACTTTTCTCCACGCTCAAGTTTGAAGCTTCAAGCCTCATTGCTCAAGCCTCATTGCTCAAGCCTCAAGCTTCCAAAGTTCCAAGTTCCATTGTCCAAGCCTCAAGGCCCAAGTGGCAAGTTAGCCCTCTCTCTCTCTCTATACTATCTACATTGTGCCAACTTCCAAGCCATCTCTCTCTCTCTCTCTCTCTCTCTCTCTCTCTCTCTCCAAGTTCCATGATCCATCCCTCTTGAGACTTGCAAGCCTCAAGAGTCAAGCGGCAACTTGCAACTCTCTATTGCACCCTTCTTCCCTCTCTCTCACACTATCATCATTCATGGCATCTCAAGGTGAAGGCGCCGCCGCCACATCTTCCGTTGCGGGCTCTTCACGAAGGAGGCCGGCGGTGCACACATGGTCATGGTGGGATGAGGTCCACTACACTAGTCGTGGAGTGGGCGGTGGTTCAAGCCTCAAGGGCATGGAATTGCATGATCTATTGTGATCTATCATCTATGATCGATCTAGTATCTCTATTTTGTACCCACTCTTTTTTGTAACCCTCACTGCCCATGAGGCATGTACTTATCTCTTTGTATCTATTAGACTATCAATCACATAATCAGTGTGCCATCGATGTTTTATTAGCGCATTTTGCTCAAAATGACTCTTGTTTTTTTGTCTATTCGGTGTAAAATTTTGTTCAAAGTGTCTCTCTATATGTATGTCATGCATACAACTCCTAAATTGCTTTTAAAAAAGAGGTTTTTTTTTTGCCGTTCCCGACCCCGTCCCCGGGACGGCACTTCCCCGTCCCCGTCCCCGTCCCCCGTCCCCATGTGACTCTGTATGCAGGTCCAATCCCTTCAGAGGTAAAAGACGAAGCAGAACCAGACATTGTTGATGAAGCAGAAGTTATGGTTCCAGAACAGATCCTTCTGCACCATTTCAAGCATGGCTCAGGCCGAAGACTACGACAGTTCCTCACGAAGTTTCAGGACCGGGGAACCCATGAAGCGGTATGGCTCGACAAAGTTTTTCAAAGACTATCCGGCGTTATTGACGGATTATTTGGAGACTATAGAGCTTCCGTCAAGTTAAGCAGAAGGGGATGTCACGTGCATCCCGCACTTGGATGCCACGTAGACATTTCTGTACAGAAGGTGCAGGACCTGGAATGGTGAACTGGTCCCATGTGAGCGCAGTCCGGGACGAGTCAGCCAGGGATCCATCTCAGTTGTCCGAGGTCAGGTGTGCATTGTCCTGCACAGGAGTCTAAGGTCAGGTGTGCACTGTCCTGCACATGAAACAGTGCCAATCCGCGCTGTGAGTCTCCCTCTGGAATGATGTCAGTGATACTGTGTATCTGGTATGGTACCGGATGCCAGATCGCTGAGTAGTTAGTGTTTAGAACAAGGGGCCAGCCCATAGGGCTACCCCGGGTCTTTGTGTGGACATGGGGATGGTGTGAAACCACCCCCATGGGGGTCAGGAAGGCCCTAGCTGTGCCCACCAGCCATGGGTAGGCCATGGAGGGCTGTAGGACAGCCCTAGGGACAGGCCAGGGGTAGCCGACTGGTTATCCGACCCTAGGAGAGGTGTAGGGCAAGTATGGTGCAGCCCATACAGGCTACCCAGCCTCCAGAATAGGGGGTATTCAGTACCCAGCCTCCCAGGCAGCAGGCGCCTAAGTGCCCAGCCTTGTTTCCCATGCGCATAAGTGCCCAACCATACAATAAAGTGATGCACAGCATTTAAAGGATTATTTGCTGTATTTTCTCGGTCGTGGAACATTTATTTGTTGGACGACTGCTCATACTGGAGTAGTATAAATAGAGTGCCCACAATCCCATTCATTCATCTCATTTTCTCACCAAAAGCTCAAGCATAAAGAGGCTAGACAAGCCAAGAAGGTGCTAAGCAAAGGGGTGAAGGATTTCACGTCAAAGGCAGGGAATTCCCAGCCAAGAAAGGTCAAGGATTTCTATATTTTCTTTCAGATTTACATCATTCTAATAAAGCAAATACACCATCCGCGGTGGAGGCCCTATAGAGGGTATTTGGGACCAAATATTGTGTCCTCTCTCTCTCTCTCTCTCTCTCTCTCTCTCTCTCTCTCTCTCTCTCTCTCTCTCTCTCTCTCTCTCTCTCTCTATTTTCTGCACATCTCCTTTCATTTTGTGCGTTAATTCCGTCGCAAAAAGAATGCTCATTTTCTGAGCATTGAAGTTACCAATTCTTCTCCGAAGCTTCCGCATGTTACAACGACTTTGAGGTTCGCACAAATCACCGGGCTTTGCATTGGCTTTAGGGGATGCCAAGTGCAAATTGGAGTGACCGCAACTACCACTGGAGGCAAATTTTTTGGCAATTTAGTGGCATGATTGAGTAACTTCCAAGCAAGGCCAATCTAGTGACATCAACCACATGATCCTTGTACATATTCACATTATCACTACAGGTGGGATTTGTAGCCATTTATATAGTAGTGATGTGTGGACGTAGGAAAATAATAGACCAAGGCACTTTTTCCCTCTTTAGGATGTTTTTTTCGCCATATGTAGGAAAATAATAGACCAAGGCAACTACCACTGGAGGCAAATTTTTTGGCAATTTAGTGGCATGATTGAGTAACTTCCAAGCAAGGCCAATCTAGTGACATCAACCACATGATCCTTGTACATATTCACATTATCACTACAGGTGGGATTTGTAGCCATTTATATAGTAGTGATGTGTGGACGTAGGAACATAATAGACCAAGGCACTTTTTCCCTCTTTAGGATGTTTTTTTCCCCATGTGTATGTACGCACTCTTATGAGTGTATGTAAGTGACCTTATCATGTCATTTCACTTTGTAACACGCGGAAGCTCTGGGTAGTCTTCTTTCAGCCCTAAACACTCTTGAAAACCTTCTGATGCAGAAAAGCACCATCTGATGCAAAAACGCAGGTAGAGAGAGAGTAGAGAGAGAGAGTGAGAAGTGCTGGAAATTCAATATATACTATGGTACAAAAAGGTACATATCTTTGCAGCCCTTGGCTGCCCTCTTGAAAAGGTAATAACATACCAAAAACTGCCCTAGACTAGGACTCCTAATGACTCATACCCCTAGTGGGTTGAATGACTAAGACCTTGAGCAAGGGGGCTATTTATAGTCCCTTGGAGTACATGGGAAACTGGCCGACTGCTGGTCGGCCAGTTCATACTTCATTAATTCCATTTAATGCAGCCGTCTGGATCTCTTCCATATTCCTTGATGCGCCTGCTGCTGCCCACTTTGCTGACATCAGCCGACAGCTACTCTGGCAACCAGCATCCTCTTTTCTTGCAGCCGACAGCCCCTCTGATCCATGCTTTGCTCCAAGTCCTGCTCCATGTCCATCTTCTACTGGTTCATGGTCTTTTTCTGCTTGCCCCTTGTGGATTTAGTCTTGAGAAGGTCCATGGCATTGCTGATGCACATGACATCCCCCTCTACTAAACTTGATGACGGGAATCCAACCTGCTCTTGGATGACTGTCATCATCCCAATCTTGTTCCGAATTCCCTCTGTCATCTTCCATCCCTGGCAAACCTTTTTCTCTGAAAATCTGATCTGTTCTCCAAACCACTCTGTCTCTGATGAAGATCTATGCATCTGGTCTTCCTCTAGTCCACAATCCATTCCTGCCCTGACTCTGAACACCGTCTTGGTCTTCGTTCCTGGAACTGAGTCTGGCACTCTCACATCACCCTTGGAGGATCAACCTCCCTTGGGACCGTTACTTGAGAACCTATCTGGCTCACGAAACTGCCATCCCCATCTGGCACTGCGGAACACCACCAACAAACCTCCTGAGAGTTCTTCCCGATCTGTGTTCCCGCCTTGGGCTTCGAATCCGTGTACTTTCCTGTACCTTGGACCTGTACACCATCATCTGGGACTGAATCAATGTTTAGCTTTGCTGAGCCTGATGCTCTGATACCAATGTAACATGAGTTGCGGAAGCATGTTCATGATTAACGCTAAGCAAAGAAGATAACGCTAATCCTATGTTTAGCAATGACACAAAAGAGAGGGAGAGAGAGACCTAATCTACTGTATATTGCCAAAACATGCTATATATACAATGATCTTGCTGATTCACAGCTTCATGATGCATACCAAAGATCCTTGCAACCCTACTTGCAATCGAACAAGAGAAGCTCCTGTTGATCCACCACTGTGTCCTTGCTGCCTTGCAGACTCTGACAAATGGATCCTCTTGATCTTTGAATGATCATTCTAATGAATGCCTAATGATCCTATTTATAGGAAAAAGAAATGAATTCGTAATCAAGTCGGTTTTGCCTATTTTTCCCACAAAACCTCCATGTCCATCTTCTACTGGTTCATGGTCTTTTTCTGCTTGCCCCTTGTGGATTTAGTCTTGAGAAGGTCCATGGCATTGCTGATGCACATGACACACTTGTACTTCACTCATTCTCATCAATCTGTTGAGTGTTGTGCTTCTCTCCTTGCTTGCTGCATCTATGTGTGTGTTGCTACTTTGATCTCCACTCCAACAAACATGATGAAAACAAATATAAAAAAATAACGCCAATGTACATGAAAAATGCATATGATACCTGTGAAACACTCAAATTCAAATCCTCAGTGATAGAAGCCTGAATTGGAGAAGTGTAGCCATTCTGCAGAGAAAAAAGAGAAGACGTCAAATTAGAACATGCACAAACACCACCCAATGCAAGGACAATGACAGGTTTATTTACACTCTTTGAAAATTGTCATTACAAGCATTAAGTCCTTTCAGACATATCACATATGAACTTTAGACCTAAGACTCATTCAAACACACTTCTAGCTGCTAGCATCATATTTCACACCCCCTCCCCCTCTCTCCCTTCTTTTCCCCCCTTTATCCAACATTCTACCAAACCGACCAAATCTCAAATGGTGTTCTAGAAGATTGCAGCTTCATTATCTTGAGATGATAAATACACCAAAACTATCTCCCCACCATTAATGAACTTTTTCTTTAATTGGGACAATACAAAGATGAATAAATAAGGTGTGGTTGGCTGTTTTTGGTAAATTGCCACATGCCCACTCAAAACCATGATGACGATGCAGGAGAATATCACCATCTTGCTGATAACCTTCATACACCTCAAGGTTCCTTTGTTGCAACTCGGTGATTTTCGCTAAGCTCAACCATGAACCAGTTCACAATGCTCACAACATGATTGGATATCACTAACATGGCATAGTGGTCATCAGATAGATGAGGCTACCCCTAAGATTCCTATATAACTGTTGTCCATTGGCTTTTACCACAATCAAATGAAACAAATAATATCTGCACAACGGAAATGGGTTGAGATTGGGAAACAGAATGTCTTCAACATTATGTAGCATAAATGAAAAAAAAATGGGGGAAATAGAAAAGAGGAAAACATTGAGAAGAAAAAAGAGAAACTTGGACTAGACCTTACTTTGCAGGAAATTTCAATGAACCAGAGTTTTCTTGGAAAATTTAGTGGGGGATGATCTTGACAGGAGATTGGAAAAACGGCAATGGCCATTTCTTGTTACTGCTATGACTATAACACATCATTTCTTTGATAATGTGTTACCAGAATGTTACCCAAAAGTCTGCAGACGTTTAGGCTGCCCAAAACAGGTCTGCAACTGCCCCAAAACTGTTCATTTCTGCTCCATGCTGATTAACTACTGATTTCACCCTGTCACAAGCATTCCGCATTGCTAGAGGTGTGCAACACGAGTCTTTGTTGTTTTTTGGTTCCTGGCTTGATCGTTCTCATAAGCCATGTGTCTCCAGGCAGCTGTAACCTACAGTCACATTCGCTCAATCCACTGTGTCCCTTTCTGAGGTCTCACAAAGATATGCTGACCCCAAATCTCCTGTCCTATCCTATACATGTCCTCGATCGTCTCAACACATGCATCTGAGGACTGATGCATGTGACTTTATGTTGGCCTAGAACATGCACCTAGGAAGGACATTGAAAGGTCTTTTAGTGTGTGTTCCTTCCGTAAATTGTCTTGTGTGGGGCTTTGTAGGACTATAATTCGGTAGGTTCAATTGTTTCTGCATTTGCCAAAAACATGTTATGTAGCTTTCTGCCCTTCGAGATGCTTCTCACAATCCCTATAATGGTTTAGTATTCTTTCTTGGTTATTATGTTCTGCTACATGGAGAGAACAAAGAAAACCACTCTTATTTCCTCTACAAGAATGATAAGATTTTCTGTGAACTGGAAGCTCTGGAAAGCCTGTACCGGCTGCTAAATTTCTGCTGTGTTTGGACACCCTTCTGAGGCTGTTTTCTGGGTGAGAACTGCTCCATGCCACTTTTCTCCTCTTCTGTAGCTGGTCTGATTTTTCTGCCTTGACTAATCTTGTTTGCTCCTTTGGTTCTCTTTCCCACACTATCCTAGACCACCGTGCACCAGCTTGGTTTTTTACAGGCACTTTCCTGTTCCGTTATTATATAGAAATCACCATAGGTTGTATCTCCTTACTGAACCCTGCACGTAGTCTATGCCACTGCCATGGCTGGAGGTCAAATGTCAGTAGGGATGCATAAACCTATTTATGCATAATCCAATTGCTCAGTAGCTCCAGATCCATGTTCACATAGTTTATAGCCTTTCTGAAGAGAAAAGGACCAGAATTTCTAAGGAAAGCTTCAGATGCTTCTTCTAAACCTCTTCATTCTCTGCTTAAAGCTTCTAAAATACTCCTATCAACACATGATACTTCGCTCCTTCCAATACTTGTCTATCTCGTGCTTGTCAATGGATTCTACACCACTAATCCTCTGCTTAACTCATTTTAAAAGATGCTCACATGTCTCCATCACCCTCTCAGCTATATCCATACGCTCTACGTTCATGTGGCTAAAGGCATGTGCCTCCTTACAAGTCCTTCCAATGGCCAAGGAAAAAGTGGTGATCTTCTCCCATACTGACTTCCAGTTATGGGCATAACCCTTGTATCTGACAATTGGACAGTGGATCTGGAGACATACAACTTTGTCCAGCAGTTATAAAACAAAGGCTTCCAACGCTTGCTGTCCCAATATATCATGGTCTTCAAAATGCCTGCTACCAGACACCAGAATCTGATGAGCCACCAATCCACTATTACCACATTGCCCTTGTAAAGAATCAGCAATTAACAAGACAAACAGACGGGCCTTTGCACTGGGAGGCAGATTAGAAACAAAGTGCATGCTAATCTGTTCAAAAAAATATGCTTTCACGTCTCTCCTAAAATATCTATTAAATATCTGTGGTGTCACTTCTCCAGGTTCCCCATGGTCCTCTGTCCTTCCCCACACTTGATCATGGTGATTTTGAAGTAAATACGGCTGCAACTCGGGCAGAATACACAGGAGGCCCTAAGAGAACAAACACCCATTGTAGATTGCATAGTACCCACCATTCCTCTGACCCGATACAAATCTTTAAACTGTAGAATGGTTACGTTGATATATAATGGTATTTTAAATTGGCACACATATCCAATTCTTTATTGAGCCAATCTCTTGCAAGCCACCCCTTCAAAATTATGAGAAATAAGGATGAACGTCTCTTTAGGAGTTACAAAGTCAATATATGCTGTATTATTATAGGTTTTCCTTGATATTATTGAAGGTTTTTCCATTACAAAGAGGATATGGATTAGATCTTGACAAAAGGTTCATGAGCATATAAAGGCCTTAGATGCATGATTTGCTTCACTAACACAGCAGATTCAAGTAGAATGCATGTCCACCAAGGTGTGTGCATGAGTGTTATTAATAGTCTCCAATAGGGGGCTGATGTTGGCCTGCACCGACCCTCCACCCACCCTTATTAGGCTATCTTAAATTCCTATGTGAAGGAAGGGAAGAAATTTAGGGGGGCCAACAAAAACAACTAAATATCTCCACTCTGATGAGGATGACACAAAGCTGGTTAGATGGTGGCGCTGGTCGTCGATGTCCAGAACAAGTCATTGCAATGCAAAACGTGTTAAGGTTTAGAGGACAACCATAGCACCAAGCAACTCAGTTTTATAAGGCTCGTGACTCATTTCCAATTGGTGCATCAGGATAAGGAGCATAGAATGGAATCAAAGAAAAAGACTTGTTATTCTGAACTGTGGTTTTCCCATGGTTGGTATGCATGTATGTGCAGGTGTACACATGCATTTCGTATATGTGGCTTTGGCATGCATTGCCCCCTACCACCATCATCACATCAATATAAAGGCATAGGACAACTAAATAAACAGGTTTACTGGTTAAAGCTAAGCATTCTCAAAAGAAGGTTAAGACGCCAAAATACAGATATTTTAGCATAGGATCGTTTTTCGATGAGTCGGAGGTTCGGGTTTAGGGATGCACATTCTTTACCACAGTAGTATTAGCTTAGAATCCTGTGCATATGATAGCTAAATGGCAGAAGAGAGCTTACACAGAACCCATACTGTACAGGGCCAAGGGCAACAACTGCGGTGCAGATGAGGGCAATGGTGACGCTCTGGCTGAAGGCTTTGTGCGAGCTTCTGAGCCTCTTACGCGGGCCTTGTCTGCGCCGCTGGTGTTCTCTCAAGAACGGCTCCTGGGTTTCATTGCTGTTGACACCAAGATCGAAGCGGCGATCGTCCATATCTGTGTTTGTGTGTGCGTGTGTGGGGGGGGTGGGGGAATGGAGAGAGAAGGGGAGGAGCGAGAAACAGTAGGCAGGCAAAGTCTATTATACAAACTCTTTTTTTTTTGTGAAACTAAAGTCTATTGTACAAACACGTGGAAAAACTGTAAGCTGCCAGCATGGCAGCTTACCTTTTACGACAGCTGGCACGTGACGTGGCTTTGACGTGATGCCATAAAGGTAGCCTAAAGGCTTTTTACACACCCCCCATCTCACCTCCTTTTTATGAAGTCCTACGGGCCTTGACTCTTTTTATGAAGTTTTTTTTGTTTTTCGAGCCGAGGTCAGAAACGAGCACGCTCGTTCTAAGACTCGAACAGAGAAACGCTTTTGTCATTAGCTTCGTCATCTCTGTCTCGTGAAGACGGTTGCGCTACCCATCTCTAATGGAGAGGGAATCTTTCCCATCCCACCTCCTTTTTATGAAGTTCTCCCCCACCCATCTCTCATGGAAAGGTTATCTTTGCCATCTATTGCTCGTCCACCCGACTGTAGTGACTACGCTACCCACTTTAGCTAAGGAGTAAACCCTTCTCAACATGGGTTGAAGAAGTGAACAAACAATTATAGCTATTCTTCAAAAAAGTGTAAGAAGACATCTTTCCTTGTCCCATCAACTTGAAGCATAATTGAATTGGTGATGAAGTTAACACGAACCCTTAAAATAGTAGCCATGGTAGCGATAGGCTTTCAGTACACTTATCCTTTAGATAAATCTGCCCTATCCCCTATGGTCCATCTGAGCTCACCTTAGGTTAAATGTCACATTGCCAAGGGCTACAACAAAAACTACTAACCACACATTCTTTATTTGATTCTTAATTACAAAAGTTGTTACCTTGAGCTTTACTCCACTAGCTTGTAGGCGAGGTACATGTTATCCATTCATCATGCATCATCTTTCAAACTTGCTTTTAAAAAGCCAAATGAGCAACTTTAGTAAAGCAAGCATGGTTTTCATGTCCCCTTGTCATAAATGCTTCATTTCTTTTATCATCTATTTTGCCTTCTTTTTTCACTTTTTAAGCCTAGCCTAAAAGGACCTTTTTTTAAGGGTGGGAAAGCAAAAGGCATAAATTCATCCACAACCACATTAATAGGAGGGTACCCACATTAATAGGAGAGTACCCACATTGGTTTTTTTGTATCTCTATGCTCATGCAGTAAGTACAATAAGTACAAGAAGTAAACCTGTGAGATTTAGATTTCTCGTTGGTTAATGTCATCTTTACTTTCGTATGTCCTCACTCTTTTATTGGACAACATGAACGCCTTGAAGTCAAAGACTTTGTCAACTTTGCCACAAAGAAAAAGTATAGCTTAAAAAACACAATGTTGATTGTAAAAAGTATAGCTAAAAAAACACAATGTTGATTGTAAAAAGTATAGCTTAAAAAACACAATGTTGATTATAAAAAGCATTAATATAGAAGAGGCCAAGAACTTAATGCATTGAGAGGCCGAAACTTCATAATTTAAATTATATCTCCTCCTTGACATGTAATGCAATTTGCCAGGATGCACTATCAATGTAATTTGGACACCTAAAGCAAACCATGTATTCATCCAAAAAGGTTGTTATAGTATTAATTAACCACAAAATTAATATTCCAAAGACCTCGTTCATGCAAAGAACGTCTACCCTTTCCTATAAAGACATCTTCCCTATGCCTACCTCCTCCCCTACACTCTACACCCCAAACATCTTCCCTATGTCTCCTCCCCTAGACACTCCACCCTCCCTTGCACAACTTCTAGACCAATGAGACCCCCTCCCTCCCTCACCACATGTGCAACCTCACTTTCCTATGTTCTTTGCTATGTGGCCTTGTACGAGAGAGAGAGAGAGAGAGAGAGAGAGAGAGAGAGAGAGAGAGAGAATGGACCTAGATAGCCACCTCAAATTTTACAAGAAGGGGAGGCCTTTGTTTCAAATAAAAAAGATGCCATGCCTTGTCTAATTGCCTAAGGTCTCCTATCTATAAGATGCCATGCCTTGTCTAATTGCCTAAGGTCTCCTATCTATAAGAGGGCATACATCATTAATGTTTGTGGGGCAAGATTAACTGGATGAGCATTAAATATTTAATTTGGACCCAGTTAGAATTAGAGGGCATACGTCATTTAGGTTTGTGGGGCAAGATTAACTGGATGAGCATTAAATATTTAATTTGGACCCAGTTAGAATTAGAGGGCATACGTCATTTAGGTTTGTGGGGCGAGATTAATTGGATGAGCATAAAATATTTAATTGGATGAGCATTAAATATTTAATCTGGACCCAGTTAGAATTATAGGGCACATATTAGGGTGTGTATTAAGCCTTCTGTACAAATAGCTTAGAGCCATGATATCTTTATTAACTTTTTGCCCAAAAAAAAACTTATCTATGAAAATATTATGTTTGTCATGTAAGATTAATGGAATGCTTTAACTAATATTCAAAGCAGCATTAAAATATAACATCGCTATGCATATAACATGTGTCTCTACACTCATACAGTTTCATTGTCTTTTACAAGTCACCCCCACAAGATTATATATTTGTGTGGTTACGCTCTCAAAAGACCATACGAAATGTGTGGTTACACTCTCACAAGATTATATATTTGTGTGTGTGGTTACGCTCTCAAAAGACCATACGAAATGCTTATTAGATGGAAAATTGCATTTCAAAGTAACATTTCACATTTCAAAGCAATTACTCCTTTTAAAGTTTTGAATTCACACCTAGTTTGATTATAGATTCACTTACTTACTTAACTGCACATGAGGTGATGTCAAAGCACGAAGCTGTCAGTTTTGTGTTTCGTGTTATAATCTTAGATTATGTTTGCATGTGATAGCTTAATGCCCATCATGTTAAGAGTGCTTTATGATACAACATAAGCTTCTTACATTTACATGCAAATAAACCCTAACATTAGATATGTAATTACACATTTCTTATCATGTAAATAACATATTACGAGGCTTACATGTTTCATAATTCAAGTAATTTATGGCCTTGTAAATGTTTCATTTTGTGTCATGCCTCTTTTGTTATCAATTCTATGCTTTAAATCATTTGATAGAATATTTAAACTTACTAAAACATTAATTAGTATTCATATGTGTACAAATTTAATACTAGCAAAAAATTGTTGATTCGTCTAATAAGACTAAGAAGCTCAAAAAGAGGCCCACAAAACTGTGAAATGTCGTCTATTTCTTTTGTTTAATCATTTATTAGATGTTATAATGTTTCTTAGAATTTCTTAGAGGCAACAAGTGATAAGCAAGGTGTAATAAATTATGTAGTCACATGGATGACATTTGGATATTGTAAGAGGATGGGAAACACACAAGGATTAAGAACTCTAATAGAACTCAAATTGCACAAGAGTAGAGATGAAGAATAATACTATATTACACGAGAGTAGAGGTGAGAACATATTACTGATGTGAAGGCTAAGCCCCACAACTATGTGCAACCTCCGTGATTGATCTCGAATTACTTAGATAAGATGCTATATATGTTATTAGGAGCTACTCATTGAGAGGATGGGTTGGAATGTGTCTTATGCAAATAGCCTATGTGAGTCGTGTTTGGCTTGAGTGGCCTATGTGAGTGGCCTTGCAATAAATGAAGGTTGGGTTGATATGAGTATGCCTTATGAGAGGCTATATATGCTATTAGAAGCTACTCATGAGAGGATGGGTTGGAATGTGACTTATATAAATAGCCTATGTGAGTCACGTGGTGGTGGTGGTTGTGGTGGTAGGTGAATATTGGGTTGATATGACTATGCTTTGTACAGTCTTATCGTACCTTTTGAGCCTATCTCGAACCATCTAAGCACCCATTCAACCCTGCAACCTCTATATAAGGTGTCCATAGTAAAATCTAACAACCTCATGCTAGGGCCATCATGTCACTTATTTGGCAATGTGCCAAATTTGTCCAAACCATCTCTACACCATCCTGCCTCCTAAGCCCCCATCTTGTGTTAATATAAGGATGTCGAGTGACCAATCTACTTTTCGCATAATGGGGGCCATACATACATGAGTGAGCTAATGTTCCAATATTACAAGGTTTGAGCATTAGTATCCAACAACTCAAATTTCACACAACTTTCATTCTAAGGGTTCTTAGAGGCAACACCATTAGATAACATGTAAAAAGTGAGGTGTATTAAGTAATATAGACAATGCAATTTAAAGAAGTTAGTGGGAGAGAGCATCTCAAGATAGAATGTGATAAGCAAGGCGTAATATACATATTGGAATTAGCTTTTGTCTAACATGGATTTAAAATTTTAAGCATCCTTGCATGATATCGTTACTAAATATTTATAGTATCACATGGATATTATGGCTGTAAAGTGATTTGTTAGATACTAATAGGAAACCCATAGCAATGCCACATAATAAATTCACTCTCAAAAAATTACACGAATAAACGACAAAGGCAATATATGCCTAAAAGCATTCAATACAAGATTTGATGTTTAAAACAATAGGAAAGGGTGCTAGTGTGTGCCCAAGTGTTTGAGAGTTTGTGTGGATGACAATATATGCCTAAAAGCATTCAATACAAGATTTGATGTTTAAAACAATAGGAAAGGGTGCTAGTGTGTGCCCAAGTGTTTGAGAGTTTGTGTGGATGAGTTTGGTGGCCCCTTTTTCCCCCACATATTCACCTTGTTTTTTGATAGCCACCCAAAATAAGTGGTTGCATTTAAAATGCCTAAAAATGGGCATGAAGCCCATGAAAAGCAACCTTACTTAGTATGCAGAGTTTTGACCCAAAGATTTGCGATAGCCCTAAGCACAAGCACAAAGGGACACCACTCTTTAGAGGGAAGATTGCCAACTTTGCCAGTACACAGTTGTGTAAGGAACTACAAGCTGCACTGTGCAAAGTACTCAACTTAACCTAAGAACAAGCTTTAACACTACGCAGTGTGCACTCAAGGTAGGACCGGACATAATATAAACAATATGTGTGCGTGCACATGACTCGCTCACATAGATGCATATCTATGTGTGTCTTTCTCACATGCATTTTCTCTATATCTTTGTCACATGTACATGCATAACACTCTCACACACATACACGTGCACATACCTTCTCTCTCTTCTCACTCTTCTCACATACTCTCTCTCTTTCTCTCTCTCTCTCTCTCTCTCTCTCTCTCTCTTTCTCACACACACACACACACACATCCTCCACATGCACGTATGTGACTATGTGTACGCGTATGTATGATGTGACTGTGTGTATGCGTACATATGATGTGTTTATATATAATTATATTAATATAACACTATTATATTAATATAACACTATTATATTAATACAATTATATTAATTATGTGTACGCGTATGTATGATGTGATTGTGTGTATGCGTACATATGATGTGTTTATATATAATTATATTAATATAACACTATTATATTAATACAATTATATGTTTATTGATTTATATAGCATGTATGTGTTTATATCTAGTTGTATTAATATAATATTATTATATATTTACTAAATATATTTTAAATTTTCTTATCATATATATATATATATATATATATATATATATATATATATATATATATGCATTTAGTTTTCTTATTTATACTTATGTATTACATATATACATATATATTATAATATATTAGTATAGACTTAATATATATATTTATTTAATATCCTTCCTTATTATATGTTTACATATTGTTATTATATATATTTTGTATTTTGTATTATATTGTGTATTTAAATTTTCTTCTCTTAACATACCCATACTCTCTCTCTCTCTCTCTCTCTCTCTCTCTCCCCCCTTCTCTTAACATACCCATACTCTCGCTCTCTCTCTCTCTCTCTCTCTCTCTCTCTCTCTCTCTCTCTCCCCCCTTCCCCAATATGTGGCCTCTATTTCCCCTCCTCTCTCTATGTCTCTCCTCTACCCCAACAGGTGGCCTCCCCCTCCCCATCACACCCCCTTTTCTCTTTCCCCTACCTCAACACGGCTCTCTTCCAACCACCACATGTGCCCTCCCTTGTGCATAATAGTAGATAGTATAGACATATATATTTTACACACATATAATATATATCTATATACGTAAATGTGTGTATTTATAAATGTAAATAAAAATACACACATATATATACATATATATATATATAACTTTATTTTAATTTATTGAAACCTATACTTTTATTCTCTCTCTCTCTCTCTCTCTCTACACACACACACACAAATATAAATAAGTTTATATTTACAAACACATACGCATATAGTTTTAATTAATTAAATTTTAATGGATGGGGGGATGTGTGCTTACTCTCAAATAAATGCATTTTACATGTGAAAGAAAGTCACTAGCCATTGAACTAGATTAGCCTAAGAAGATATGGATTAAGTAATATTAGCAAAAGATTAACAAAAGATTAAGGTAGAAAGAGAGTACTTGTCACTATCAAATGATTATTAAGGTTAACCCCAATAATGGCCTATGTTAGTATATATACATGACCACCCCTTTCACACTATCATTAATACTATCCATGGGCATGGTCCGTTGACCTTGGACCCATTATTCATATGAGACCATTCACTTTGTTACAAACCATTCCCACCCAAGAGGTTTGGTTCTCGAAACCATTGATATGTACAATCACATTATTCATATGAGACCATTCACTTTGTTACAAACCATTCCCACCCAAGAGGTTTGGTTCTCGAAACCATTGATATGTACAATCACAATCCACATGGATGGAGTATATGTCAATGGACTCATGTCAAGCTTCAAGCTCATGCTCACAACATGTACGGGAACCCAAAATTGCATGTATATGGCTGTAAAAGCCTTCAAAACAAGCCATAACAACTACCCCATAATGGCATAAAAGCTTTGTGTAGCTTCCAAACATTATGCATCCAAATCCTAAGGGTATAGGGTTGTCCACAGTGAATTTATAGGAATTTCTAGCAAGCTAATTCACTGTTCTTGACCCTCGTTGGACTTCCAAAATGCATCCAACAACCCTTCACACCATTTCAATGTAGAGGTGGGTTGCCGAGAAGTTTCTACCTTAGCTAGTCCTTGCCATTTGACCAAGTACTCCATTAATGTACGATTGTGAAGAACTCTTTCTTTGGTACCCAGATTTGCTTCTGGCACATACTCAATCATACCCTCCTCATTCACTAGAGGTAGCTCATCTTGCACAAATACTTTAAGCCCAAGGTACGCTTTGAGATGTGACACATGGAACACATCATGAATCTTTGAGGTTGATGGAAGTGCCAATTGATAAGCAACTTCGCCAACACGTCTCACCACCTTGTATGGCCCATAGTAGCGATGAGCTAACTTGGTATTTGTGTTGCCCTTGAAAGAACCATATCTTGTCTTAGGAATCCTCAACAATACCCAATCACCCTCCATGAACTCCAATGGTCTCCGATGAGCATTAGCATAATGTCTCATTCTTTCTTGAGCTTTCTTCATATTAGCTTTGCATTGTTGCAAGAGTGCATTCAACTTTTCCATCTCCTCTTTTGCATTAGAATTCACCCCCTCTTGCTTTTGAACCGTCATTTTCATATTCACTTTATATCCATACAGTGCCTCAAAAGGTGACATGCCGATGCTCTCATGATGCATACTATTATGAGCAAACTCGCCAAGCGACAACCACTCATCCCAAACACCATGTGTATCATGGCAATAATGCCTCAAGTAAGTTTCCACCCACTTGTTTACCCTCTCAGTTTGTCCATCGATTTCGAGGTGATAGGCGGTGCTAGGTGTCAAAATAGTCCCCATGATCTCAAACAACGTCCTCCAAAAAGTACTTATAAACTTCACATCTTGGTCACTAATAATTTGTTGTGGCACGCCTTATAACTTGAAAACATGATCCACAAACCATTTTGAAACCATAGATGCTGAAAATTTGACCTTCGAAGGAATAAAATGTGCCATTTTTGTCAAGCGGTCCACCACCACATATATACTATCCAATCCCCTCCTTATGTGAGGAAGCCCCGTGTGATGAAATCCATAGATATATGCATCCATTAGCCATCGGGAATAGGCAAAGGCTGAAGAAAACCATCGGGCTTATGTGTGGGATCCTTGTTTTGTTGACAATCTATAGGGTGGTTTATTAACGGGCTTGGTGTGTGCGGCTCAAGCTCATCCACCTCCCGTTTTGGCGAGAAGCACTTCGGCATATGAAACACATCTTCATACTCCTTGAACAATTCCTTCATACCTTCATGCATAACTTCTTCTTTTTTCTCCTTGCTTTCTTCCTTGCAAAGCTATATCCCATATTCTTAAGCTTCCTCTTGAATGTGTTGCATTGATCATCTTGAAACTTGGCACACTAGTTTTGGTCAATATAAGCTCAACATTTCCATGCATGACACTCCTATACCCTTGCTATAAATTCATGCAAAATAATCTAAGAGTTGCAAACCAATCATAACCCAATAGGATATTAATGGGACCCATATCCAAGACGAGTAAGTCAGCTTTGCAAGTATAACCACTTGTGAGAACCAAGTCCACATTTTTTCATACTAATGTGCATCCATTTTTGCCCGTTTAGCCACTTGAACTTCATGCCACGAAGATAAAGCTATGGGCTACAATTTGAGACTGCGCATAGATCTCTTGTTAACAAAGCTATGTGTACTCCCACTATCAACCAAAACATGTGCTACTCTTTCATTAATGCATGTCTTGAGCCTCAATGTACGTGCACCTTTGCATCAAGCATAGGCATCACTAGACAAATTGCACAAAGTAGCCATATAGTCTTTGACATCATGAGCACACATAGATAGGGGAAATCCATCATCATAATCAAGATTTCCCTTCTTTGACCCACCTGGATCAAAAGAAAACTCACCCTCATCTTTAACTTCATTTCCATTATTGGCATCTTCAAAGCCCTCTTCATAGTCTTCCGCTTCCTCTTTTGCCCCATCATTGAAAGACTAGGTGAGGATCATGCTAAGAGTGATTTTCTTAGCTTTGCACACTTTCCAATGATCTTTGCCCCATTTTTCACCACACTTGTAGCATAAACCCTTGCTCTTCAAGTCATTGATATATGATCTTCACCCATCACCTTGCTCTTGTTAACCTCCTTTGCATCAAATTCTTCCCACCATTAACATTGGAAGACTTAGAAAAAGAGGTACCAAATCTGAAATTTTTTCTATCACCTTGTCCATCAACAGTTAGGAGTTTTGGAGGAGCGGAATAAGGAGTGACACCGCTTAAAAAGTTTCCCACATTTGAAGTACCAAATTCAGCCCTATTTGTTTGCTTTGCATACTTTGCTTCATAGATCTCCACTAAGAGCATAGCCTCCTTGATAGTGTCGGGTCTTTGTGATCTTACACATAAACTCTTATGCTATTTTGTAACCCTTTAATGAACTTCTTTAATTTGTAACCTCACTCAAACCCTCCACATAAAGTGAAAGCTTCATGAAATTATGCATATAGTCTTTGACATTGAATGTTTGAGTAAGGTCATCCCATTTTTCCACCATCTTTGATTGATTTAGGGCTGAAATGAACGTCCTTCTCATCTCACCTTTGAAATCCTCCCAAGTAGTGATTTCATAATCATGTGCATTCAAGTGTCTCCACCATGCATGAGCATAACCTTCCAAATGTAAGGTAGCAAACAACACCTTGGCCCTATCATTATATGAGGGCTAAGTTCAAAGTAAAGCTTCATCTTGTCAATCCATTCCTGAAATTCATCATTCGATGAACCTTCCCCTTTGAACTTAGTGAAAGTTATCTTATCCTTTTAACACCCTTGAAATCCTTATCATCATCCTTATGATGATGACGATCATGTGGCCTTGGATGAAGAGCACCCATGTCATTGAATTGATGTGGCCTAATATGATGAGGTCCCAAACCATTGAAATGATGACCCGAATCATTGATGAAGTAGCCACCCAAGTCATTGGAATAACAATCATGTAATCTTGGAGAAGCATTCCAATTATCATACAGAGGTGGTTCACCTAAGGAATACCTTTTCCCTTTTCCAAACTTATCCCTTGCATTGGAGACAAACCATCCACCGATGTACTTGGCATATTAGCACTCACTTGGTGCATAGGCATGTTTGGCACATTTGTTCCATTTGATTGCATAGGCATCCCATAACCACCTTGTTGCATCAACATTTCAAATGTGCGTGTTCCACCTTGGTGTGTCCTAGGAGGAGGCAAATTATCCTTTCCAAGAATAGGCCCGTGACTTGGTTCAAGTTGATGAGGAATAGCTTGAGGAAGATGTATAGCATTAGCATTTGAAATGGCCATGGTAGATCCAAGAGGTTGGGGCCCCAATGCACTTTCTTTTCCTTGCCGTCTTGCCTTAAGCTAGTCAACCCTTCCTTAATCTCAACAATTCCATCATGCAAAGTGTCACTAATTCTTTGGAATTGTTGATCCATGGCTACAATCTTTGATCCAAGCAGTCATCACTTACATTAGCTTGGGTTTTTTGGCCTAGACTCTCCATAATCTTTAGCAATTAGCTCATAGTCCTTTGTTGATCAAGATACATCTTCTTGATCAATTGTGTAACCCCTTGAGTCTCAATGAAACCTTGTGGTATATGTGACCCTTGATGCAAGTCAACATATTGTCCATGGGCATGGTCTATTGGCCTTGGGTCCATTATTCATATGAGATCATTCACTTTGTTACAAACCATCCCCACACCCAAGTGGCTTCATCCTCGGTAAATGAGTCCATTTACGAAGCTTAAAATGTAGCAAATCATCATAGGACCCTTTCTATAATTTTTGCCACATTGGTGCCACTTCCTCATCCAATAGGAACTTCTTTTAGATATCCAAAATCCAATCTTTATGTACCTATGAGATTGCCATGCATCTACATGTCCATATACGTGACAATGCATCCGCCCCACAACATTCTCTTTCTCTTTTATGTAAAAGATTTCAAAATCATAATTTTGCAATGTAGCCACCTAGCTTCTTTGTTTGGAGAGAGTGTAGGTTGAGACAAAAAATATAGAAGTACTCTATGATCACTCTTCATGAAGAAGTGACTCCCATAGAAGTAATGAAGCCACTTCTTTATTGCATGAAGTATTGCCAACATCTCTTGATCATAGACATGCATAACCATTTCTTTCTCATCAAGCTTCCAACTCTCAAATGCAATCACTCCATGATCTTGAGACAAAATAGCCCCAATACATCGGCTTCAACTGTACATGGCTTCGTGAAGTCCAAGCATACAAGTATAGGGGCTGTTGTGAGCATTCCCTTGAGCTTTTGGAAGCTCTTATGGGCTATAACATCCCAAAAGAAAGCTTCTTTCTTAAGGTTTTCAGTAAGAGGAGCGGTAACATAAGCATATCTCCTAATAAACCTCCTATAAAATGATGACAAGCCTAAGAATCCCCTCAATTGAGTGGTATTTGTAGGCATGGGCCAATTCTTTACACACTAAATCTTCTTAGGATTCACCATATTGCCAATTCTTAACACACTTAACCCTCTTAGGATCCACTATAATGCCTTCTTTGCTCACTACGTGTCCAAGAAGATACTCAACATTTTGTGCCATAAATATACACTTTCTCTCCTTTGCATACAACTTGTTGGCCCTTAATGCATCCAAAACAACCCTTACATGTATTAAGTATTCCTTCTCCCCTTTGCTATATATCAAGATATCATCGAAGAATACAAGCACCCCTTTGTAGAGAAAGGGTTGAAGCACCTTGTTCATTAGGGCTTGTTGGTGCATTGCACAACCCAAACGACATAACCAAATAATGGTAGAGACCTCTCTTGGTCCGAAATGTCATTTTGTACTCATCACCTTCCTTGATTCTTAATTGGTGATAACCCGATCTCAAATCAATCTTGGAGAAGAAAAATGCACCTTTCAACTCATCAAGCAAGTTATCAATTCTTGGAATAGGGAATCTATTCTTGATTGTAGATTTATTCAAATCCCTATAGCCCACACACATGCAACAAGTGCCGTCCTTCTTCTTGACCAAAAGTACGGGTGATGCAAAAGGTGATTAGTTAGGAGTAACACATCCCATGTCCATAAGCTCTTGCACTTTCTTTGCCACTTCATCCTTCTCCACTTTTGACAATCTATAAGGTTGTTTGTTAACGGGCTTGGTATGCGGCTCAATCTCTATTCCATGATCCACCTCTCTTTTTGGTGGCAAGCACTTTGGCATTTGGAACACATCTTCATACTCCTTTAACAATTCCTTCATACCTTTATGAATAACTCCACCCTTTTTCTCATTGCTTTCTTCCTTGTAAAGCTGTTAAACATATATGGATCCCATTTGATTAAGCTCCCTTGTGACTTGTGTTGCATTGATCATCTTGATACTCGGCACATGAGTTTTAGTCAATGTAACCTCATAATTTCCATGCATGAAACTCGTATACCCTTGCTGTAAATTCATGTGAAGCAACCCAAGAGTTCCTAACCAATCACATCCCAAAACAATGTCAATGGAACCCATATCTAATACAAGTAAATCAGCCTTGCAAAAGTATAACCATTTGTGAGAATGAACCTTATATCTTTGCATACTAATGTGCAATCCATCTTTGTCTCATTAGCCACTTTAACTTCATGCCACAAAGGTAAAGCTATAGGCTGTAATTTGATAAAGCCATGTGTGCTTCCACTATCAATCAAAACATGTGCCACCCTTCCATTAATGCATGCCTTCAACCTTAATATATTTTTCCCTTCGCCACCAGGATAGGCATCACTTGGGATATTGCATAAGCCAGCCATATTGTCCTTGTCATGATAAGCACACATAGGCAACATTAACCAATCATCATACTCAACATCACCCTTGTTTGATCCACCCGGGTAAAAAGGAAATTCACCATCATTTTCTACATCTTCAACTTGATTGTTAACATCTTCAAAACACTTCTCATAATCATCCACATCATCCTTAATGTCTTTATGGCAAGGTTCAATGAGAATTATACTTAGGGTCTTCTTCTTAGACTTACAAACCTTCCAATGATTTTTGTTTCATTTGTCACTGCACTTGAAGCACAAGCCTTTGTCCTTCAAATCATTAATGTGGTCTTCACCAATAACCTTGCTATTGTTTGATGCTTTCACATCAACTTGCTTCCCATCAACATGTGGAGGTCGGGGAAAAGAGTTACTAAATCTGAAATTTCCTCTCACCTCTTCATAGATGGTTGTGCGAACGTAGGAGGACCCATGTGATAAGAAACTCCACTTAAAGACTTGCCCAAAGTTGAAGTGCCAAGATCAGCCCTAAACCCATGCCTTGCTCCACTTACATGTGTATACTTTGCCTCATAGATCTCGGAAAGGAGAATGGCCTCCTTAATGGTTTCGGGTCTTTGAGCATCCACATCAACCTTGATATTAGTTTGTAGCCCTTTGATAAACTTTCTTAATTTGTACTCCTCACTCAAGCCTTCCACATGAAGTGAAAACTTCATGAACTTGTGTATATATTCCTTGACATTGCGTGTTTGATTGAGATCATCCCATTTCGCCATCGTTTTTGATCTATTTGTTATGGCTCACCCAGCCCTCCTTGAAACACATCCAAAAAGAGATTACCTGGTGAACTGCAATTGTCGTGAGGGTCTTTGGCTGAGCTCGTAACCCTTGAGGTCTCCAAGCTCTACAACTCCTTGAGAAGCAATTCCACCGTGTCTCCCGTGAGCGTTGTCACATCGCCGCGTTGCACTATTACATGGGTCCTCGTTCCTTCTCTCACCTCACTTCACTCACACACACTCACTAGCATGCATTAGGGAGAGAGATTAGTAAGAGCAAGACTCAATTACATAATGGGAGAGTATGTTGTATTATGAGAGAAATTCATTTATATACATGGCCATAAGTGTTCACACTCACTTAAACTATGGCTGGCTGGGCACTTGTTCTATATTTTCTTTACCGGATAGGAGTTGCATCCTCTTTTAAGTTGATCTTGTGTTGGTAGAAGCTAGGATCAATCCGCTTCATGTTTGAGTAGCTCCACGCAAACACATCTTTGTAGGATTTCAGCACTTCGAGGAGTCTTCCTCTAAATTCGTGATTCAAGTTGCCACCACTGACTTTGACTATTTTGGGCTCTTGGTCGTCTCCTAGGTTTACTTCTTCAAGTTTCTCTTCCCTGAACTCTGATGTTCCACTTCTTGATTTGGGCTTGCTCTTTCTTGAAGAGCCATCATGGCCTTTTTTTTCTCAGCTTGCAGTTCTACCACACTGTCGTGAGTATCCTCTTCCTCTTCCTTTGCACTTTTTTTATTTAGTAGAACTTTAGGGTGAGCCACCAGGACTTCTGGATCGTATCTTTATACAATTTCTATATCCACCTCAAATAGTGATAGAAGATTTGGATTTTGTTTCATGATCTGCTCTTCTTCGTCGTCTTCTAACCCTTCCAGTTAGTTTAGGCCTTTTGCATGCATTGGTCTGGCTAGATTCAGCTTGTGTTTTCCTGGACCGAGATATAGACCTTTTTCTCCCTTTGGATTGTGATCTTGTTTGTATCCCAAATGTTCTTTATCCTTCCACTTCTGAGCCACGATATTCTCAATAGCATGGGATATACACTCGCTATCTCAGTATTTGAGGGCTATGAATACGGTAGTGAACATGCATCCTACCACTTGTATTTGTTCTTCCCTTATTAATCCAACTGGTTGGACTCTTCTCTAGTCAACCATGCGGATCTGGAACGGAGCTGGCTGCATGTCTGTGATACCTAACTTTTTAGCCAGGCTATCTGATATTATGCTCACTCTCGATCCTCCATCTAGAATGACCCTTTCCACTGTCTGCCCTCTAATCTTGATGGTCACTTATGGAATGGACATTGTGAGGGAAAATCTAAGCCCCTCTCAAACACAATGTATGTATGATGTGTGTATATGATAGTGGGGTGAATCCAAGATGGCAAAAGACATGTGGCAATCAAGGTGATAAGGTGCAGGTGCGCTAAATCCAAATAGCAAGTGCATGGCAGTCGAAAGAGCTGGGTACCGCGGGTTCTAGAAGGATGAAAAGGCGGCAAACGCGAGTTCAAGAAAGGGATTTATTTCTTTGGCAGGACGTTTGAAGAGAGAAGGTAGCGGGAGCGACCACCAAGGAGAGAGAGTGACCAACATTAGTGGAGTGGAATCCTACAGGTTGTTTAGTTCTTGGCTGGTGACCTATAAGCTGGAGTTCCTGCAGGTGTTAAAGGTTTGGAGATAGAAGGTCGAAGTAGAGTGGGAAGGCTAGTTTGAGCCAGAGTGGATGGAGAGTTGAAGATAAGAGATTTGTTGATGAGGTTTGTCCTTGGGTTATATGTGAAGTCCCTTCGTTAGATACTTGGCCTAGGTCACATCTTGCTCATATAAACCTGCTCTATCAGGAAATTAAAATCTTTTTGCTGTGAATGAGGATGAGGCAATAAAGAGTTCTTCCTGTGGAGGACGCCGAAAAGTTTTTGTAATTTCTCCCTTTTTTGTGAACCCTCATGTCTCAAGGTTGTTGGGATGCTATTATGTTTTGTTTATAGGAGCAGACAGAGAATTTAGGAGTTATCTTTGAATTTGATGTTTTTGTTGTGGTGTATGAGTGGAGTTGATTGAGATTGTGAAGGTTGAACCCTTGTGGGTGCCAATCTGATGGCTGGGTAGTTGTTTGTGAGTCAGAATCAATTGAGAAGGTTCACAGTTAGCTTTGTGTCATCTGAACTTCAGTTTAGTTAGCTGAGAATTCGGGGACCTTAGACTGTGAAAATATACAGGGGAGAAGAGAGCTTGAGCTCTTGCAAGCACACACACACTCATACAAACCCTAGAAGAGAACACACAAAGTGAGAGGCTGAAAATTCTTCTCCTTCTTTACACAACAAAAGAGGTTTACAAAGAAGATAAAGTGACTAACACACATAATAGGTTTACAAAGAAGATAAAGTGACACACATAATAGAGTATATACAAGTGGTCCATGATGTGAACATGCTAAGTGGAGTCGGTAGGTGTAGACTAGAGTCGGTGTAGTCCAGCTGTAGAATATCCGGGGCGAGGATATGTCAGTGCCAGCTACCAAACCTACCAGTGATGTAAATGTAAACAATCATATAGGCGCCTCATGAGTGTCAGCTCATAATAAGCTTGACATCTCAACACTCCCCCTCAAGCTCAACTCTAGCTCATGAACTCCAAGTATATCTCAAAATATGCGGAACTTCTCAATTCCCAAGGCCTTTATGAAGATGTCAGCGACTTGATCCTGTGTGTGCTGACGTAGGCCAAGTCGATGTGTCACCTGCCCCAAGACTCTCTCTCTCATAAAGTGGTAATGTATCTCAATGTGTTTTGTCCGCGCATGAAAAACTGGGTTCTTGGCCAACTATATACTGCTAAGATTATCACAATATATGACAACCTTTCTCTCCACATGCAACCCAAATGAGCAAGTAGCTTGCGTAACCAAGATACCTCACACGCTACCACCACAGTTGCTCTGTACTCTACCTCTGTACTCAACAAGGCAATTGTAGACTACTTCTTATTGCTCTATGTCATAGCACCACTCCCCAATGAAAACATAAATCCATTGGTAAATCTCTTGTCTAAGATGATACCTGCAAAAGTTGCATCTGTGTACCCATATAGCTTCAATGGTACACCTGCTGCATAAAACAATACATAATCAATTGTGGCCTTCAAATACCAAAGTGTACATCGCACACTATCAAGATGTGGTTTGTGTAGAACCTACATAAATTGGCTCTCTAAGCCAATAGTGTAACTCAAATCTGGCCTGCTGATCGTGACATTATTAGATCAAACTCCCCACAATCTTCATGTACATAGTGGGATCCTCTAGTACATAACTTGCATCCGCACTAAGCTTGCCATTTTGATCTAATGGCACTGAGATTGACTTACAATCAGCCATCCCATACTTGGACAACATATTCAATACATACCGTCTCTGTGAGACAGAGCCAAATACCATCAGGTGTGCGAATGATCTCCATTCCCAAAAAGTAGCGCGAATCTCCCAAATCCTTCATCTCAAACTTTTACCATATGAAAACCATATAGTGATAAGATACTCGATAATCTTGTCATGCCATGCTCGTGGAGCTTGCTTCAGCCCATATAAAGCCTTACAAAGCTTACATACATACTTCGGGTGACTTGTATCCTTAAAACCAGGTGACTGATCGATATACACTTCTTCTTGCAAGTCACCATGCAAGAACGCATTTTTTACATCCATCTGATATGTAAAACCCAGCCTTTAGTTGTAACCAATATGTAAAACCCAGCCTACATACTTCGGGTGACTTGTATCCTTAAAACCAGGTGACTGATCCATATACACTTCTTCTTGCAAGTCACCATGCAAGAACGCATTTTTTACATCAGATATGTAAAACCCAGCCTTTAGTTGTAACCAAATCTGGCCTGCTGATCGTGACATTATTAGATCAAACTCCCCACAATCTTCATATACATAGTGGGATCCTCTAGCACATAACTTGTATCCGCACTAAGCTTGCCATTTTGATCTAATGGCACTGAGATTGACTTACAATCAGCCATCCCATACTTGGACAACATATTCAATACATACCGTCTATGTGACAGAGCCAAATACCATCAGGTGTGCGAATGATCTCCATTCCCAAAAAGTAGCGCGAATCTCCCAAATCCTTCATCTCAAACTTCTACCATATGAAAACCATATAGTGATAAGATACTCGATAATCTTGTCATGCCATGCTCGTGGAGCTTGCTTCAGCCCATATAAAGCCTTACAAAGCTTACATACATACTTCGGGTGACTTGTATCCTTAAAACCAGGTGACTGATCGATATACACTTCTTCTTGCAAGTCACCATGCAAGAACGCATTTTTTACATCCATCTGATATGTAAAACCCAGCCTTTAGTTGTAGCCATCGCAATCACAACCCTCACAGTTGTGCCATCTTTGCAACCGAGGAAAATGTCTCCTCATAATCAATCCCATGTGTCTACGCATATCCTTTGGCTGCCAATCTAGCCTTCTACCTAATTATATACATCATTTTTATGTTTCACCTTATACACTTGCTTATAACCAATAGCTTTCTTGCCTTCAGACAATGGCACCAAATCCCAAGTCTAATTTCCATATAATGCATGCATCTCCTCATCCATAGCTTTATCCCAACATACATTTCCAATAGCTTAATCAAAACGTGTGGGTTCTTTGCCATATAAGCATAGTGATGTGCCACATAACCATCATAAGTTAATCTCTACGATTTTTGACTCTTCCAGATCTTCGTAACTTTGCATTCATGGCTTCCATAGCCTTCTTCACACCAGGTATCCTCATTGCTGGAATCCCAAGGTCCTCATGGAGACTCATCTCCGAGCCATTAGACTCTCCCATCAACAAGGGAATGCCCTATAGAAATATCAGGCATACCAAGGGACTTAACCACTTTCTCTTTGCCTTTATGTGATGTACCAACTACATTTCCAGGACTGGTATGATGACGTAGCCTACCACTCCATGGTCTATAGAACTGCTGGATGAGGACTCTCCTGGTCTACTCAATGACTCTGACTGTTGACTTGCATTCTGTGCAACCACATTTCCACTTACATCAGCCCCAACATCTTTTTCAGTAGCATACCAGCTACTCATCTCATCAAATACAACATCCCTGCTTACCCTTAATTCACGTGTAGCAGGATTATAGCATCTATATCCCTTTTTCTCAAGGGAATACACAATAAACACACATTTTTCAGCCTTTGGATCCAACTTAGTATGCAACTCATCTGGCACATGCACATATGTAATACATCAAAAAACTTTCAAATTGAGATAAATAAAGATTCTTGCCAGTAAACTTCTCCTCTGGCGCTACATCATGTATGGCAGTAGGAGTCATGTTTATGATATAAACTGTTGTAGGCAGTCTCAACCCAATAGCTATGTGGCATATTCTTCTCTACCATCAATGCTTGTGCCATCAATGCTTGTGCTATCTCTGCAACTCCATTTTTTGCGGAGTGTATCTAGATGTAAATTGTTACTGAATGCCATTCTTTCACAAGAATTTAGAGAACTCATTAGAGAAGTATTCTCCCCCTCTATTTGACCTTAGGCACTTCACATGCTTTTCTATCTGTTCGTGTATCATTATATTACCTTTGCCAATTACCACAACCTCTTTGACTTCCCCTACCTCTAAACTGGCCTCTTCCACTTGTGTGTTGTTGTGAATCCTAGGACTGTTACTGCTACTGACCATAATTCTGATTACCTCTTATGGCCACATCCATGACCTCTACCTTTTCCTCTACATGCACTTGTGTAGAAGGCCTGCAGCTCTTCTTGGTTTTATGAAGACTGTACACCAAATTTGCGACGTTGGGAATGCTCTCCCGAGTCTGAAAATAGACGTCTTGAATGCTATGTATTGTGGCCCTAGACCATGTAGACACACTTCCACCTTATCATCATCATCTCAAAACAGAAACACTAATTGATGCAAGGGATTCCACAATGCCCTTGATCTTCAAGGCATAATCATTCATAGACATAGTTTTCTTCTCCACAGTATGAAGCTCATTCTTCAACTAAATCTTTCGTGCCTTGGTGTTAGCTTTATATAGCTTTACCAAGGTGTCCAATGCCTCCTTAGGTGACGTGGTATCTTGTATATGCCCAATCATGGTGTACTATATACTAATAGAAAGAGAATACATGAATTTTCTTGCTCCTTGATTCTAATCCTTGAATTCTTTTACATGTGCAGCAATTGGATTAATCTCTGGTATCTTTGGTGCCTCCTCTTGTTGACCTTCAATGTAGAGTCCCAATAACCTTTTCCCATTAGGAAATTTGTCAATATAAACCTCCAAGCATGGAATTTGTTCTTGTCAAGCTTCTTTGCAACAATCTGATTTATTCCACCATCATTCGTTGACATCTTGTCTACAACACAAATTTACCAAAAACAACACTTGTTTGTGTTGAAATATACAAGTGAATAGGGGGTGTGTGGGAACAAGCTCTTGGATAGAGGCTGTAAAAGAGGAGATGTAATTGTGAAAGAACCTGTGAAAAGGTTAGGAGAATCTACTGGGAGAGAATAATGGGTAGCATGAGGGAATTTAGGAGTGTGGAGATATTCTGGGAGATATTCAGGGAAAAGAGAAGAGGTGGAGAGAATCAGGCAAGAGGTGGAGATATTCAGGGAGTGAATCATGGAGAAATCAAGGGGATTTGATGCTTGATGTAAACACTATAAATTGAGGCATAGCCCTAATGAGAATTTGCTGGTTTTTGAGTATCCATGCCTACATTAATCTATTTGCTAATTATTCACTAATTACATCTTAATCTCTTGCTAATCACTTTGTTAATTATGCTGATTCTAGTGTTTGATCCACCATAGCTCATCATTTAGCTCAAATTTCAACATGGTATCAGAGCCATGCCTAGAATCAACTAGATTTATGAGCCCATTAGTGAATTAATTAGGATTAGTAAAATAATTAGCAAAAAATCAATTTTTTAGTAAGCTTTCACTCTTCCCCTTCACCCCCAGCCAGTGGAGGGTCTCTAGCACTTAGCATACTTCAAATTAGGTCATGAGCTTCTAGCTTAAGCTAGCTAAGGTCCTTGGCTACCAGCCCATCTACTCCACGCAGCAAACCGCCGGCGGAAGCATCGATTTTTCGCTAATTAACAGGCGCCGTTTTTCTGCAGAAGAATGAAGATTGCTCTTTGCTCAGTTCAAATGTCTTCAATTCCTTTTAGCACAAAGGGTAATCAAGCATGCTCTACAAGCTGGTGAAGACAGAAATCAATTTCATCAAGTCTACAGAGAGATCAAAGCTCTTCATCAAATCTGCAGGTGACTTTGGTAAAACAGAGATTAAGCTTTCATTATTTGGTCAAATCTTGTGTTTCTTGGCTTAATCCTCTACTAGACTCATTGCTATTGATGCCTTTGACAGCATTTGAGCTCATTTGAAGTGGAAGGCATCAGATCTGGGCTCCCCGCATACTCTGTTTTCTGCACACAAACCAGAGCATTAATTTGCTAATCAGTGATTAATCAGTGCTAATCACTGTACTTTGGTACAATTGAGGGTTCAAATTAACCATTAGGTATCTGATACAGATCCCTAAAGCTTCAGATTGCAAATCGGAGTTGGTTTGATACTCCAACCATCCCGTACAAATTGGTTACTCTCAATTTAATGTAATTTCTGGTGATTTTATGCTGATAAAATTATTGTAATCATCTATTAAACACCAGATTGAGTTGTAAAAGGGTAGACACTGCCCTTGAATCTTGATTTTTGATCAAGAGGTAAGACCCCCTTCACATCACCATGAATTCAGCACAGGAAATAGCCAAATTTAATGGAGAACAGTTTTATACATGGCAAACAAAAACCATGTATTTGCTGATGAGGAAAAATCTGTGGGGATTAGTTGAAGGGAGAGATGAATGCCCAGAGAGAGGGGAAAATGAGTGGAAGAGTAGGAATGAAAAAGCATTGGGGCTTATTGCACTCAGTTTAAATGATGAGATCATCCATCATATCACAGGGATACAGTGGGCAAAAGATGCATGGGATGAACTCAATAAATTATTTGGTACACAAGCAAAAAATTCCAAGATAAATCTATTAATGCAATTTTACAAATTGGACATGAAGGAAAGTGAACCCTTAATCACACACTTGAACAAATATAAAAGCATTAAGCAACAGCTGGCAGCTATTGGCAAAAAGGTAGAAGATGATGAAGCATTAGCTGTACTTTTGAAGAGTGTGGATAAAGGAGATTATGAAAACATTGTAGCAACACTAAAGAATGTGCCTGAACTGAAGATACACGAGATAGAAGCAGCTCTACTAGAGCAAGAGAGCAGAGGCAAAGAGAAGAAAGAGCTCGACTCAACAGCAGGAGAGGAAAAAGCATTCTTCACCCGAGGAGGATTCTCTCGAGGACGAGGACGAGGAAGAGGCAGAGTAGGAGGGAGGACCTTCACTTGCCACAAATGTGGAAAGCCAGGACACATGGCGAGAGACTGCTACAGCAAACCCAGTGAAGAAGGAACGACATCGGCAAACTTCATGGAGGCTCCAAGAGAAGTGGAGTCGGATCATCTTTTCTGAGAGAGAGAGAGAGAACCCACAACCCAATGTAACCTGCCCCAATAAAGTAAAACCACCTCTGAGCCAGCGATGATGTAGGCCAAGTGGTAGATGTATGTGTGAGCACTTTAGTCAAGGTCACGGGCACTTATAGTAGCCTTGGACACATAGAGAGAGAGAGTGTCAAGGACTATGGAGTTTAGGGACTTGAGGCACTGGTCGCGGGCTATCAAGTAAGAGGGAAACTTGATACAGGGTCCAGATGTGTTAGGATTATTCACTTGAGGGGAGGTGTTGAAATATACAAGTGAATAGGGGGTGTGTGGGAACAAGCTCTTGGATAGAGGCTGTAAAAGAGGAGATGTAATTGTGAAAGAACCTGTGAAAAGGTTAGGAGAATCTACTGGGAGAGAATAATGGGTAGCATGAGGGAATTTAGGAGTGTGGAGATATTCTGGGAGATATTCAGGGAAAAGAGAAGAGGTGGAGAGAATCAGGCAAGAGGTGGAGATATTCAAGGAGTGAATCATGGAGAAATCAAGGGGATTTGATGCTTGATGTAAACACTATAAATTGAGGCATAGCCCTAATGAGAATTTGCTGGTTTTTGAGTATCCATGCCTACATTAATCTATTTGCTAATTATTCACTAATTACGTCTTAATCTCTTGCTAATCACTTTGTTAATTATGCTGATTCTAGTGTTTGATCCACCATAGCTCATCATTTAGCTCAAATTTCAACAGTTTGACCCACTACAAACTGTTGTATTCTCTGTAGCAGTGGTACTATATTTGGACCCAAACTATCTCGCAACCTGTGACATCAATTTGCATACATACACCCAATGGAAACTTTGAGACCTCTTTGTAGTACACATAGTGTCTACACAACCAATCGCCCTTCTTGTAGTTTTAAAAACAAAGTTTTGCAAAGAATCGAAACTTACCCGATCTAGACGCACCCAAAACGCTTTTTCATCCCAAAAAATGACATCCAATAGTAGATACTATAGTTGCCCTATAGCTCTGCTCCCGTAGAGAAAGCTCCTCAATTGGAGTTTGTTTGCTGGTACCTCCCAAAGAGCTCCCAACAAGGGGGTAGTAGCCAACACAAAGGGGGAAGAGTAGATGAAGCTCTTACTGTTGTACCACTTCCTATGCTTCTCTTGCTTGCTGCTCAGTGCTTAGCTTGAACCAGGCTTTGTACCATGAAAAGATGCAGGGGAGAAGAGAGCTTAAGCTCTTGCAAGCACACACACACACACACAAAAATCCTAGAAGAGAACACACAAGGTGAGAGGCTGAAAATTCTTCTTCTTCTTCACACAACAAAAGAGGTCTACAAAGAAGATAAAGTGACTAACACACATAATAGAGTATATACAAGCGGTCCATAATGTGAATATACAAGGTGGAGTGAGTAGGTGTGGACTAGTTGGTGTAGTCTAGCTGTAGAATCTCTGGCCAAGATATATTAGTGCCAGCTACCAAATACGCCAATGATGTAAATGTTGAACGGCCATGTAGGTGCCTCATGAGTGTCAGCTCATGTTGAGCTTGACATCTTAATAGACTGGACTATCTGAGTGGGTAGTAAGAAGTGCTTGTGAGCTTGGTATGACAGTTTGGGTTATCAAAGACAGAAAGGCTAGTGGGTTGAAAGTGTCTATGGGCAACAATAAGTTGTCAGTTGTCAGAGCTGAGGGATGGACGTGTTGGATCTTCATAAGATCTAAGGTGTCTGAAGGTTTAGAGGTGTCAAAGGACATGGGGGAATATGTCTAGATCCATTCTCAGTTGGCAGTCAAAAAGGTCAAATCTGTGTCAGAAAGGTGTCAGAAGAGGATAGCTGGCGGGTCCAGAGAGGTTATAGGGTCAAAGCGTGAGGCTAGATGATGTCTGAGGAAGGTTGGAGGGCCTAGAGGATGTTTGTCTGACTGGGAATAAAGGTTAGAATTTGAAGTTAGATTTCAGACAGTTGGGGTGTATCCAGGTTAGAAGGTCAATAAGGAGTCACCTAATGGGTGTGCTGACAACAAGTGTAGTGAGAATCTGGAGTAAGGTTTTGAGGCTGGCTGATAGTGGAGGAAAATCTAGGAGTTTGGAGGATAGGATTTTTACTGGGGACAAGAGGAAGGCATTCGGATGCATAATCTGCCATTTTTGTGCTACTTGGGTGTGATTTTGGTCAGCTGTCAAGTGTGGTTAGGAGAGGCTAATAAGTGGAAGATCAGAGCTTCTGGAGGTCTTTGCTGAGACTAGGGAGGATAGATAGAGGAGGCAGCTGTATTAGAATGGGAGTTCAGGAGGGTGTTGAAGTTTCTAAAGGACTTAGTTGGAGGGCCAAGGATAGTTGCAGGTCTGGTTGGTGCCCTTGGAGCTGGGATTTTAGCAGCTCCCAATTCTTATCCTATTACTTTTCTTTCTTATGTGCCTGCTGGTGGTGTATAGAGGCCATCATCCAAAAACGACACATTGATTTGGTGCCTCCACCGAGGATCATCAGGTTCTTAGGGCCTTGTTTGCCAAGTTGGAAACCACTTTGGAGTCAGCTCAAGCCTTTTATTTTGTGATCATGGACTGTCCAAGGTTTAGGGGAGTTGATGGAGAGGATCCAGTTAGGTTTCTGAGATAGGTGCAATTGTTTTGTCTTGTGAGGAATAGGGATTGTGAAGTGGAATGGTTAAAGGCATTTCCCTTGTTTCTTGAGGACTTTGCATGCTTGTGGTATGAGGATTTTCTGTTGAAATATACAAGTGAAAAGGGTGTGTGTGGGAACAAGCTCTTGGATAGAGGCTGTAAAAGAGGAGATGTAATTGTGAAAGAACCTGTGAAAAGGTTAGAAGAATCTACTGGGAGAGAATAATGGGTAGCATGAGGGAATTTAGGAGTGTGGAGATATTCTGGGAGATAATCTGGGAAAAGAGAAGAGGTGGAGAGAATCAGGCAAGAGGTGGAGATATTCAGGGAGTAAATCATGGAGAAATCAAGGGGATTTGATGCTTGATGTAAACTCTATAAATTGAGGCATAGCCCTAATGAGAATTTGCTGGTTTTTGAGTATCCATGCCTACATTAATCTATGTGCTAATTTTTCACTAATTACGTCTTAATCACTTGCTAATCACTTTGTTAATTATGTTGATTCTAGTGTTTGATCCACCATAGCTCATCATTCAGCTCAAATTTCAACATGGTATCAGAGCCATGCCTAGAATTAACTAGATTTATGAGCCCATTAGTGAATTAATCAGGATTAGTAAGATAATTAGCAAAAAAATCAGTTTTTAGTGAGTTTTCACTCTTCCCCTTCACCCCCAGCCAGTGGAGGGTCTCTAGCATCCAGCACAGTTAAAATTAGGTCATGAGCTTCTAGCTTAAGCTAGCTAAGCTCATTAGCTTCAAGCTCATCCACTCCACGCTGCAAACCGCGCAGAAATGAAGCAGAAATCAACGTTTGAACCGGCGCCGTTTTTCTGAAGTGGAATGAAGATTGCTCTTTGCTCAGGTCAAAACTCTCTAATTCCTCTTAGCACAAAGGGTAATCAAGCATGCTCTACAAGCTGGTGAAGACAGAAATCAATTTCATCAAGTCTACAGAGAGATCAAAGCTCTTCATCAAATCTGCAGGTGACTTTGGTAAAACAGAGATTAAGCTTTCATTATTTGCTCAAATCTTATGTTTCTTGGCTTAATCCTCTACTAGACTCATTGCTATTGATGCCTTTCAAAGCATTTGAGCTCATTTGAAGTGGAAGGCACCAGATCTGAGCTCCCCACATACTCTGTTTTCTGCACATAAACCAGAGCATTAATTTGCTAATCAGTGATTAATCAGTGCTAATCACTGTACTTTGGTGCAATTGAGGGTTCAAATTAACCATTAGGTATCTGATACAGATCCCTATAACTTCAGATTTCAAATCGGAGTTGGTTTGATACTCCAACCATCCCGTACAAATTGGTTACTCTCAATTTAATGTAATTTCTGGTGATTTTATGCTGATAAAATTGTTGTAATCATCTATTAAACACCAGATTGAGTTGTAAAAGGGTAGACACTGCCCTTGAATCTTGATTTTGGATCAAGAGGTAAGACCCCCTTCACTTCACCATGAATTCAGCACAGGAAATAGCCAAATTTAATGGAGAACAGTTCTATACATGGCAAACAAAAACCATGTATTTGCTGATGAGGAAAAATCTGTGGGGATTAGTTGAAGGGAGAGATGAATGCCCAGAGAGAGGGGAAAATGAGTGGAAGAGTAGGAATGAAAAAGCATTGGGGCTTATTGCACTCAGTTTAAATGATGAGATCATTCACCATATCACAGGGATACAGTGGGCAAAAGATGCATGGGATGAACTCAATAAATTATTTGGTACACAAGCAAAAAATTCCAAGATAAATCTATTAATGCAATTTTACAAATTGGACATGAAGGAAAGTGAACCCTTAATCACACACTTGAACAAATATAAAAGCATTAAGCAACAGCTGGCAGCTATTGGCAAAAAGGTAGAAGATGATGAAGCATTAGCTGTACTTTTGAAGAGTGTGGATAAAGGAGATTATGAAAACATTGTAGCAACACTAAAGAATGTACCTGAACTGAAGATACACGAGATAGAAGCAGCTCTACTGGAGCAAGAGAGCAGAGGCAAAGAGAAGAAAGAGCTCGACTCAACAGCAGGAGAGGAAAAAGCATTCTTCACCCGAGGAGGATTCTCTCGAGGACGAGGACGAGGAAGAGGCAGAGTAGGAGGGAGGACCTTCACTTGCCACAAATGTGGAAAGCCAGGACACATGGCGAGAGACTGCTACAGCAAACCCAGTGAAGAAGGAACGACATCGGCAAACTTCATGGAGGCTCCAAGGGAAGTGGAGTCGGATCATCTTTTCTGAGAGAGAGAGAGAGAGAACCCACAACCCAATGTAACCTGCCCCAATAAAGTAAAACCACCTCTGAGCCACCGATGATGTAGGCCAAGTGGTAGATGTATGTGTGAGCACTTTAGTCAAGGTCACGGGCACTTATAGTAGCCTTGGACACATTGAGAGAGAGAGTGTCAAGGACTATGGAGTTTAGGGACTTGAGGCACTGGTCGCGGGCTATCAAGTAAGAGGGAAACTTGATACAGGGTCCAGGTGTGTTAGGATTATTCACTTGAGGGGAGGTGTTGAAATATACAAGTGAAAAGGGTGTGTGTGGGAACAAGCTCTTGGATAGAGGCTGTAAAAGAGGAGATGTAATTGTGAAAGAACCTGTGAAAAGGTTAGAAGAATCTACTGGGAGAGAATAATGGGTAGCATGAGGGAATTTAGGAGTGTGGAGATATTCTGGGAGATAATCTGGGAAAAGAGAAGAGGTGGAGAGAATCAGGCAAGAGGTGGAGATATTCAGGGAGTAAATCATGGAGAAATCAAGGGGATTTGATGCTTGATGTAAACTCTATAAATTGAGGCATAGCCCTAATGAGAATTTGCTGGTTTTTGAGTATCCATGCCTACATTAATCTATGTGCTAATTTTTCACTAATTACGTCTTAATCACTTGCTAATCACTTTGTTAATTATGTTGATTCTAGTGTTTGATCCACCATAGCTCATCATTCAGCTCAAATTTCAACATTTTCAAGATGAGGCGAGAGATAGTTGGCCATTGTTTGGAGCAAAGTTTTTCTAGAGGTTTGCAAAGAAGTTGACTCCAAATGAAGCTTGGAGGAAAGTAGTTTTGTGTATGTATGATGAAGAGTGTGTGGTTGATTTTTGGCAGAGGTTTGAGAAGGCATGGCATTCAGCGAAAGGGCAATTATGCATGCTAGAGAGCTATCTCTTTACTTGACTTGCGTGCTGGTTATCTGAAGATGATGACTTTGCAGACTTTGATCACTCTGGTAAGCCTAGTCTTGAGGAAGAAGTTGGAGTATAAGGGACCTATAAGTTTGAAATAATCTCTTTAAGGTGTCTTGCAGAGCAGGAAGGAGATAAAGTTGAGATTCTATGCAAGTTTGAGTCACCCGGTTATTCAAGATTTAGAGTTTGGGGATGCAGCTTATGATAGAATGTTAAATCCAGAGGGTTTGAAGGTATAGAAAGAAGTTTAAGTGTTAGATTCAGTGGTGAAACATGAGATGTCTCATGTTCATGGATGTGGCATCATGTGGTCTCTGAAGTTTGGTAATGAAGGGGTTGTTGCGCAACAATGTCAGAGTGTGAAGAAGATAAAAGCTTGTTTACAAGTGAATTTGGTCAGCTGCCTGCTAGCCAATGAGGGAGATGATGCATATGTTGATATGGAATTGAGTCAGAAGAGCATGAATGAGGTTGAGGAGGCTGCTGTGTAAGGTGTGGAAAGCCTTGAAGAAATGACTGAGGCCTTAGAGTTGAGGATGCCAAAGAGTAGCCAGTGAGGAGACAATAATGTCTGAGGTTGTTGAGGGGATGAGAGTGAGGAAATAGCTGACAGGTGCTATTTGGGTTTTCCTTCTTTGTCTGATAATGCTGATCTGCCTTCATTGGATATATTGGGAGGTGATTTCTTTGAGACAGAGAGTATGGAGGTAATTTGTGCATAGTTTGCTGGACATAATGATGTGGATGGCCTAAAGGATGACTCATATGGGTCATACTTTGTGTGTAAGGATGATGCCGGAGCGCAGTGGTGGGTTGTTCAAATGGAGCGTTTGTAGGTGAGCCCAATGGTGGGTTTTCAGGGGTTTTTGTAGTAGTAAGCATGAAGGATTTGTTTGATAATGGTAATGCTTATAGTTGGGTTTTGTTGGGGGTGTGAGTACCTATTAGGGTTTGGAGGTACAGAGAGAGCAGATGATGGGCTATGGTAGAGAAGAAAATGTAGGTTTTTTTTTCAAGGTTTTGTGCCTTAGCTTGGAAGGATGATGCCATTTAATCGTGGGGGATGGGCTACAAGAAGGTTTTTTTATGCATGGCAAGTAGTTCCTTTTAAGATGGCCTTTTGGTATTTGGTCCTGGAAGAGTTGCAGATAATAAGATATGAAAATATAAATGTTTTTATACAAGGGGGTTGGGCTATATGTGAGGGAAAATCTGAGCCCCTCATAAACACAATGTATGTATTTATGATGTGTGTATATGATAGTGTAGGGTGAATCTAGGATGGCGAAAGACATGTGGCAATTAAAGTGATAAGGCTCACATGCACTAAATCAAAATAGCAAGTGCATGGCCGTCAAAAGATCTGGGTAACGTGGGTTCCAGAAGTATGAACAGGCAGTGATGTGAGTTTCAGAAGGGGATTGATTTCTTTGGCAGGACGCTTGAAGAGAGAAGGTAGCGAGAGCGACTACCAACAAGGAGAGAGAGTGAGAAATAACAATGGAGTGGACTCTTGTAGGTTGTTTAGTTCTTCCTGCTGGTGATTGGAGACTGGAGTTCCTCTGCAGAAGTTAAAGGTTTTCAGACAGAAGGTCAAAGTAGAGTGGGAAGGTTGGTTTGAGCCAGAGTGAAGGGAGAGTCGAAGACAAGAGATTTGTTGAGGAGGTGTGCCCTTGGATTCTCTATGAAACCCCTTTGTTAGATACTTACCCTAGGCTAGATCTTGCTCGTCTAAGTCTACTGTCAGGAAATTAAAAGCTTTTTGCTATGAATGAAGATGAAGCAGTGATGAAGAGTTCTTGCTGAGTTCTACTTATGGAGGACCCTCGAAAGTTTTTGTAATTTCTTCCTTTTGCGTGAAGCCTCATGTCTTACAGCTATTAGACGCTATTATGTTTTGCGTGAAGCCTCATGTCGCACAGCTATTAGACGCTGTTATGTTTTGCTTATATGAAGCAGACAGAGGATTTGGAAGTTATCTTTGATTTTGATGTTTTTGTGGTGGTGTATACTGTGTATTTGATTGAGATTGTGAAGGTTGAAAAGATGTAGGGGAGAAGAGCTTGAGCTCTTGCAAGCACACACACACACACTCGCAAATCCTAGAAGAGAACACGCAAGGTGAGAGGCTGAAAATTCTTCTTCTTCTTCACACAACAAAAGAGGTCTACAAAGAAGATAAAGTGACTAACACACATAATAGAGTATATACAAGCGGTCCATAATGTGAACACGCCAGGTGGAGTGGGTAGGTGTGGACTAGTCGGTGTAGTCTAGTTGTAGAATCTCTGGCAAAGATATATCAGTGCCAGCACCTACCAAACCCGCCAGTGATGTAAATGTCAAACGGTCATGCAAGTGCCTCTTGTGAGTGCTAGATCATGTTGAGCTTGACATCTTAACACTCCCCCTCAAGGTCAACTCCAGTAGCTCATGAACCCCAAACATATCTTGAAATCTGTGGAGCTTCTTAGTAGATCCCAAGGCCTTTGTGAAGATGTCGGCAACCTGATCCTGTGTGCTATAATAGGCCAGGTCAATGTCGCTTGCCAAGACTCTTTCCCTGATATGTACCTCACTGTGTTTCTTTTATGCATGGAAAAGTGGGTTCCTTGCTAACTGTATATTGGTAAGATTTTCACAATATATGACAATCTTTCTCTCCACATGCAACCCCAAATCAACAAGTAGCTTGCAAAACCAAGCTACCTCACATGCTGCCACCACAGTGGCTTCTCTATACTCTGCCTTTGTACTCGACAAGGCAACTATGGGCTGCTCTTGCTGCTCCATGTCAGAGCAGCGATCCACAATAAAAACATAAATCCACTAGTAGATCTCTTGTCTGAGATGCTACCTGCCCAATGTATATTTGTGTACCCATATAGCTCCAATGGTATACTTGCTGCATAAAACAATGCATAATCAACAATGGCCCTCAAATATCGAAGTGTGCGTAACACATTGTCAAGATGTGGTTTACGTGGAGCCTGCATAAATTGGCTCTCTAAGACAATAGTGTAACTCAAATTTGGCCTGTTGATCTCGTGACATAGATCAAACTCCCCACAATCTTCCTTTACATAGTGGGATCCTCCAACATATAACCCCCATCCGCACTAAGCTTGCCATTTTGATCTAATGGCATCAAGATTGACCTACAATCAGCCATTCCATACTTGGACAACATGTCCAATACATACTGTCTCTGTGACAACCAAATACCATCAAGTGTGTAAATGACCTCAATTTCCAAAAATTAGTGCAGATCTCCCAAATTCTTCATCTTAAACTTCCTTTTGAGAAGACTTTTCACATGCTCAAGCTCATCCAAGTTGTCACCCCCAACAATAAGATCATCTACATGGATGGTGATGATCACAATACCCTTATCATTCTTGCGCACATACAATGCGCACATACAAAGAGTAATCTCTACATCAGAAATATGAAAACCAATAGTGCAAGATACTCAACAATCTTGTCATGTCATGCTCGTGGATCTTGCTTAAGCCCATACAAAGCCTTAAGAAACTTACATATATACTCCGAGTGGCTTGTATCCTTAAAACCAGGTGGTTGATCCATACACACTTCTTCTTGCAAGTCACCATGCAAGAACACATTTTTTACATCCATTTGATGTAAAAACCAGCCCCTTTAATTGCAGCGATCGCAATCACAACTCTCACAGTTGCTATCTTTAACCGGGGGGCAAATGTCTCCTCATAATCAATCCCATGTGTCTGCACATATCCTTTGGCTACCAATCTAGCCTTTTACTTGCTTATGCTATCATCACTGTTATGTTTCACCTTATACACCCACTTACAACCAATAGCTTTCTTGCCTTCAGGCAAGAAAGCTGTTATGTTTCACCTTATACACCCACTTACAACCAATAGCTTTCTTGCCTTCAGGCAATGGCACCAAATCCCAAGTCTCATCTCCATACAATGTATCCATCTCCTCATCCATAGCTTCTCCCAACACACATTTCCAATAGTCTCATCAAAATATGTGGGTTTTACAACCTACACAACTTTTGCCATACAAGCATAGTGATGTGCCACATAACCATCATAAGTCAACCTCTGCATAGGGTTTTTGACTCTTTCAAATCTTTGTAACTTTGCATTCATGGCTTCCATAGCCTTTTTCACACCAGGTGTCCTCATTGTTGGAATCCCAAGCTCCTCATCAAGGCTCATCTTCAAGCCATTAGACTCTCCATCAACAAGAGAATGCCCTGCAAGACATAGACAATGGCACATCTCTAACATGGGCAATTGGATGAGCAATGTCATCCCTTGTTTCAACAAAACCTAGTCTTTCAAGACTTTTCATTTCCTTGAACCACTCACCATGACTTGTCATGTGGATCAAAACACCTAAATCAACATACCATACATCATTCTTACATTCTGCTACATCATTACAGACACAACATTAACTACATGTTGTATTACAAACAATCTCTCATTATCCTCATTATTTTTGCTAGAGGAGGCATAGTTATTTTGCTGCACTTTTCTATTTTGCATGTCACTCTACTTCTTTTAGCAATCCGCCTACACATGTCCATGCTTACCATAGTAAAAATAGCCTCGTGTATCATTATGTTGCCTTGCCAATTACCACGACCTCTTTGACTCCCCTTGCCTCTAAATTGGTCTCTTCCATCTGTGTGTTGTTGTTGTGAATCCTGGGACTGTTGTTGTTGTTACTGACCATAATTCTAAATACTTGTTTAGTCACCACCTTGGCCACGTCCATGATCTCCTCCTCGTTCTCTACCTGCACTTCTGTAGAAGGCCTCCAGCTCTGCATTGTTTTTATTTTGTGAAGACTGTTGATCTTCACCCAAATTCTTCTCTTCAATGATCAGCATTGACACCAAATCTGAACCCAATAGCATAGCTCAAATCTGGCCTGCTGGCTGTGCTGGTGATCGTCGCGTAGATCAAGCTTCCTACTATGCGCCTATACACAGTAGGATCCTCCAAAATCTCTCCTGAATCTGCACTTAACTTGCCATTCTGATCCAATGGCACTGAGATAGGCTTACAGCCTGTCATACCATACTTGGACAACATGTCCAAGCCATACTGTCTCTGTAGTAATCCAATACCATGTGGTGACCTAATCACCTCAATGCCCAAGAAATATTTGAGCTCCCCCAGATCCTTCATCTCAAACTTCTGTCTAAGCAAGATCTTTACATCAAAGATCTCTGCATCATGGTCCCCTATAATGATCAGGTCATCTACATATATGATAATAAGAACAACCTCTCTATCACTGTGTCTCACATACAGCGAGAAATCTGCATTGCGACATGAAAGCCAATAGTGACAAGATATTCAGAAATCTTGTCAGACCATGCTCTTGGTGCTTGTTTTAAGCCATACAAGGCTTTCTTCAACCTGCAAACATGCTCGGGGTGACTCACATCCTCATAACCAAGTGGCTACAACATATACACCTCTTCCTACAAATCCCCATGCGAGAATGCATTCTTTATATCCATCTGATGTAAAGACCATTTCTTTGATGTAGCCACTGCTATCACAACTCTCAGTGTTGACATCTTGGCAACTGGGCTGAAAGTTTCCTCATAATCAATGCCATATGTCTACGTATATTCTTTGGCTACCAATCTAGCCTTGTACCTGCTTATGCTTCCATCATTGTTATGTTTTACTTTGTACACCCACTTGCATCCAATGGCTTTCTTGCCTTTAGGCAATTGCACTAAATCCCAAGTCTCATTTTCACATAGTGCATCCATCTCCTCATCCATAGCTTTCTCCCAACACAAATTTCTAATAGCCTCATCAATGCATGTGGGCTCTACAACCTGCATAACTTTTGCCATGTATGCATAGTGATGTGCCACATAACCATCATAGGTAAACCTCTGCACAGGATTATTCACTCTCCCAGATCTTCGTTCGTAGCTTTGCATTCATGGCTTCCATAACCTTCTTTACACTAGGTGTTCTCATAGCTGGTATCCCAAGATCCTATCAAGGCTCATCTCTGAGCCACTAGACTCTCCATCAATATGAGAATGCCTTGCAGAAATGTCAGGCATACTAAGGGGCTCAACCAATTTCTCTTTGCCTTTATGTGATGTACTAATCACATTTGCAGGACTGGTGTTATGACATAGCCTGCCACTCCATGGTCTATCAAAATTGAACCACTAGATGAGGTTTCTCCTGGTTCACTCAAAGACTGTGATTGCTGACTTGTATTCTGTGCAACCACATCTCCACTCATATCAGCCCAACAGCTTCTTTTTCAGCAGCATACCAGCTGCTCATCTCATCAAAAACAACATCCCTGCTTACCCTCAACTCACATGTAGCAGGGTTATAATATAACAGCTGTATCCCTTTTGCTCAAGGGAATACCCAATAAACACATATTTTTCAGCTTTTGGATCCAGCTTAGTTCTCAGCTCATCTGGCACATCCACATATGCAATGCATCCAAAAACTTTCAGATGAGACAAATCAGGTTTTCTGCCAGTAAACCTCTCCTTTGGAGTTACATCATGTATGGCTGCAGTGGAGTCCTGTTCATGATGTAAATTGATGTAGAAACAGCCCCAAAGCCCAATAGCTATGCGGCATATTCTTCTCTCCCATCAATGCTCGCGCAATCTCAGCAATGTGCATGTTTTTTCGCTCAACAACTCCATTTTGCTGCGGAGTGTATCTGCATGTAAACTATCTCCGAATACCATTCTTCTTTAAAAATTCAGAGAACTCATTTGAGAAGTACTCTCCTCCTCCATCTGACCTTAGACACTTTACATATTTCCCTGGTTGCTTTTCAACCATAACTCTGAAATTGTGAAAATGAGTGAACACCTCACCCTTCTCTTTCATGAAGTATACCCACACTTTCCATGTTGTGTGGTCATCAATAAATGTCACATAATACTTGCAGCCTCCCGTAGACATGGTCTTCGTAGGATCCTATACATCATCTGAATGCATAACATCTAGTGCATTTCTACTCACATTTTTGTCACGTGGAAATACATGCTTTGTTTGCTTTCCAAATTGGCATGCTTCACATATTTTCTGCGTACCTTCAACTTTAAACTTTGGTGGCAGCCCTGTCACAATTTCTTTAGTCTGCATAGACTTCATTCTCTGCACATTCACATGTCCAATTCTTTTATGCCAAATGTCTGTGTCTGCAACAATTCCTGAACCATTTGCAAACATCGCAGCACTCACTTCAGGCATGTTTACATTCAATGTAAACATTCTGCCCACTCTATTGCCTTTTGCAACCAACCTGCACTTGTCTTTCGCAACCAACCTGCACTTGTCTTTAAGTCTTTAACATAACAACCATCAGGGTTAAATCGAACCCGCAAACCCTGCTCAATCATCTGGCCAACTGAAACTAGATTCTTTGTTATGTTCGAAACATGAAGTACATTTGCAAGGTACTTCACTTTGCCATCCTGCATAGACAATGGCACATCTCCAATAACATGGGCAATTGGATGAGCAGTGTCATCCCCCCTGTTTCCACAAAACCTCGTCTTTCAAGGTTTTTCATCTCCTTGAACCACTCCCCATGACTTGTCATGTGGTCCGAAGCACCTGAATCAACGTACCATACATCATCTTTATGTGCTGCTTCAACATTTTCAGACATGGCATTAACAACATGCTGTATAACAAACAACCTTTCATTATCCTCATTGTTTTTGCTTGAGGATGCATAGTTGTTTTGCTGCAATTTCCCATTTTGCATGTTAGCCTACTTCTTCTTATAACAATATGCTCCTGCACATGTCCAGGCTTACCACAATAAAAGCATCCACGTGTATCATTATAATGCCTTTGCCAATTTCCACAACCTCTTTGGCTCCCCCTACCTCTGAATTGGCCTCTTCCACCTGCGTGTTGTTGTTGTTGTGAATTTTGGGACTGTTGCTGTTGCTGCGCTGGCTATAATTCTGATTACCTGTTCGGCCACCTCCTTGGCCACATCCACAGCCTCCTCTACCTCATCCTCTCTTCCTGAACTTGTGAAGAAGGCCTATTGCTCTGAACTGTTTTTGTTTTGTGAAGACTGTTGGTCTTCACCCAAGCTCTTCTCTTATATAATCAACATAGACACCAAATCTGTGAAATTGGGAATGTTTTCCCGAGTCTGAATAGGCATCTTGTGAACGCCTTGTATTGTGGCCCGAGATCACGTAGACAAACTTCCACTTTATCATCATCATTTACTAAAATGCCAATAGATGCAAGGGATTCCACAATACCCTTCATCTTCAATGCATAGTCATTCATAGACATACCCTTTTCTCCACAGTATGAAGTTCATTCTTCAACTGTATCTTTTGTGCCTTGGTATTCGTTTCATAGAGTTTTACCAAGGTGTCCCATGCCTCCTTGGGGGACTTGGCATCATGTATGTGCCCAATCATGGTGTCCTGTATACTAATAGAGAGCCAATACATAACTTTTTTGGATCCTTGATTCCAATCCTTGAACTCTTTCACATCTGTAGCAGTCGGATTGATCTCCGGTATCTCATGTGCCTCTTTATGCTCACCTTCTATGTAGTCCCAGTAGTAACCCTTTCCCATCAGGAAATTTGTCAACCTGAACCAAACTCAAGCTTCTCCCTAAGGAGGTCTTTGCAAAATTGGCTTGGAAGAGTTTTTGAGCCTATCACAACTAGCATATTAAAGCACTTCTCCTAGGCTAGATATGCTAGGCTAATAGCCCCTATAAATTTCTTTCCACCTATTAGCCCTTGATAAAATCAGTTAAGTAGCTTGGCTAGTAGAGCCCATCCAAAATCCCTCTTGAGAGAGGGTTTTTACACTCTAACTCTTAACCAACACCTAGTAAGAGAACTTGCACTTTTGGAGTTTCTGTAAATGAATCAAGAATAATCTAATCACTCCATGGCTTGGTATAGTCGTAGTACTTTATGAGGTCTACAAGCCTAGTACCCAAGGTTGAGATTCAAGAATCTCTATGGCTAATTATAGCTAGCCTCAAAAACCAAATCGCACAAGTTACCTAAAATAGCAAATTTTTAAATTTGGCCAATCGGGGTGAGACTTGGTAGGAAGTTAGTCCAGGTATCCTTAGCCTAAAACAAAAGTCAGAATTGAGTTTGGATACCTAGTGTGGGCACCAAATAGAAGGGTTGTTGCAAGATTAGGGTGCCCAGTGATCTAAGGTCCAAAATGGGAATCTCATATGAGTTTATATGTTAAAGATATTAGCATTTTATGGAATCAGACCAAATTTGGGATAGGTTGTATGCATTGACTTTGTACGTAAGGAAATGAAGACTTTTGACTATCTAATGCTTAATCAGATTATGCAACTATATTCCCAACTTTGTATGTGATGTTCCAATAAAAGAACTTAAAAGGAAATTCCTTCGTTAGCTAGGAGAGATTGGCCACACATGAAAGGTAAACAAATGCCTGTTTTTTTACTGTTTACAGGGTGCAACCACCCAGAAACGTGGAGGCTCCCAAGCCCCTCTTGGATGGCTCCTTCTTGGATAGGGTAAACTTCAGACAGCCGCCGCCGTAACTTTTGACTCCGAACTCCGATTGGGGTGTTTATGTAGTCAAAAGTTATATATAGGAAACAAGGAATCCAAGTACATAAAAACTGTATATAGAATTGGATTCTCTGTCAAAATTTATTGCATTTCAGGAAATTACAACTTTTTGACCCTATTCTTAATAAGCGCTTTCCCTGACCCAAATGACTCCTCTTGAGCCCATGACCAAAGTCCTAGACCTTACTAAAGGTGTGGCTTCATTACAAACCATCCCCTCCTATAATGATTTCGTCCTCGAAATCAAAGGGTGGTTGTGCCCAAAGAAAAGACATATACAAGTGGCTATGTACAAAAGCCAAAAATCATATGCATGGCTGAATGTCAATGTAGCGAAAGAACCATACATGAATCATATGACCACTAAGGTCAAATGGAAAGGATGAAGGGCTCTCGTCTTGATGATGAGGCTATCTATGCAACCGCTTGGATCGAAAGAAAATCCGAGGCATGTAAAGTCCAAGGCAATGGTCCCTCGATAATCTGGTACAAGTGGAAAAGATAAGGAACCACTATCGATGACAAAGCTAGCCAAGTATCCTCCAGGATCAAATGGATATGTATGGTATACATCCTAAACCGTCGAAGCTGAAATGGTAGTAGCTCCTAGGTCAAAAGAAAAGCTCAACTCAAAGGCCGAAGCAATGGTAGCTCTTAGATCAAAAGGAAAGCTCGACTCCAAAGAAATAGTAGTTCTAGGATCGAAAAGAAAACTCAAAAGCCCACCCTCACGACTGTAGTGTGAATCTAGCATGAAAGGTATCCATCGAAAAAGTTTGAAACTCCTAGCCAGAATTCCAAATGGTCCTGTGGTGCAAAAGAACCATCATGTAGGCCAAGATTGACATATGTCGTAGTAGGTGCATCTGAATGTCAAGCCACATATCCAAAAACTATGCTCCTCAAGTGGCAAAGAATGCATCCAAAGGAAAATGTCTTGGCTCCAAAGAGCATAGGCTCGTGTCGACATTTGTAGAAACCAAAAGAACATATCTCAAGGTCGGCATCATGCGAGCGCAAGAATGAACCAATGCTGTCATCCCATGTAGCATCACTAAAAATGTCAAAGACATGATCCACTACATCAATAGGTATATGGGCATGAGCCAAACCATGCACTACCTCCTCATGTGCAAAACACTCTATATGTCTAAGATATCAATATAATCATCAGTATCATCACTGAAAAATGAAGAGGTATCCTCACATGAAAGATAAAAAGACTATATTAGGGAGTTTGGGAAAATCCCAATCTTATTCTGTAAGATCAAAAAATGGGGGGGGGGGGGACGGTGAACCCTTTTAAGATTTTGTCAAAACCTCCTCGTGTAACATATCGTTGGAAAGTGAAGAATAGATTCTACATCCACATTCTCCGATAACTTTGAAATTGGTATGCTCAAGATACACTAAAAAGTAGATTGAAAAGAAAATTCCCAAAGAAATGGGATTTTCCCAAACATGGTCTATCTCCATCAATGATGCCCCTATGTGACCTATATCCCATGATAAATCTATCTCCAATAATATAGGATCGAAGGAGATGTCTAGATCAAACGCAAATCTCTCAAGATCTATGCCATATGATCTACTACTAAAATGGTCAATATGTATAATGCTACTAACGATGTCTCATATCAATGAAATCATCACTACTCTCATGTACTATCCCTGATACTACATGAACGTTATCCACATGAATGCTGCCAGGAATGCTATGAAGGAATGCTATGAATACTAGGAGTAGTGGTCGTATCAGTGATATCTCCACAAATAGAAATCCTAGAAGAATAGCCCAATGCATCTAATACTAGGAACTCATGTCTATGCTCATAGCGCATCTGTCACCCATATGCGGAGTATCACAAACGCCACGTGTGCTAATGGATACATCACTAATCAAATGTACACTATCCTCTAGAATGTCACCATGATCAACTAGAATATCCTCATGATCCATAGGAAGGATGATAGGCGTAGAAGTGTCGATGCTCGGTATACGTGTTGCCATCTCTACCCTCAAGATCATGCCCATATGATTTGACTCATACACAACACTATCACATACATCATCATGTGCATGTGTTAATATTATCATGTGCATGTGTATCACTATGATCATGTATGTGTGTGTGTGTGTGTGATACAATCTCATGTGTATGAGATACAACATCATAGGTATGTGGGTGTGATACATCAATGTCATCATGTGTGTGTGTGTACAATACAATATCATCCTCATCATCCCCATCATAATACAATGAATGAATCAGTCTAAGTAAATGAGAATCAATGGGATGATGGCTAGTGCCTTCTTTCATCTCATGAGCCATGATGTAGAGGTTTTACACTTCTCACAGATCTGAACGGAGGAAGGTATTAATGGCTTGAGCTAGCCTTGCCGTCCTCCAGTAACTGTCAAGGTGCCGTCAGCTCAAATCCTGCACCATCAGTCTCTTGTGCAGTCAAGTATATGGTTGTTTTCAGCTGTCAGCCTCATCTTCTTTCCCGCACCATGAGCAGTCCAACCCGCTTAGATCCACAATAGCAGATTCTCCAATTGCTACCGCTATAACTACCACAGTAACATCATCATCTCTTGATGCATTGCGATGTGCTCCATCGTCTAGCAAAAGCTTCAGCTTCCCAAATCAATGGAGGTCCTGCATTGCTTGAAACATCCACATTGACGCCTCTTTCCAAGAGGAACTTTACAATGTCAGTTGACCCTGTTGTTGCTGCAGCGTGATGGAGAGCTAGCTCATTTGTTGTAACCGCTGGATTTGCACCTTACCCTAAAAGACATCTCGAACATTGGTTCTGAAGAAGCTGTCAACCTTGATGCCTCCCTTCTCTTCTTCTGTTTTTTTAACTCCAATGGTATTGCAAATCAATGTCTGAGAACTGTTGTGCCTCAATGAAGAGATTATGTGAGCGTACTGTTGTTGTCAATAGCTTCTTGGTTGTTTGTGATGATGTTAGGCTTTGTTGATGTTGATAAAAACTTTTTAATGTCCTCTCAGGTGATAGTAGTTAAAACCAAGAATGGCTATGAGAACAAACACTAGAGCAGTATTCTTGTTGAGCTTGTAAACCAAGGGTCATGATGCTTGTGAAAGAATCTTGAATACCATGTATGTATGGACTTTACACCACTTGTTTTTGAATGCTCGTGTCTTTCTGCTTGCCTCAAGCCTTATGGTTTACATAGCATATTGGCTAGTGCCAATGGTTTGGGTTCAACTCCCAGTGAGGCTTCTTGATTAATAACAAGCAGTTACAGTAAGAATCCACCTCATAGTGTATACATTCATCAATCTTTGTTGTAGAAGTGTGTTAGCATTAATCTTTGGAAGCTTAACGCTAATCCATGATAAGACCTTATTGCACAAATATGAAAAGATTTAACATTTATTGCATACTCTCTTGCTCAAGAATTACGTCCATTCATTGCTATTCTCTATCATTCACTGCTCTTAAAGCTTTTGCAATTTCTTTGCAATTGTTATGTGATCTTTGTCACAAGTTGTCAAGATTCACTTAATCTTTCATCGAACTTTGAAATCTTGCACAAGTTTTCAAGAAATTTTACTTTAGAACAAAATTAGAATTTAGGGAAACTCACTGTACCATTTTTGTTTCATAATTTGAAGAAAATTGAGTTTTCACACTTCTTGTTGAAAATCTATACCAAACTTGGAAATTTGTGTCAAATGCACATAAAATCTTGAAATCTGTAAATTAGTATAGTAGTTTTGCATAACTTTACATTGTACTATATACACTTTTTCAAAAATATTGCACAAATTTTAACTTGACACACTGTACTCTGTAGTTTTGCACAACTTTGTATTGTACTTTGCACAATTTTCCAAACATATTGTATAGATTTTAACTCAGCATAGAAATCTATAATACTTTGCACAGCAATATGAAAATTGTACACAACAACTTTGATTTTTTATAACACAATCTTGTTTTTGCAATCTTTCTCTAAGAACTTAAAGATTTGGTAATCTAGGTTTTTATTTGAAAGAAATAAGGGATTTAAGCATTGATATTTGAAATTGTAGGTTCTCTAATCAAGATAATGCAAGAAGATTATTCAAAATTGGTTGCAAAAATCTCAACAAACTCTACTTTCGAAAATAAAATAAAAATTCAAGAAATCAAGATCAAGAAGATCAAGAAGTTCAAGAAATCAGACAATAAAGGGGATTAGGGTTTTGAAAACATCGATTAATGTAAATTCAAAAATGATTAACATAAATTTTATTTTTAATCTTATCAAAATAAGAAATTAGTAAAACTAAAAACTATGTAAAAATAAATTTTAAAAATGATTAAAACACTAATTATGATCAAGATAATGCATTTTAAAAATTATATTAACAGTAATTCAAAAATTATTATCACTAATCAAGATCAAGAAAATATATTTTAAAAATTAAATTATGTATAATTTAAAAATGATTATTACTAATCACTTCTTAAGCGAGGATCTAAGCCAAGGGCTTTGATACCACGTGGAAATTAAATATTTGATTTTTTAATTTTTTATCCACTGATGTTTCATGCCGTGAAGAACTCTTCACGCGTGAACCGGACTTCACGTGAGGATTAAATTTTAAAATTTTTTATATTTTTTATTTTAGTCTAGTAGGAAATATGAATTTTTCTTTTTGGGGGGAAATATTTTTTGAATTTAGAATGAAAGGGATATGGGCCCTTTGTGCTATAGAGAGCTCTCCCTTGTGTCTTGAGAGAGATTGAGAGAGAGAGAGAGAGAGAGAGAGAGAGAGAGAGAGAGAGAGAGAGAGAGAGAGAGAGAGAGAGAGAGAGAGCATTCTAGCATTCTAGCATTTTTCTTCTTTTATGCTTGTGTGAGAGAGTGAGAGAGAGAGAGCATTCTAGCATTTTTCTTCTTTTATGGTTGTGTGATTCATGCTTGTGTGAGAGAGTGATTTCCTTATGCGATAGTGCAAGCGACTCTATGGGGTGACAATGTGGAGGTTGGAGCTTAACAAGCAAACTTTGAGGCCTCAAGGGACTCAAGTTTGAAGCATTGGTAAGTGCCCTATGACAGTTGTGATCTATTGCTCATCCTTTAGGGGAGGTGAATGTGTTGAGTTCCCTCTTCTTGGAGGTGTGGTAGCCCATAACATTTTTAGCACCGCTGGCAGGGAAACACTTTTGTTTCTTCCATCCTCTTGGAGTGTCAGCTCCCATTGCATGAGATTCATGATTGCCCTTGCATTCTGGTAGTGCATTCTGTAGAAAATGATTGGATAAGATTTGTGTGGTAGGATGAAATTGTGAGAAGTTGGTTGTGATGTTGTATATGTGTGTGGGGGAGTGGTCTTAGGATAGAGCTTCACTGGTTTTTCTTGTTAATTTGATATTTGCATCATTGGAAGCACCAATGTGAATGAACAGTTGGTGCTCTGTTTTTCTTCTTTTTCAAAAATTCACAAAAATCAAAACATAAGGAGCCATTGACTGTGCCAAAAACTTGCATTCCACTCCTTAGGCGGCATGGAACAATCCATTTGGGATCAATTGGATAAGTATTTCACACCCAAGATCATAACTTTCGACGTGGGAAGTTCCATGTGAAACTGTAAAAAAAAGGTCATGCCATGAACATTTTCTACAACTTCACGCCACAAATCGCTCCCAAAATCAGTGCCGCAAATCATGGGATTGCCTTGCCAAAAATAGGCAACCTTATCTTGACACCACTAAGTCTACCAAAATTTTGATCAACCAAGTCCAGTGGTTTCATTGATATTGCTCAGGGATTTTTTGGTCTCCAAACTAGTCATGATGATGAAGAAGTGCAATTTGCGGGCATGGGTCCGTCAACCAGCACTAGACTCGGTCCACGACAAAAAGTGCCCATCCAAACATTGAATTCTAGGCTGTCGAATACTAGCACCCTCCGAATAAGACGGGACATGGAAAGTGCAGCTAGGACGGGTTAAATATTCTTTCCCACCACCGAGGAAGTAGAGTTAGACCTCAAACGTAGCGAGGTGGAACAACAACTACGAGAATTGAGCTGCTTAAGGAAACAAGAGCTCGATACTCGAAGGGCGAGAGCTAAGCAAAATGAAACGAGAAGTTTAAACCCACTCAAATCACAAGGGAAGGAACCAAATTTGTTATGGGAAGAAGTGAGGGAGAAATTCCGATCCAACATGTAGAGATTTTTGAATCCACATGTGAAACATGCGGGCTTGTCAGTGATGTGACAATGATTCATGCCTTCTCACTGACCTTGGAAGGAAAAGCTCATCAGTGGTTCCGAACCCTCAGCCTAAGGATAAGGTTAACTTCACAAGACTCAAAAACGTTTTTGTGCCTAGTTTTGCCCAAAGTGGTGAGACAGATGGAGTTGTGTGGTGGCACAATTACATAATATCAAACAAAAGGAAGTTGAGTCGATGAGAGACTATGTGTCTTGTCTTAAGCACTTAAATTCAAGGTGCAAACTTTGGGAGAGGTCAACTGATATCAGTTATTGCCTTGCTTCCAGAGAGGAGTTAGATACCACAAAATGCATGATTACATAATATCAAACAAAAGGAAGTTGAGTCGATGAGAGACTATGTGTCTTGTCTTAAGCACTTAAATTCAAGGTGCAAACTTTGGGAGAGGTCAACTGATATCAGTTATTGCCTTGCTTCCAGAGAGGAGTTAGAGGAGTTAGATACCACAAAATGCATGATTACCTGATACTAGCCCGACATGCTACTCTTGATGCATGTTGCAAACTAGCAATCCAATATGAAGATAATATGTTGGAATTACCGCAACCGAAAGATGTCAAAACATCTTCAGCAACAACTACGACTTCGCGTGTATTGAGTCACCCAAGAAATTGGAACTTGAAGCAAGCAAGTCAGAAACATGACAATGGTGGATGAGCTCAGTTATGCATATTAGAGAAATTGAAAGTAAAGGAGGGAAGAGAAACATTTGGGCAGCATGGGCATAATCATCTTTACCCCCACAGGGAATTTGAATCACACTACCACTGAGTGTCCATAGTTAAGAGTGAGGCCATTACTCTATTGTGCCCACTACGTAAAATTAGGAAATCATGACACATCAATCAGTGCAGATATCAAAGGCTTCAGAATGTTGCATAGCTACCAGCACTTTAGAGCCCCATTGGCTTTACCTGCGCCACCTGTATAGATCAATGTGCTACTACTGGACAACCCAACCCTTCCTACTTACCTAGGGGGATGTTCCGAGTACAAGATTCTTCACCTATGCCACCACCAGTTCCACCACCACAACCACCGCAGGCAAAAATCAATCAAGTATTGACAATGGAAGGGCAAGGATTTATGAACTCAAACCCAAGAAGAGGACCGCTACAATGTTTTGGCTATGGAGAGCCACATTGAGTTGCCAAGTGCCCAAACAAGAATATGGTTCATACACACCAACCCCAACCAGTGGTGGCCACTATGCCCAATGACATGCCAGTACTCACCTGTAATTATTTTATCAAGGATTGTCCATACTGTGCAAGTGGTTCGACTTCTACTGCTAATCAGGCCACCATCCGGACCATTAGTGTACATTCTGGAAATATAACACCACTCAACGTCCTAAACAAGAGCTCAAGCTCAATTAGGAGACAAGGGAAAGAATTGAGCAGATGCGACTGTTTCCAGAATTGGCCATAGGAGAAGGGGGATTTTTTTTTTGCGAGCTTTTTTTGCCGAGCTTTTTGGAGCAATGAACAAGGAGTCCGAGCTTTGCAAAGGACCATGAACTTACTATGAGCTTTGTAAAGGACCAAGAACTTACTTACATATAAATAACAAGCTTTGAAAGATCAACATACAAAATATACATATACATATACCTATCTAAATTCATGCACCTCATACATATACACATACAAAATATACATATACATACATACATGCAAGAGCTACCTACATACTAAATATACATATACATACATACATGCAAGAGCTACCTACATACTAACATATATACATACATACATACATACATACTTTCTTACTTACTTAAATATGTATAATTACATATATACATATACCTATCTAAATTCATGCACCTCATACATATACACATACAAAATATGTATATACATACATACATGCAAGAGCTACCTCATACTAACATATATACATACATACTTTCTTACTTACTTAAATATAAAAAACAATCCTATAATTACATATATACATACATACTTTCTTACTTACTTAAATATAAAAAACAATCCTTTAAAGATAAAAAATGTATATACCGATCTTTAAAGTTCCAAACCATGAAAATCTTGATTACAAAGTCTTTTGATCCACATCATACTTATTGATATAATTATATATATACATATATCTACCTAAATTCATACACCTCATACATATACATATACATACATACATACAAGAGCTACCTACGCAGCACTAACATATATATAATACATTACATACATATTTTCTTACTTACTTAAATATATAACACAATATTTTAAAGATAAAAAATGTATATATCGATCTTTAAACTTCCAAACCATGACAATCTCGATTACAAAGTCTTTTGATCCACAAATTATAGCATTCTTCTACGTGTCATCCTGACCTAATGAGAAATCTCCCAGACATGCTTTGGCTACCTCCATGTCATTCTCTATCCCCATATAGTGCCTTTTTAACTCTTGGCATGCACGTCCCCAACCTCCACGTCCCGCAAAAACATCCAAGACACCATCTCCTTCACTTGAGAAGGTCTCCACTAGCCACCTACAATGAAATACAATCATAAACGTGCATCTAAGTATTTTGAAAAAGTAGCTATGAAAATGAACAAAATGAAAATTATCTCACCTAAAGAACATAGGAGATCTTTCTACACCACCTCGAATGTAGCGCTCCAAGACCATCGTGCGTTGGAATGGATGCTTCTTATTCTTCTCAAAAATGAAATTTCGTTGAGCATTGAATAACTTCTTTGAAACATTTTGCCCAGCCTCACAATCAATAATAGGGACATGGCAATTTACTCGATAGAACATACTAAGCACCAATGTATCCACCTACCATAACGAGAAAACATTATGTTTGGATATCCATACCACATAACATATATACATAAAGGGAAATATTTGAGAGATTATGACTTACCCGTTATCCATTCTCATACAAATAACTTGATTCCACATGAACAGACATTGTTCCATGCATGACCAATCCAACTTTCTTTTCCATGGAATATATTTTAGGAAGTTGATCCATTAGACTCAATCACACAAAACAACCCTCATCAGCCACCATAAAAAAACCAACAAAACTGAGTGTGGCACGTATCAATGATGAAGAAACTTGATTCCATGAGGGGGGACACCCATTTGTATCTACATCAACAACCTGTAAACCTATAGGAAAGTCAGCCTATACGAGGCGAGCCACTGTATCCGAGGGAGATAGAGCCTTGGGAATCTTCATCAAGAATTCTTCCACACTACAAAAAAGATTTATGATGTTTGGTTTTGGTAAGTATAACTTGGAAAACTAATTATATGGTGAAATTATTCTTTTTACCTATCTGAGCCCTCCAAAAGAGTGTGGACATCTACCAGCAATATGTGTGAAGAACATCTCTCACCTGCAAGTAAAAAATGAGATGCATTTCGAAAGCATACACTTCTCAAAATAAATTTGTGATGGAAAGTACTCTTACTAGTCATGTCCATGATGTCACGTCTCCTGACACCTCCCCCTCTTGAAGATGCTCTAGAGGGTCTCTCTCTTGATCTTCATTTGTGGGGTCTCCCTCTTGAACATCATGCATAATGTCAAGACGTCTCTTTGTTCGCCTCTCACGTTGCACTTGAGAGACGATGTAGATGTATGCTCTTGGTGTGATTGTGGCACTCGTGAGAGTGGTGTGGATGGTTTTGGGGCCACGCATGAGCCAACTACTAGAGACTGGGTCAAGTTTGTTGGCTACAGGGAAGGTATTCTAGAGTCTTCTTGAGTTGGGGGCTCTCTCTCAAGCTCAGATTGGTAATTCTTAAATTCTTCAAGAAATAGATCAAGATAATTTAGTAAAAAGGTAGAAATCCCCAGACCATCCCCAGGCTCTACCGGGAGCCTGGAGTGGCTGGAGCAACGGGGGCAAGGGAGGCATCATGACCGGTTAAACCCGTCTCCTCCTCCACCTCCACCTCCACCTCCACCTCGCCCTCTCCCTCACCATCGTCACCGCCACCAACATAGCTGTCACCTCCAACATAGCCGTAATCTTCTCCACTGCCTCTAGCGCGACCACCTCCATCTCGGCCTCCAGCGCCACCGCCTCCGCGCCGCCTCCACCTCTCAAATTACTTGGACAATGTCTCCCTTGTCCCTGTTGCTCCAGCCACTCCAGGCTCTCGACAGAGCCTGGGGATGGTCTGCGCTAGCACTAGTGCAGACCATCCCCAGGCTCTGTCGAGACCCTGGATTGGCTGGAGCAATGGGGACAAGGGAGGCATCATGACCGGTTAAACCAATCTCCTCCTCCACCTCCACCTCCACCTCGCCCTCTCCCTCACCATCGCCGCCGCCACCAACATAGCCGCCACCTCCAACATAGCCGCAATCTTCTCCACCGCCACCTTCAACATAGCCCCGGCTCTCAATTTAACAGAAAAAGAACAGCAGAGAGAACAGTACCTCTTTTCACAGATGCGTACTCCCGTTCACCTACTGAGTTGAGAGTATCCACACCTTCACAGCAAAATACATGTACCCTAAAATATGTGTACCATATATGTGTGTGTGTGGCCTAAAATATATATAGCCTAAAGATAGATACATACATATACACACATATATATGGCTAAAAATGTATTAAGCTATAGATAGACACACACACACATACACACACACATTTTTCAATGGTTCAATATGTGTGGCACACTTTTTTAAAACTTTTCTATTATTTATGTTATTTAAATTTTGTGTGTGTGTGTGTGTGTGTGTGAGAGAGAGAGAGAGAGAGAGAGAGAGAGAGAGAGAATATGTGATGTACAACAAAGAGAAAACTCATGCTCTTTTAAAACTTTTTTAAACATTTAGGCTCAAAAGAGAGAGAGAGAATATAGTTTAGGCTATGTATATATGTACATATATATATATTGATGTATATATATATATTTTAGTCTAGGTATTTATTAGGTTACACACACACACACACACACACATTTTATTAGGTTACACACACACACACACACACACACATTTTAAGCTATATGTATTTTAATAAATGTGTGTGTGTGTGTGTGTGTGTGTGTAGCCTAATAGATATATAGTCTAATATATCTATATATCCTAAAATAGATAAAAGGCTAGTCTCTTTGTAAACACACACACACACACACACACTAAAATACATATATCCTAATAGATTCTTAGCCTAAAATATATACAATATAATATATAAATATAGACATGTGTGTGTGTGTGTATTTACAAAGAGACTAGCCTTTTATAAAAATAATACTTACCAATAAATGTATATATTTGTATATTTTTTTATTTATTTGTAGATACATATATATTTGTATATTTTTTATAAAAAAAATTTATCATGACCATTCTCAATCGTGATTGTTCCACCTTGTTTTATCATTTCAACCGCCTTCATTCTCAATCGTTATTGCTCCACCTTGTATTATCATTCATTCTCAATCGTGATTGCTCCACCTAGATACCTGATCTTCTATTTTTGTTTCATAAAGTCCACCTGTTCCTGCGTTTTTATATTTTCATTTCAGATTTTTGTCTCTCCTGTCCTTTCTACATCTTTGTATTGCCTTCCCTATATGGAGCACACTGTCACCTTTGAGTGGGAGCTTGATGGCTGCAGCAAAAAATCTCAAACTTTAATACTTCTCCACCAGACCACGCTTATCAGTCATGGATATCTACAAGGGTTTTTGCCTTCATCACACGCCCTTTTTGGAGTGAAAGCTACTAGGACCAATGGAAGCCTACAGGAAATCATTGCTCATTATGATATGGAGGGCAATAAAAACTACCTCGTAGATATTACTCGAAGTAAAACATATATGCTACAATGTAGTCCTCTCTGTGCTACTGATAGTCTTGATTCTAGTGCTAATTACATAGCCCAAGATGTCCGACATTTGGAGACTTCAGTGGATAAAGAATTAGGGACACAAAACACCCATGTTCATATCTCGAGCTCCTCCTCTGAGAGTGACTTGAATGGCTCAGCAAACTATTTTGCAACCAGGTGAAGGCACGAGCATTCCAAAAGGTTCAAAGCACAATATCTCTGAATATGAATGTATTGCTTTCAGAGAGTATACTTTCAGTTCTTCGTAAGAAGGAGGAACCTTCTCTTCTACGTTCATTGTTGGAAAAAGTTACTCGAGTCATCCAAGTCCAGGAGGTGCCAAGACATTATGATGGTGATTCCATCCAAGAGTTTCCACCAACATATGGCAAAATAGGAAATATGGATGGAATGGAGCAAATATATGATGGTCACCTATGGACACGTCCCGTAACATCAAACATGTCTGTAAGTTGTACCGTGCGTATTAGCTATTGTGTTGATACTTTGGAGTGCCATAGGCTCAGCTGTCCTTTTTACTTGAACAATAAAAGGTATAACAACACCTTCTTTCATGGACATCTGACAAAAAAAATTACAGTTGGACTTCTGATGTGACAGAGGATGAGAAAACTAAAATAGTTTATCACTTTTGTCGCAAAGCTGCAAAATATGTGCAAGTGTCTAGATGTGTTGTGTATTACATAATGCCTCGTGACACAACTATTACAAGAATGATGCTCCACACTGGGCTGCATGAACATCTAGTTCAGCCAGGAACTTCAAGGTCAATGTTGGAGCGTGTGAAAATGTTTGTTTCTCAAGTGTTGAAAGCCTAGAGAAGTGCAGGTCCTCGAAAAATACAAATGGATATTGTGAAGGATATGTTGTTTTCCTCCATGGAGATGAATCAAAATGATGAGCTACCTACAAGTATTGGGGATCATGAGCTCTGCAATTTTTTGGAGGAGTTGAGTCCTCTTGTGGAAAACCAGAGGTGAGTATTCATTCTATAACTTAATTATATTTGGATGTATTTTTCTACATTCGGTCCTCTCTTTATTGTGAAATTATGTTTTCTAGGTTTAGACGCATTGTATCCCAGGAGAAAAGAAAATTGATGCCGGTGTCGGAAATTTCAGACACGGAATCACCTGCCTCTATAGCTGTCCATCCAACAGCCTTGGAAAACACCACGAACCTGGGGCACCACCAGCACACTGGCTGGAACACTTCTCACACAATTCACCACACCACCCACACCAGAAAGACAGCCAAAACAAGGGCACCATAATCAAAGTAAACACCTAGCAACACATACATTTCCACCGTGTGCATGACGAGGTAATCGAAGGTTGGCACAAAGTGTGCTGTGAGAGTGTAAACCCATGGACTACACCACCAAACACGTCAATCACGCCTTCTCCTACAAATCAACACACACAGGATACCAACACACAACCATAACCAGATACATCACCAGTATCATTTTTCCTTGAAATTCCCAACCAACACTTCATACAAGCTTCTTTCGATACAAAAGCCTTTACTCACACAACCTTACAAACACTCTGGCTTGGATTTACTACCAAGGGAATTCAACCACGGCCTCATTGCCTCTAGAATTACAACCTTGCGTCTGATAACCAAGCCTCTTCAGCCCCACAAACACATCAACACTTTGACCAAGGATACATCACATTCTCAATCGGCACATGATCCACTACATCAGCCTGTAGGTAGTCGCCCCACACGTCTTTGCTACCCTCCAAAAACCAACTCTTCCTCTCTCTCTGTGCTTCCAGCTCTGCCAGCGTCCAAACCAACCCAAGCACCACCTACCCAAAAAAACTCTGCATCCAGCCGGCGGCCTCCCAGCAAGTCACCAGCCTCACAACAACGAACACCTGCTTCCTTGCTCCCCCAGGTGGCTCTCTCAGAAGTCGGCACCACACCTTGCCACAATAGCCCACCGAAACAAAAAGAACCTGCTCTAACATCGTCAGCGCCAGTGCCACTCTGCGCTTCACTTCTCTCTGTCATCACCACCACTGAGAACTGGCAGCTCTCCAAGGGAGTATATCTGCCAGCCACTGCCAGCTACAAGGCAAAACCAGCCCAACACACTTCTACCCCCTTGTCTGCTTCCCAGAGGCGACCACCTCACAAGTCGCCAATTGTTGCACAGCCAACACCCAAAAATCAAGCAACCCCTTCTGTCATCGCCAGCGCTCAAGCCAGCCCATCTCTCTCCTCGCTGCAGTTGGCGTGCTCAAAGGGCCCCCTGCTTCGGTGCCCTTCACCACCTGTGTATGGACGTGGCTCCTTCCTCTAGCCAGCACCACACTCCACTCAGACAGCAACCCAAAGCAACCCTCCTCTTACTGGTGTCGCTGCAGCGGTCTCTCCTTCGCTACCAACTTCTCCCGCGGCCCAAAACAAACCAAGGCCACCTCTCTGTCATTGCGTGCGCACACCAGAGGCTGCCTTCACACAGTACCCTGGTCGCGGCGGCTCCCCTAGAAGTCGGCACCAGCCTTTGCTCCTCTCTGCGTTGTGCCTCAACTGAAGGCAACCTTCTAGCGTCACCCGCTCTGCCAGCCCCTCTAGGTCCTTGCTAAATGCTCCGCGTACCTAGCCACCGCTGGAACCTCCTTTGCTCGCTCGGCTCTACTCCCTCACATTCCAGAAGACAGGAGCCGCCCTTAGTTGTGTTGCCACGTGCTCCCCTTGTGTTCTGGAGAAAACGCGCCACCTTTCTCTTTGCCACCCACTCATCCATCATCACCTTTCTTTTTTGGATATTCTTCATCCCATACATATTATATTGGCCCCCTAATAACTAGTTGCCCCCATGCTTCCCTGCACACCTTTGAATACAACTTACGAGTGCTCACTCTTTTTTGGAACACGTACACATACAAAGCGACTGAGTGGCTGATACCACCTCCGGACACATACAAAGCGACCGAGTGGCTGATACCACCTCCAACAGACCACGCTCTGGGGACACATACAAAGCGACCGAGTGGCTGATACCACCTCCAGCAGACCACGCTCCGGACAAACCTGTACAAGCCTACTACCAGGCCATCCACCCTATACATCTGTCAAGGCATTCCAGGGCCAAGTCTTTTTACATGCCATGCATCCCATATGTACACAAGTGTTATATGTACATTATGTGTGCTATGTTATATGCACACATAATGTGTATATAACATAGCACACATAATGTACATGTACATTATGTGTGCTATGTTATATACACATTATGTGTGCATATAACATAGCACACATAATGTACATATAACAACAAGCCCAAAACACCTTTCAGAGTTTTGCCTAACACACTTTGCCAACCCCCCCGTCTGCTAGAGCATTTATGCTCAGCAGCAAAAAGATAAAGTCCAATAGCTATCCACCAAGATCAAAAGGAAACTGCTGTAATTCACCATCCCATTTCCCAACATCTGTGAAAACAATGGCTGCATCACTACATACCAAACATCAACCATATGTGCCACAATATCATTACCATTCATCATTTGATAAGCATTCAGAGACTCTGACCACACAGCATCACCCTCAAGCCTTTGCTCTTCAAATAAACCATGAAAGAACACTTCACTCACAACAAACCTCCTTATCTTCAAAACCTGTGGCATTGCAACATCTAGCATCCAATTCATCAATACCAGTGAAGGCCAAGTTCCAACATTTTGACCTTTATGCATAGAAAAATCCACATCCTTTCCAACAGCAGTGTCCACAAGCACTTCCAACTCTTGTAAAATAGGCATTTCTTCACAACCATACAACTCCACTGGTTCAGAATCCTTGTCATCCATGGACTTTGTCTTTAGCGTTTCAGCAACACGCAAAGAAGCCTTAGTTACACTCTCAACCATATTTGCATCCATGTCCATCTCTGGCTCCTGTTCATCAAGGCTAGCAACTTCCCAGATATCATCCTCAAGCACAATACTCTCATCACAACGCTCTTCATCAGCCCAATCTATATGCATATCTTCTTGAGTGTTGCCAACCCCCTGGTATCATCGTCCAAAGACTCCCCAGCACATAATGCATCAAATGGAAAAACATCCACATCATTCATCGCAGGTACCAGACCACCATCAAGCTGTCTAAGAAAATCCATATCAATAGGATCTTCCTCCATGCTCTCCACATCCGCATTGCAAACCATCTTCACTTCATCATCACAAGTCTCTACCCCATCCTCCTCCCTTGTAGAATCTAAAATCTGGCAAAGAATCATCCTCAAAGCATTCTGTATCCAACTCCTCTTCCTTCTTATCATCAGCCAATCCCAAGGCATCATTCTCTTTGCTTCCATCCAACTCCTCTTCCTTCTTATCATCAGCCAATCCCAAGGCATCATTCTCTTTGCTTCCATGTGCATGCATGTCATCCAGATCCGAATGCAAATGATCTTCAATAAAGCATTCCAAATCACTGTCATGTACAGCCATGACGTCCAAATCCAAAGAAGAATCCAGTGGCAACTCCTCATTTGCAAAAGTCTCAATCCTTGACCTAGATTCCTCATCCTACTTTTCATCCACCTTCACATACTGCAAAGACTTTGGAAAAAAATCAGAAGGCACATAAAACATCTCCCTTTGCACCTGTATAGGCCTTTGAGGCTCCTGTCTAATCAAACTTTGCATAGGACTCTTATCCACCTCAACCAAATTTACATGCATATCCCTTGCAGACACAACACCTTCATGCGGATAAATACCCATCTCCTTCTGCTTCAAAATCTTGCCTTCCTTTTTCCTAGAAACCCTAACTGCATCATCAAATGACTTGGGATTCTTTAACTCAACCCTGACTTTCAAATGGGGTAGCAAACCATCAATAAACAAGCTCTTCTTCAGAAACATAGGAGGAACTTCCTCCTTTAATGTCATACACCACTTACCCCACAAACATGTAAATACCTTCACAAAATCATCTAGTGATTGCCCATGGACCTGCTTCAAAATGCTCAACTCCTGCCAAAGCACACTAGGCTCCTCTGCTTGTTGCTGAAAATGCTCCAAAAGGCCTTCTTTCAACCTGTCTAAGATTATCTACCTTGGCTTTAATTGGTTTGGTCCACTATCATAGGAGAGAATGGCGGGGTGTTGTTCTCCCATCTTTAACTTGTTTTTAAGAGAGATCATCATACCAACAGATCCATATAAAAGAGCCATGGACTCATCCATTGAGGACCAGTAAGGTCAATCAACCAGATCCATGCCCGAGTTCAAAAAACAACTCTAACACCCTGTTCCATTTTCTTCCTTGACACACGCGTGCATATCTCCGGCGACCTAGAGCCCGAGCACCGTATGGTCAACACCCTCTAGGATCCTTCACAAGTCACCTAGCGCTTCACTCATAGGACGCTTCCTTGGTCCCTCATCCACCGTACCGGAAGCTCACCATTTAAATCGTACCGAGGCTGGTCAAGACCTTGGCCGATCGTGCTACGCGAGACGTCCTCTATTGACTCTACGTCAGCTGTTGCAACTTTATCACTAGGTCTCTACGACCTCATTCACAAGACGATCAAAATGCTTCCCCAGCATTCTTGACATAAAACAATCATTTAAAAATAGGTCATAAATACAGTTTCTATAACAAATTCTCGTCTTTCCACATTGTTTCACATCAATCTACGTTTCTTAATCCACGTCCAGTCATATGTATTCCCATCTTCCTTCATCCAATCAAATCATATTCCATCTCATCACATCTATCCACATTTATCCTTATCACATCTATCCATATTCCATCTCATCACATCTATCCACATTTATCCTTATCATATCTATCCACATTTATCCTTATCACCTCTCATCCATTCGCATCTACCCATGTCCACATCTCATCACATTACATTCATTGACATCTCATCCATTCATATCTACCCCGATCTACATCACATCACATCCATTTCACATCACATCTCATCCATTCACATCTATCCCGATTCACATCACATCACATTACATCCATTTCACATCACATCTCATCCATTCACATCTATCCTGATTCACATCACATCATATCACATCTCATCCATTCACATCTATCGCAATTCACATCACATCCATTCACATTCATCACATTCATTGTATTCCCATTCCATCACATACATTCTATCCACATTACATCATGTTCACATCTATCCACCTCATATCTCATTCATTCCATAAACTTTACATCACATCCACATCATATCTCATTCACACATCCCATCTCATTCATCCACATCCATCTAATCATTCACATGCACGACTATCCACATCTATCCATACATTCACATCTATCACTTCACATCCACATAAATTCACATCACATCACATTTCATCCACATCTCTTCACATCCACATCACATTCACATCCACATCTCTTTACATTACATCACATCTCATCCACATCCACATCACATCTCATCCACACCCACATCCACATCACATTCACATCCACATCTCTTTACATTACATCACATCTCATCCACATCCACATCACATTCACATCCACATCCCCTTACATCACATCACATCTCATCCACATCCACATTTCTTTTCAGCACATTTATCGTATCCCATTTACATCTATTCACATCCTATCACATCCCATTTACATCTTATCACATCCTATTCACATCCTATCACATCCTATTTACATCTTATCACATCCTATTCACATCCTATCACATCCCATTTACATTTTATCACATCCATCCACATCTTATTGCATCCCATTCACATCTTATTCCCATTTAGTAGCTTTTCCTACTTCGATACTGATAATGAGACTTTTTCTAAATTTCTACCAATTGCTTGTTGGCTTAGATAAAGGTTCTTTTTCTCGACGTCTATTTCCATATTCTTTCTCAATTTCTCAAATGAATTATATTCAATATTCCTCTTTTGAATAAAAGAATTCATGGGATTTACAAAAAATCAATTCTACCCATATTTTCACTTTTTGATAAATATTCATAAATTGAATTATACTAAAAAATCCTCTTTTTTCCATTTAATTTCTTGGATCTCAAATATCATGGGAATTTCTCTTTTTATATTTAATTGCTTGAATTCTAAATGTAATGAAAATTCCTCTTTTATCATCAAATAAATTTATCTAAAATTTTTCTTTTCTTTAAAAAAATATCCATTAATTCAATATGCCAAGAATTTCACTTTTACTATTTAAATGATTGAATTCCAAATATCATGGAAATTCCTCTTTTATCATTTAAATATTTCTCGTAAATTTATCCAAAATAAAATATCCATTAATTTCAATATGCTAAGAATTTCGCTTTTCCTATTTAAATGATTGATTTTCAAATGTCATGGGAATTCCTCTTTTATTATTTAAATATTTCTCATGCATAAAATAATGTCATGTGCAAAAAGAACCACGTCATCTGCATATATGAGTAGTAAGAGTGTGAGCATTCCAATGGCTGGCCCTTCCCTGTCTTCTTCTAATGTTGGAGGCATGTAGTCCTCTAGTTGGTAAAATTTATCTAAAATTTCTCCTTGAATTTAAATAAAATATCCATTAATTCCAATATGCTAAGAATTCCACTCTTCCTATTAAAATGATTGAATTTTAAATGTTTTGGGAATTTAAATAAAATATCCATTAATTCCAATATGCTAAGAATTCCACTCTTCCTATTAAAATGATTGAATTCCAAATGTTATGGGAATTCCTCTTTTGTCATTTAAATAAAATTACCATAATTTTCTCTTTTCTTAATTATTTAATTATACCAAAATCTTAAAAATTAGTTTTTCATTGAATGTGATGAAAATCATTCTTTTAGCCTAGGATATTCAATCCTAGAATATGGTAGGAAGTCCTCTTTTCACGTTATGCATAAGAATGAATTATGTATCAATTTCTTAAAATTTTTGCCATTGCTCATCTATTTACTGACAATGTTCAATATTTTTGACAAGAATAAGACTTAGTAATGTAGTTATGATAGTATAACTATCTTTTAACCTTAAATCCAATTTATGGATTTAACTCATTAGATTACCATATTTTACTAGCATATAAGTATAAAAAACCATTTTCTTAACCTCTAGCTTCACAAGCCTAGAGTTTGATTTGTGAATTGAGAATTTCTCCATGAGAAGCATCAATTGAATAGAGAATTGGTCATAGGAATGACCATTCTTTGGGGGAGAGAGAGATAAACATAAAAAACATTCTAATTAAGCATAAATGTAAACTTTTCTTAATTATTCATTATAACTCTTAAGAAAAGCTTGATTTGCATTATAACCACTTAATTAAAAACTTTTCAAGCTTGAGAGGGATTGAGAAGTGAAAAACATTGAGAATAGTAGAGAAAAACCATAAAATTACATTTTACCTCTTGTTTTGCTTGCTTCTCTATCTTAGAGGAAGCCCCCAACCAATCAATTGGATAGTGTGTTGAAAGGAAAGCTCCAAGGATGGTTGAAGAGAGAGAGATGCTCCACTCTCTCCAAAAGTAGAGGATTTTAAAGGGATAATAAAAAACATCATTATTTTAATGTAACACTGGCATGGTATAGTTCACAGATTTTTTTAACAAAGGACTAAGGATCTATTTATAGGTGAGGGAGGCCTCTAACCCAGTCCAACTGGGTTCTAGAAATTTCCACGTTCAGTTTGGCTGAATTTGGACAAGATTTGGATCTAGTTTGGCTCCCTTTTGATTTCGTTTGATCCAGGAGAGATAAAAATATCACAATTTTATTGAATTAAAAACTCCACCACATGTGTGAAATAGGCTCCTCCTTGAAGTCTCCCCCCTCCTTACTAAGGTGTCAAAAATGTATCATTATACCAAAATATCTCAGTTTTTTAGTAATATCTCATAATTTTTAACTAATAAACCTTGTACTCAGTCAACTCTTCATCTTATGTGGGCATTTAATCATTTTTGGGTATTTTCTTTTATTCATTAGATTTATCTCCTCCCCACACTTGGATTAATCCTATTGGCCCCCCCATAGGAACCTTAATTGGACCATAATCCAAAAATTTCTGAAAATCTTGACCCTTAGGCTAAGGTCCTTTATACATATTTTCAATTAATTCCAAATGCACATTGGAAAGTTCTTTTTGAATTTATGTTTTAGGAGAAACCATTTTTATCACTAGGAGGATTTTTATATCCAAAAATATCTCAATTTTGGACTACCTTTCTCTAGACATTTTCTTTCTCTAGGTCAAAACAGGGTAAAACAAGATCTTTCTTTTATTCCAGAGAGGGGAATAATTTCAAGAACAGAAGGGGAGGTTCTTACTCCTTTACACCTCAAAAGCTAGAGGGAGGAATCTTACACCTACTCTTTATAAAGAATGGAGTGTCAGTACCTTAATATCAAATAGATCATGATTACCCTGCTTCATTTCCAAATCCTTTTTCCCAATGTCCTAGTTCTTAGGACTTTAGATATTAGATTTTGCAATGTCCCACATTACACCATCCCCCCTACCACAATGTTGAGTAGTCCCTTGATTGTCACCCTAATCCATAGCCCTCAGTGCAATCCCTACCCAAATATGGCCCTTTCATTGCTTTCATTACGAAGGTGTGCACAACATTGCCGAGTGTCCATTCAAGATTACTCTATTTTTTTCACACCCCTATGGGACCCCCATATGCAAAGGTTATGGCACTAACCACCTCTATATAGACTGCCCTCTTATTATTGCTCCTCTAAGACTCTTGGGTTAATGCTAGAGGATTTTTCACATGAAAGAAGGATCCCTTAGAGACACCTTTCAATGTGTTCAGCCTCTAAGATGGCAAGTTAACCATCATTCCCTTGAATGCATAAGTATGATAGTAAGCCAAGAAAAAGAAACAAGCTTTAAAGGAGGCTACCCAAGCCTTTAGTTCAAAATACCCTACACTAACTAATAACACAAAGCTTTAACCTCGAAAGAGGTCAAGGGAAAATAAATACAAAGTAATGAAAAGCCTCATAAGAAGATTAAAAAGAAATGTTATTCCAAGCACACACGCAAGGGTGACAATTCGGTCACTATCACAATTCTCATGAAGAAACCAATTCATCTTCGTCATCTATGAGTGATCAAGTGGATCCAAGACTAAACCTAGGCACAATTTCATTAGTTTTCCATTGCTTTCTCATATGTAGCAGGCCAAGCCTCTCCATATAGCAAAGGGCCCCTGCAAAGGGCCCCTGAGTGGACAGCTGGTGAGCGTTCTGGTTGCCAATGATGCCATAGGTACACCGATGAAGGAATGATTGGAAATTAGAATTCAACCAGATATTTTGGAGGATTATGATCAGTGATACTATGGTTTCATTAAAAAGATTGTTTTAAAGACAACTGAATCTGTGAAAATGGCAATTTCATATTGGGTGTGTAAGTGGTGTGACTATCTTGAAGTTTGCATGAAGCGCCAGCTAGGGGGCCTGGGAACTTTTTTCCCTGGTACTCGAAACAAAACATAACCAAATCCCTAAATGGATCCTATCACTACAGTGGTTGGGCAGTTGGCTAACCCATGGGATTGGATGGGGTTAGGCTGGACTGATGGATCCCTAAAATGAGACTCAATTCTGTTATGGTACGATACATGAAGTAAATCCCGGATAGTTCTTGTTCTATGGAAAAGAATCAATGGCTATGCCTCTCGATGAGGAAAAAAGCGTTGGTCTCTATGATCCAAGTGTAAGTCTTTTCCTTGATCTTACTATGTGACTTACGGGTTTGGTCGGATCAGTTTGGATAGTTAAGGCTCTTGACTACGTTAGAATAAAAATATCCTGGAGGAATCGCCCGTGCTTTTTGGGTGAAGGAAGTTTTTTTGGGTTTGGTTTTGGGAAGAACCAAGGGATTAGTCTCTTGTTCGGATATCCATGGGTGAGACCTGGAGTAAGAGGCTCTGCTTTGTGCAAGAAGTGCTACTTCTGCTGCTAGCACCCCAAATTCGTTGCACGGAGGGGGCAGGGATCTTTCAGCTGGTATTAGAGCAAATTGGCTAAAGTGGATTAACCGAGAAGTAAGAAATGTCAAGAATTTGTGAAGTTCCAGTAAAATGTTGTAATTGTGTGATTAAATTCATACAAATTGATATTCAGAAAAGATTCATAAATAGGTAATTGGGTCTTCAGATGGAAGTACTGCAGTTGTATGGAATCCCTAACTTGCTTGAGCCTGGACATGATGGTATTTACCTTATAATTCCAAGGACCATGACTACCCGTATATATCGAGCGTATAACTGTAGCTCTTTACTGGCAATACAGAATACGAGTAAATATAAGACCTTGAAATTATAAGCAAAAATGCTATCCGCCGATGATGAATTCGAATGCTGGTTGGTATGATTTTAGAATTTTGGTTGAGAATTGATGAGTTGGTTTGGATTCTGATTGAAAGATAATGAGTCCTGAATTCTAGTTGAAAGAAGATAAGTTGAACAAAACCACAATGAGGATGAATGGGACGACCAGTAATGATGTTAATAACTGGAATGGCGATAATGACTTCAACAAATCACTATGAGATTAGTGGATTATGCTGACAGATTGCTGTTGTTAACACTTGACCCAGTGGATCAAGTTAAGGGATGACAAATTTAAAGATCCTTCATAACTGAAATTCCCGTGGAGGAATGTTCAGATGGAATTTTCGGTCTAATGGACCAATATTGTGTTAAGGATATGAATGATATATTCTGAATGAATTATTATTTGATAATGAGTTCTATATGTTCTTCTTGAAGAAGGGATCTTAATCCCAGGATTCTGTTGGGTGTTGACGAGACTATAAGGAACCCCAGAAACAGTTGGATCTTAAGGGAAAGACACATGTGGTGGAGTTTTTAATTCAATAAAATTGTGATATTTTATCTATCCTCTCTCCTCTCTCCTGGATCAAACCAAATCAAAAGGGAGCCAAACTAGGTCCAAATCTTGTCCAAATTTAGCCAAATTGAACTTGGAAAATTCTAGAACCCAGTTGGACTTGGTTAGAGGCCTCCCTCACCTATAAATAGATCATTAGTCCTTTGTAAAAAAATCTGTGAACTATACCATGCTAGTATTACATTAAAATAATGATATTTTCTATTATCCCTTTAGAATCCTCTACTTTTGGAGAGAGTGGAGCCCTCTCTCTCTCTTCAACCATCCTTGGAGCTTTCCTTTCAACACACTACCAATTGATTGGTTGGGGGCTTCTTCTAAGATAGAGAAGCAAGCAAAAACAAGAGGTAAAGTATAATTTTATGTTTTTTCTCTACTATTCTCAATGTTTTTCACTTCTCAACCCCTCTCAAGCTTGAGAAGTTTTTAATTAAGTGGTTATAATTCAAATCAAGATTTTCTTAAGAGTTATAATAAATAATTAAGAAAAGTTTATATTTATGCCTAATTAGGATGCTTTTTATGTTTATCTCTCTCTCCCCCAAAGAATGGTCATTCCTACGACCAATTCTCTATTCAATTGATGCTTCTCATGGAGAAATTCTCAATTCACAAATCAAACTCTAGGCTTGTGAAGCTAGAGGTTAAGAAAATGGTTTTTTATACTTATATGCTAGTAAATTATGGTAATCTTATGAGTTAAATCCATAAATTAGATTTAAGGTCAAAAGATAGTTATACTATCATAATTACATTACTAAGTCTTATTCTTGTCAAAAATATTAAAAATTGTCAGTAATAACATGTGAGCTATGGCAAAAATTTTAAGAAATTGATACATAATTCATTCTTATGCATAACATGAAAAGAGGACTTCCTACCATATTCTAGGATTGAATATCCTAGGCTAAAAGAATGATTTTCATCACATTCAATGGAAAACTAATTTTTAAGATTTTGGTATAATTAAATAATTAAGACAAGAGAAAATTATGGTAATTTTATTTAAATGATAAAAGAGAAATTCCCATGACATTTGGAATTCAATCATTTAAATAGGAAGAGTGGAATTCTTAGCATATTGGAATTAATGGATATTTTATTTAAATTCAAGGAGAAATTTTAGATAAATTTATTTTATGCATGAGGAATATTTAAATGATAAAAGAGGAATTCCCATGACATTTGGAATTCAATCATGGGAATTCAATCATTTAAATAGTAAAAGTGAAATTCTTAGCATATTGGAATTAAAGGATATTTTATTTTAGATAAATTTATGAGAAATATTTAAATGATAAAAGAGAAATTCCCATGACATTTGGAATTCAATCATTTAAATAGTAAAAGTGAAATTCTTGGCATATTGAATTAATGGATATTTTTATTAAAGAAAAGAGAAATTTTAGATAAATTTATTTGATGATAAAAGAGGAATTCCCATGACATTTAGAATTCAAGCAATTAAATGTAAAAAGAGGAATTCCCATGATGTTTGAGATCCAAGAAATTAAATGGAAAAAAGAGAAATTTTTAGTATAATTCAATTTATGAATATTTATCAAAAGTGAAAATATGGGTAGAATTGATTTTCTGTAAATCCCATGAATTCTTTTATTCAAAAGAGGAATATTGAATATAATTCATTTGAGAAATTGAGAAAGAATATGGAAAAAGACGTCGAGAAAAAGAACCTTTATCTAAGCCAAGCAATTGGCAAAAATCTAGAAAAAGTCCCATTATCGGTATCGAAGTAGAAAAATCTACTAAATGGGAATAAGATGTGAATTGGATGCGATAGGATGTGGATGGATGTGATAAGATGTAAATGGGATGTGATAGGATGTGAATAGATGTAAATGGGATGTGATAGGATGTGAATGGATGTGATAAGATGTAAATGGGATGTGATAGGATGTGATAGGATGTAAATGGGATGCGATAGGATGTGAATGGATGTGATAAGATGTAAATGGGATGCGATAGGATGTGATAAGATGTGAATGGGATGTGATAGGATGTGGTGTAATGAAAATGAATGTGGATAAGATGTGAAGTAAAAGGATGTGGATGTGAATGATGATATGAGAATGAGATGAGAGGATATGTGAAAGGGTGAGATGGGAAGTAAATGGATGTGGATGTGTATGTGAAAGAATGTGATGTAAATGGATGTGGATGTGGATGTGTATGTGAAAGAATGTGATATAAATGGATGTGGATGTGTATGTGAAAGAATGTGATGTAAATAGATGTGGATGTGTATGTGAAAGAATGTGATGTAAAGGGATGTGGATGTGAAAGTGACGTGGATGTAGATGAGATGTGATGTGCTGAAAAGAAATGTGGATGTGGATGAGATGTGATGTGATGTAAGGGGATGTAGATGTGAATGTGATGTGGATGTGGATGAGATGTGGATGTGAATGTGATGTGGATGTGGATGAGATGTGGATGTGATGTAGATGTGAATGTGATGTGGATGTGGAGGAGATGTGATGTAATGTAAAGAGATGTGGATGTGAATGTGATGTGGATGTGGATGTGGATGAGATGTGATGTGATGTAAAGAGATGTAGATGAAATGTGATGTGATGTGAAGGAGATGTGATGTAATGTAAAGAGATGTGGATGTGAATGTGATGTGGATGTAAAGAGATGTAGATGAAATGTGATGTGGATGTGGAGGAGATGTGATGTAATGTAAAGAGATGTGGATGTGAATGTGATGTGGATGTGGATGTGGATGAGATGTGATGTGAAGTAAAGAGATGTGGATGTGAATGTGGATGTGGATGAGATGTGATGTGAAGTAAAGAGATGTGATGTGATGTAAAGATATGTAGATGAAATGTGATGTGGATGTGGATGTGATGTGATGTAAAGAGATGTAGATGAAATGTGATGTGATGTGAATATATGTGGATGTGAAGTGATAGATGTGAATGTATGGATAGATGAGGATAGTCGTGCATGTGAATGATTGGATGGATGTGGATGAATGAGATGGGATGTGTATGAATGAGATATGATGATGTGGATGTGATGTGAAGTGGATGGAATGAATGAGATATGATGTGGATAGGTGTGAACGTGATGTAATGTGGATAGAATGTATGTGATGGAATGGGGATACAATGAATGTGAATAGATGTGATGTGAATCGGGATAGATGTGAATGGATGAGATGTGATGTGAAATGGATGTGATGTGATATGATGTGAATCAAGATAGATGTGAATGGATGAGATGTGATGTGAAATGGACGTGATGTGAATCAGGATAGATGTGAATGATGGATCCCTAAAATGAGAGTTAATTGTGTTATGGTACGATAGATGAAGTAAATCCCAGATAGTTCTTGTTCTATGGAAAAGAATCAATGGTTGTGACTCTCAATGAGAAAAAAGCGTTGGTCTCTATGATCCAAGCGCAAGTCTTTTCCTTGATCTTACCATGTGACTTACAGGTTCGGTTAGATCAGTTTGGTTAGTTAAGGCTCTTGATGACTACGTTAGAATAAAAATATCCTGGAGGAATCGCCCATGCTTTCTGGGCGGGGGAAGTTTTTTCGGGTTCGGTTTTGGAAGAACCGAGGGATTAGTCTCTTGTATGGATATCTGTGGGCAAGGCCCCGAGTGAGAGGCTCTGCCTGCGCAAGAAGTGCTACTTCCGCTGCTAGCACCCCTGAATTCGTTGCGCGGAGGGGGTAGGGATCTTTCAGTAGGTCAAGCATGGTCTACAACACTTGGGCTTGTGTACCCATCATCTTGAAATATTGGTATTAAGTCATCATTTTGTAAGATACAATATATGGGTAGTTCACCAGATGATTGAGGGTGTGGTTAATAGTACCATTGTTAGTCTTGGCTTGATTTGACACTCCACTTCTTAGAGGTTGCACCCTCCTTAGTACATCTATTTATTCATGTGGTGAGTGTAGCACATTTGCAAAAGGTTTCGGCCAATAATTTGGGGCTCACCAATTTTCAAGGGTTTTGGCCATAACTTAAAGGGAATATGTAGGTTGGTGGGCCACCACTTACATGTAAGGGACCTCATAAACAGTTTCTCCCTCTTAGTCATGCCTAGAGGTCAAGGGGAGGGTCATGGTTTAGGCCCGGTGGATTGAATTAGGTCATTCTAGTTGCATATTTGGGAAGGGGAAGACCCTCATTTCCTTGATTATTTGCATGATTTTAAATCCCGCAAGTGTTAGATTGAATTAATAAATATCTTGCATTTTTAATTAAGACTATAAGCTTTTCCTCTCTTTCTTGCAATTTATAGTTCCACGTCTTTCTCTCTCTTCTCCCTTTGCTTCTTATTCCAACTTTTGTCTCTCCCTCTCTTCTTTCTTTCTCTTCTCCCTCTAGTTTTTATTCCAATGTCTATATCCCTCACTAGTCTCCACCTTCTCCTTTTTTTCTTCACTCAATCTGTTCTCTCTCCACCTTCACTCTTTTTTTTTTCTTTTTGTGCCTCTTCTCTCTGCCCAAGCTTCATTTTATAAAGGCCTTTAAGTGAGGGATTTTAAAGAAATTATAGCCTTTTAAGAGCCTTAGCCTAATGGTCATGGGGATGACCATTCTCTGAATTGCATGGCAAGGTGACATGAACAGCTCAATGGCACCAATTTCCCTTTATGGAAGCTTAAGTTCAAGGCTACCTTCTATAAGCTTTAGGGAATTACCATTGGTTGGTGCTTGCATTACTCCCCCACCACATTGGATACACAAGGAAAAATTGTAACACAATGGATGCACAAGGAAAACACCATTGGTCAGTGTTTGTGTTCTTAACACGTCCTGCCCCACAATGGATGCATAAGGGAAACTTGTAACACCTCCTACCCCACAATGGATGCATAAGGGAAACTTGTAACACCTCCTACCAACCTTGTACAAAGGTTGGACACAAAGGGATTGGCATGCTCTCAGTACCATCATTTTACTAGTTTTGAAGATAGTGTGCAAAAACCAACATGTCAATAGTTATAATGATAAAATAAATTTCTATGCTACAAAGCAAGTACAAGACCATAAATGCATCAAGGATTTAAAATGTCTACGATAAAAGTATTGGCTATGCCACAGAGCTAGTATAAGACCATTAATCCATCAAGCATTTGAAATATAGATTTGAATGATAAGCTAAATGGTAGATAAAGTGGTGAAGGTGTTTCTCACCATAAGCCAAAATTTGAGTGGTCACAATAGGTCTTGGGGGGGGGGTGTCACTCATAAATATGTAAGCATAGCATGTGGGTTCAACAGAAGGGATTTTTAAAATCCTTCTTTTACACATTTTTTACATACAAAAGGGTACCATTTAAAGGGGATATTCACAGGTTGAATAGAAAAAGGGTGTGTTATTCATGAAAAATTCATAGATAATAGGTTTATAGAGTAGGCCTTGAATGTAGGTGATACATAGGGTTTACACATAGTGAACCCCCCGAGCAATAGGTGTGCTTTATAGAAACCCAAGAACATGAACTTCACTGCCGTATTGGATAAAAACCAAAAACATAATATGGAACACTACTCTATAGGAAAACATTTACAACCCTTACCAATTGTGCATTTTCCTTGTTGATGGGGACAACTAATTGGAATCCCAATGTGAGATAGGCATGTAAAATTCCCACGGATTCCTTCTATGGTCACCATCTCACACTATTAGCCACAAAAATGCACATGCAAATAAGAAAATTGAGCTTGGTTTTCAAACCATATTAGCAATTTTGGCTTATAAACCATCAAGAACACCCATTAGACTCTCAATTAACCTCTCAATTTCTTAATCCCCCCATAGGTGACATGGCCCCTACATCGGATATGGCAAGTGATGATAGTATATAAAATCCTCGAGCTTCATGCCCAAAGCCTCAAAGAGGCACACTCTCCTAGTGGCAAAACAAAGCTGCAACCATTCCATGCCTCCATGCTATGAACATAATGGAGGCACAATACTACAAAGGACATAAGAAGACATTTTCCAATCATGGAAAGTTAACTATGCAAAAAAGTGACCCATGGTGAAGAAATTACCTTGGTGCGTAGTCACGAGGTCTCCTAATAGCCATATGGGGAGGGATGCATCCCAAGAACTCTCCTCAATATCTACAAGTCAGACACATGATAGTAGCACTCCACCCAACCAATAGTATCTCCTATTCAATGCAAGAGACTTTAAGAAACAAAGTAATAGCAGGTATACATTTGTAAAGAGGCTGGGATTGTTACCTCCTGTGGAGGACATCACAAGCAGCACTCCAGACTATGATAGAGTAGAAGCTGCCAGACAATGAAACACCATAGCAAACATGATCCTCTCAATGTGCATCCCCCACTGTGGATGTGGCACTTGTTCCTGGAGAGGACTCTGCCAAATGGGAGATCCAATAACACTAAATATGTAGCCCATGATACTAATCTTCCCTTTCTAAAATATTGTCTTCCCTTATTTGGACACCTAAGAATATGCTCATGGACTTGAGTGTAGGTGTGGCGTTCTTCAATTGTGCAACGAAATCACGTCCTATCTCCACATAATCACCAACATTTGCAATACAGTTGGGTTCTCTGAGAGAGTAGCACAGCAAGGTCCATGGTATCCTTGTGAGAATAAACATAGGACATGGATTTCTTGACATTGTAGTCTATCACGCGCCCACCTACACAAAAAAGGTAGACACATAACTCAAAGGAATATAATTCTTAAAGATTGTTACAACACAATGCATAGATTGAAATACAAAGAAAAGGCAATCGATACATGCCATACCAAATGGTTGTGATGGCTCTTCTTCCCACACATCCTGCCTTGTCGGATACTCCCTTCTTCCCACACATCCTGCCTTGTCGGATACTCCCTTCTTCTTTTTCTCAAGCGTGTTTCTAGAGGAAACATGGCCTTTCTCCTCTCCAATTTAACTTCCTCATAGCATTCTGACAAGGACGAATCCGCAAGTAAGACCAAGCCCCCCAGAATTTCAACAAAGTCCCTTAAGATGTCTCCAATTTAATTTCCTCATAGCATTCTGACAAGGACGAATCCGCAAGTAAGACCAAGCCCCCCAGAATATCAACAAAGTCCCTTAAGATGTCTCTTGCCAAATGCAATATATTCTCGAGCAAGACTTCCCTACATATCCAACTACATGAGAACAAAAGATTAGCACATTATCCACAATGATCAATTCATACAAGAAACAAGTTTAGGACAAAAGCACTCACAGTCTATACACATGATCACCACGGGCAAGGTGGGACATGGCTTTAGTAGCCCTACTTGCCTCTAATAGAGACAACCATAACACCTTTGATTCCACATGGGCTTCACATATTGTGAGAGGAGAATCAATTTCTCCAATGTTGCAAAGCTCTCGCAATCCCATTTTAATGATAAGCTTTGTCTCGCCCATCACATCACATTCTTTCACATACACATCTATATCCATTCTTTCACATACTCATTCACATCAATTCTTTTAAAGCCTCTTGCTAAGGGCGTGATATCCATCATATTCACATTCATTCAAATCCATTCACATAAATTCTTTTACAGCCTCTTGCTAAGGGCGTGATATCGATCATATTCACATTCATTCAAATCCATCATATTCACATTCATTCATATTCATCACATTCACATTCATTCATATTCATCACATTCACATTCATATATATTTATGACACATCACATCTCTTTCCATATCACACTCTTTCACATACACATCTATATCCATTCTTTCACATACTCATTCACATCAATTCTTTTACATATACATTCACATCCATTCTTCACTTATACATTTACATCCATTTTCATCACATATCATTCACTCATATCCCATATCATTCATTTACATCCTGATTCACATGACATCTCGTCACATCTATTCACCTCACATCTCATCACCTCTATTCACATCACATCCATCCATCCATTCATTCCCATCTATCTGAATCACATCTTATCTCATCACATCTATTCACCTCACATTCTCATCACCTCTATTCACACCATATCCATCCATCCATTCATCATCTATCTGATTCACATCTCATCACATCTATTCATCTATATTCACATCACATCCATCCATCCATTCATTCACATCTATCTAATTCACATCACATCTCATCACATCTATTTACCTCTCATTCTCTTCACCTCTATTCACATCACATCTCATCACATTTATTCACCTCTCATTCTCATCACCTCTATTCACATCACATCTATCCATCCATTCATTCACATCTATCTAATTCACATCTATTCACCTCATATTCTCATCACTTCTATTCACATCACATCCATCCATCCAATCATCATCTATCTGATTCACATCTTATCTCATCACATCTATTCACCTCACATTCTCATCACTTCTATTCACATCTTATCTCATCACTTCTATTCACATCACATCCATCCATCCAATCATCATCTATCTGATTTACATCTTATCTCGTCACCTCTATTCACCTCATATTCTCATCACTTCTATTCACATCACATCCATCCATCCATTCATTCACATCTATCTGATTCACATCTTATCTCATCACATCTATCTGATTCACATCTTATCTGATTCACATCTTATCTCATCACATCTATTCACCTCATATTCTCATCACTTCTATTCACATCACATCCATCCATCCAATCATCATCTATCTGATTCACTTCTTATCTCATCACATCTATTCACCTCACATCATCTCATCACCTCTATTCACATCACACCATCCATCCTTGGAATCATCTATCTGATTCACATCTTATCTCATCACATCTATTCACCTCACATCTCATCACCTCTATTCACATCACACCCATCCATCCAATCACCTATCTGATTCACATCTATTCACCTCACATCTCATCACCTCTATTCACATCACATCACACCCATCCATCCAATCATCTATCTAATTCACATCTTATCTCATCACATCTATTCATGTCATGAGAATATATTTTAAGTCCTCTAGAAAAATATTATTTATCCCCTCTTGAGTAATTTGGGGACGCCTAGATTACTCTTGCATCATGCCGGCTAGGTTAATATCGTGGGTGATACCACTATAAATATTAATACGTGCGGTATATGACGTATGTTTGAGGCCACCTATGATTATTTCAGTTAGGTTTGTATGGCAGGGTGATTCTTGGGGTACTTACGCCTGGTAGTCATGAGTTGGTGATGATTTGTGCCTGTTTAATATTTGTGGGATTGATTTAATAATTAATTGGGCTTATATTTTCAGGTGATGAAGACTATGGGAATTGAAGAGTTTACTTTGGAAGAAATGTCTTGGATCATCACATTTCATTTTTGGCAAGCATAGTAGCTTGTAACCTTATCAAATGATTTTTCCATTTTGAACTTTAGGAAAGATACATTTATTTATGTGGAATTTATTAAAGCCTATGGCTTTACCCTAGTTCCAATTTGACACTCTATTTTTGTTAAAGAAGAGTGCCATGCTCTCTAAAAAGCACATCTTGTATTTTGGGGGCTATGGCCTAATTTTGGTGAAAAGGAAAGCTAATAAAGAAATACTCTTGTGTGGGGAGAGGCCACGCACAAGAGGGGGGAAGATTGCACCTAATATGGTCTTTTTGGAGCTAAGTATTTTTGTTTAAGTGTTTAATTTTTCAATTGATTTGATTTAGTTGAAGCTTACAAGCAATGGTTTTTATGATTGAATTAATTCTCTACTTTTCCACAATCAATTCCTAGAATAAGATTCCGGTTGCAGTGGTATCAGAGCTTGGGCTAGGAGATTTGTGGAGAAGGTAGGAAAGGGCTTCAACTTCTCAAAAATCAAGAAAGTGTAGGAATTTATCTAGTGGACAGAAGGGTGTTTTGCAGGTCTTTACCCAAAGGTCAAAGATTCAAAACTAGATCTACTCTCAAACCCACTCACCACCCTGCAAAACCATCCCTCTCTATCAAAAAGCGGTTTTTCCAAATACTCAGTGAAATCAAAATCTGACCATATGGATGAAATCCTCATAGCCAAAAACCTCACGGGTATCTCTCAGAAATCAGAAAGCTTCAAGGTTGAGCAAACCTATAATGGATGGAGCAGATTAAGCATGTAAAAAGCTATTAAATAAATCTCAAAAAGCTTTTGGACAAGGAGGCGCACGGCGGCAGCCTGCCGGCGCAAAAACGCGTGAAGAGGAGAAATAAAAAAAAAGAAGCTCAAAGCTAATCACTCCATAATGCTAATTTTCTCTTAATCCTAATCTACTCTCACTTTTCCCAATTCCCATGCAAGTCACATCACTTTTTGAACCTCTACTTTTCCCTATTTTCAAATTTGAGGAGAAATTCAAAGGTTTCCAATTTTGAAAATTTCTGGGTGCAGAAAAGTGATTTACAGGTTTTAAAAAGCTTGAAAATTGCCTAGAAAAGGCCAGAAAATTTCGAAATTGCTTCTGAAAAATTCTAAAAATTTCAGAAAAATATTACAAAGTTTGGGCAAGGTTTAGAGGACCGTTTCAGCAGGTTTCAAAGTGCAGAAAAATTATTTCATCAACAATTCGACTAGCCCAAGACTCTTAAATCACGCGAAATCGTTCGGGATTTGTTTGAGGCGACGAGAATTCAATTCAGCCATTGAACAACGTCTTGTTCAGCTTCAACCAAGATCAAATTGCGGGAGAAAGGCAAGATAAGTACTCATTTTTTTGCTTTATTTATTTACATCAAATAAAGTAAAATTTTATTTATCTATATCATTTGCACAAGCACTATGGCAGATTTGCCTATCTCGCCATCAATTCAAGAGCAACTCCTTTCTTTACAACATCAAATTGTAGAAGAAAGAGAGAAGCGTATTGAATTGGAGAGACAGCTCTCAAATCGTAGACGCAAGTGTGACTCTTCGCTATCTTTTGATGACGAAGATGACACTATTGTAAATGCTACATTGCAAGCGCAAAGGTCACAAAAAGAATCCAAGATTAGTCAGAAAGCTTTCACATTTCAAAATTATGATGGAAAGAAGGATGCTAGGGTCATTTTAGTTTGGTGGAAAGAAGGATGCTAGGGTCATTTTAGCTTGGCTTAGTCAACTAGATGACTATTTTTCTGGAGAAAGATTTTCAGAGAATGATAAGATTAAATGTGCAGTCAATCATTTGGTAGACAGTGCAGCTTTATGGTGGAGTGTAGTAAAGCAAGGTCGTGACAAGCCAGATTCTTGGAAAAGATTTCAACGGTTGGTTAAAAAGCACTTTTTACCCTCACAATTCAAGTCCAAAGTTAGGCACCAATGGGATACTTTGCATCAATTGGAAAAGGAAACTATGTCACAGTATGTAGAAAAGTTCTGGAATACTTTATTACAGGTGCAGGTTGTGGATAGAGTTAGCGAGAAGGATCAAAAAAGGAAGTTCATATCGGGCCTTAGATCTACCATTAGGGCCGATGTGAATATGTTTCGACCTCATTCACTATCTTCTGCAATATCTTTGGCAACTAATTCAGAACGTAAAAATGGTTTTCCTAAAGAGATTAAAGCACATGAGGGTACTTCTTCTAAAGCATTTACTAAATCTTTTTATGCTTCAAAGAAGATGTATAAACCAGGTTATGACAAAGGCAAGGACGAGGCTAAAGGCAACATGAGTACCAATAAGAAAGTTAATGGTGGCAAACCGAAGACATCTCCTATCAAATGTTTCAAGTGCCACAAAGAAGGTCACATAGCACCGAATTGTCCGGAGCGTACCAAGAATTCAACACCAGCAGCAGCAGCTCGAGTCAACATGATTGAAGAAGACGACAATGAAGAAGAATCATTCAAGCAAGAGGGTAATTCCGATCCAGATTACTCAGAACAAGAAGGTAAACCTCATGTTCATTCTTTGCTTAAAATAAAAGGAACGATAAATGGACATGAAGTTCTTATTTTGCATGATGATGGTAGTACACATGATTTCATTTCTGAAAAGGTACTTAGAGCATTAAATCTTCATTCTTTACCTACGCATTATAAAGTCAAAGCAACATTTACTGGAACAAAGTATAATTGCATACAAGAGGTGAAAGATTTGGATTTATGCATCAAACCTTTAACAGAAAAGAGGGATTTCTTAGTTGCACCTTTACAAGGGGTAGATATAATTTTGGGTATGCCTTGGAGACACAAATACAATCCTATTATAGACTATGACACTCATAGCATTTCTCTAAGGAAGGACAATGAAAATATTATCCTCCAGTGTCAAGTCAAAGGAGAAATGAGTCCTTTGTTGAGTCACACTCAAGCAAAGAGAGCTCTAAGAAAAAGAGACAAGACTTATATGGTATGGGTTAACCAGCTTGATGCTGAGTTGGACACATCCAAAAGACCAAAGTTTGATTCTTTTATCTCCAAATTTAGTGACTGTTTCATGGAAGATCTGCCTCTAGGATTACCTAAGTCTAGGCCTGAGGATCATAGCATTGACTTATTGCCTGGAAATTCCCCGCCTTGTAAAGCTCCCTATAGAGTCAACAATTTAGAGCAAAGAGAAATCCAAAGCCAAATAGAAGACTTGCTAGAGAGAGGCCTTATTCGACCTAGTAGTTCACCTTTTGGAGCTCCAGTACTTCTTGTTAAGGAGAAGAACGGAACTTACCGAATGTGTGTAGACTATCGTGCATTGAATAAGATTACTGACAAGAACAGATATCCTATTCCTAGGGTAGATGATCTTCTTGATAAGCTTAGAGGATCAAAGGTCTTTAGCAAGATTGACCTAAAGTCTGGGTATCATCAAGTTCGTATGACTCAATCTGACATTTTCAAGATAGCTTTTAGAACCCAAACTGGTCACTATGAGTTTTTGGTTATGCCATTTGGTTTGACCAATGCTCCAGCTACTTTCAGCCGTATGATGAATCGCATATTCCTTAAGTTTCAAAGTTTTGTTATAGTGTTCTTTGATGACATTCTTGTTTTCAGCAAGGATCGACAAGAACATGAACAACACTTGGAACAAGTGTTCAATCTTTTGAGAGAAAATGAATTGTATGTCAATCCTAAAAAGAGTTCTTTCTTTCAAGAGGAGATTGAATACTTAGGTCATATAGTGTCGGCCGAAGGGATTCGTGTAGATCCTAAGAAAATTGAGTGTATTGCTTCTTGGCCTACGCCTAGAAACATACATGATCTTAGATCTTTTCTTGGCTTATGTAGTTATTATAGGAAGAATTTTGCTTGTATTGCTCATCCTTTGACTGAACTCCTTAAGAAAGCTACAAATTTCAATTGGACTGATAAGCAAGATAAATCTTTTGCAATACTCAAGAATGCTTTAACACAAGCACCAGTTCTTACACTACCTGATTTTCAAAGACCATTCTTTATAGTAGTGACTGATGCTAGTGGCAAAGGATTTGGAGCTGTTCTTATGCAAGACAACCATCCTATTGCTTATCAAAGTAGAAAGCTTAAGCTTGCAGAGAAAAATTATAGCACTTATGACAAGGAATTAGCAGCAGTAGTGCATGCTTTGAAAATCTGGAAGCATTACCTAATGGGCTCTGAATTTCTTATCAAGACAGACCAACAAAGCATTAGGCATTTGCTTACGCAACCTCTTATTTCAGATAGGCATATCAAATGGGCAGCTTTCATTCAAAGTTTCCAACCTATGATTCAATATCAACCTGGAAAAGAAAATATTGTTGCCGATGCTTTGAGTCGAAGACCAAATATCAACAACATTTCCATAATTGAAAGTGAACCATTTGTCCTCATGAAAGAAACTTACGAAGTTGATCCAGATTTTTCTTAAATATGGATCGAATTGCGTGAAAACAATTGGACACCTCAAGGAAGTTATTCTCATAATGATGGCTATCTTTTCTTTGAGAAAAGATTGTGTGTTACTCAACCTTACAGACAGCTTATCTTGGAAGAGATGCACCAACCACCATTTGTGGGACATAGAGGAGTTTCCGCAACACTTCAAGTAGTTTCTCGAGAATTTTATTGGCCCCATTTGAAGAATGATGTAGCTAAGTTTGTAGCTGAATGTAACATTTGCCAAACAATTAAAAGCTACAAAGGCAAAGCTTTAGGATTGCTTATGCCTCTACCTATTCCTGATAGACCATGGGAACAAGTGTCTATGGATTTCATTACTAGCTTCCCTACTACTTCCAGTCACCATGACATGATTTGGACAATAGTGGACAGATTTAATAAGAAAGCCTATTTCATTCCATGTAAAAAGACACTAACTTCTCAGCAAGCCGCGAACATATTTGTTAAGCAAATTTTTGTTCATCATGGTCTACCCAAAGTGATAGTTTCTGATAGAGATTCTAAATTTTGTAGTCACTTTTGGGTTGCTCTTTTCTCAAACTTGGGCACTAAGTTAGATTTTTCTACGGCTTTCCATCCGGAATCGAATGGACAAACTGAAGTTACAAATAGCACTATCTTAGATATGCTTAGAGCCTATGTTTCCCAACAACCTAGTGCATGGGATAAGTACATACACCTACTCCAATTTGCTTATAATAATACTCCTCATACTACTATTGGTCGAGCACCATTTGAGATTATCTATGGAAGAGCATTGCCTATTCTGGCTACTAGACTCTCTCATAAGATTGAAGCAGCCGACCAATATGTTAGAGACTTTGATTGCATTCTATCTGAAGTGCGTGATTGTATTCAAAGAGCTCAAGAGAAGTATACATCTCAAGCAAATAGGAAGCGCAAAGATTTTTCATTTCAAGAAGGTGATTATGTACTTTTGAGAATTGAAAAACGTCGATTAAAGAGTGTGGAAAAATTCCCTGCAGTGAAGCTAGCGCCTAGATATTATGGGCCATTTAAAATCCTTCAAAAGATTAATGATGTGGCCTATAGACTAGAGCTTCCATCTAATTGGAATATCCACAATTCTTTTCATATCCATCTCTTGAAACCTTTTCGAGAAACACTTCCTACTCACCCAACATATGAGGAACCACCTCTTATTGAAGGAGAGGAAGAAGTACTAGTTCCTGATGCAATCATTGACCAAGAGATAACAACAACAAGGACAGGTAATCAATACTTCAAGTATCTTTTGACTTTTAAGAATCATCCACAAGAAGATGCTAAATGGATGCCTGAGAAATTTTTCCGAGTTTACCCTGAAATTCTTCATTCTTTTCAAACCCAGCAAATCCGCAATTGAGGACAATTGCAAACTCAAGCAAGAGGGATGTCATGAGAATATATTTTAAGTCCTCTAGAAAAATATTATTTATCCCCTCTTGAGTAATTTGGGGACGCCTAGATTACTCTTGCGTCATGCCGGCTAGGTTAATATCGTGGGTGATACCACTATAAATATTAATACGTGCGGTATATGACGTATGTTTGAGGCCACCTATGATTATTTTAGTTAGGTTTGTATGGCAGGGTGATTCCTGGGGTACTTACGCCTGGTAGTCATGAGTTGGTGATGATTTGTGCCGGTTTAATATTTGTGGGATTAATTTAATAATTAATTGGGCTTATATTTTCAGGTGATGAAGACTATGGGAATTGAAGAGTTTACTTTGGAAGAAATGTCTTGGATCATCACATTTCATTTTTGGCAAGCATAGTAGCTTGTAACCTTATCAAATGATTTTTCCATTTTGAACTTTAAGAAAGATATATTTATTTATGTGGAATTTATTAAAGCCTATGGCTTTACCCTAGTCCCAATTTGACACTCTATTTTTGTTAAAGAAGAGTGCCGTGCTCTCTAAAAAGCACATCTTGTATTTTGGGGGCTATGGTCTACTTTTGGTGAAAAGGAAAGCTAATAAAGAAATACTCTTGTGTGGGGAGAGGCCACGCACAAGAGGGGAGAAGATTGCACCCAATATGGTCTTTTTGGAGCTAAGTATTTTTGTTTAAGTGTTTAATTTTTCAATTGATTTGATTTAGTTGAAGCTTATAAGCAATGGTTTTTATGATTGAATTAATTCTCTACTTTTCCACAATCAATTCCTAGAATAAGATTCCGGTTGCAATTCACCTCACATCACTTCTATTCATAGAATTTAAGAAAATTTTAATTTTTGATATAAAGATTCTTTACGCATCTATTTATGCATAATTCAATTTTAAGGAAAATAACACTTTTGAAATAAAAATAAATCCTTTATGCAACTTCCCATGCATAAATTCAATTTTAATGAGAATAACACTTTTGAAATAAAAATAAATCTTTTATGCATCTTTCTTTGCATAAATTCAATTTTAATGAGAATAACACTTTTGAAATAAAAATAAATCTTTTATACATCTTTCTATACATAAATTCAATTTTAATGAGAATAACACTTTTGAAATAAAAATAAATCTTTTATGCATCTTTCTATGCATAAATTCAATTTTAATGAGAATAAAACTTTTGATATAAAAATAAATCTTTTAGAATTCACAAAACGCAGGGGATTACTCTTTTAGAATAATCTAATGATAAACTTTAGTTCTACAAAATTTAGGAAAATTTTGCCATCACCTCCTTTGTATGGCTGACCATTTCTTAATTTTACATTCTAACATCAATTTAAAAATTAATCCCAATTTGAAGTAAAGTACTCTAATCTACTCAATTTTCACTTTCTAAACAATAAGAAAAGTTTAATTAACTTATTTGTTACTCATTTTAGGATAAAGAAAGGCTGAATTCTTAATGAAGAGAAGGGGGTGGCCTTTTCATCAAGGCATAACATCCATATTCACATTAAAAAAGCAAGAAATCAGAAAACCATAGATTAGAATTTTAAAAAAAGTAAAATTTTTAACTTACATAGAGTTTTGTGAGCTTTCCTTTGGCTTGAGGGATTGAGGGTTCTACTCTTATTTGGATCAAGAGTGGCAACCAATTCTCTTGTTTGGATCAAGAGGATTTAGTCAAAAACAATTAAATTATCAAGTGAATTGAATGTTTTTGGCTCTGGGGAGGAGTAGAGTAACAGTGCATAAACACTATTAACCTTTTACAAAGGGGGAGGCTTCTATTTATAGAAAAAAATGAGCCTCTAACCAAGAAAACTATTTCTAGAATTTTCCAGATCAGTTTGGTCAATTTAGCTTACTTTTTGGATCTAGTTGAAATAGGAGAGAGGAAAGATGAAATATCTCATTATTTATGAGTTTAAAACTCCTCCACACATGTGAAATAGGTGCCTCCTTTATAAGGGAAAATCCCCACACTGAGGTGTCAAAAATGCATCATTTCCTCTAAATATATCTTCTTTTTTAACTAATAACCTTGTCCTTAGTCAACTCTTCATCTTATGTGAGTATTTACTCATTTTTGGGAGATTTTCTTTTATTCTTCATTTTATCTCCTCCCTACATTTGGATTAATCTTATTGGTCCATAGGAACCGTAATTGGAGCATAATTCAAAAATTTCTGAAAATCTGGACCCTTAGGCTAAGGTCCTTTTTAACTATTTTCAATTAATTCCAATTGCACATCGGAAAGTTCTTTTTGAATTTTTGTTTTAGGGGAAACCATTTTAGACACTAGGAGGATTTTTATATCCAAAAATATCTCAATTTTGAATTATCTCTCTCTAGATATTTTCTCTCTCTAGGCTAAAACAGGATCTTTCTTTTATTTCAGAGAGGGGAATAATTATAAGATTAGAAGGGGAGGTCCTTACACCTGCACACCTCAAAAGCTGGAGGGAGGAATCTTACAATAGGCATGCTGGTAGTTTCCAATGTATGTCGGTAACTATCGACATGCACCGGGAGCACCCAAAACATGCCGAGTGTTACCTAGGCATGCAGGTAGCTTCCCATGCATGCCGGTAGATACCGACATACACTGGGAGCATCCATGCACACCGAGTGCTACCTATGCATGCCGGGTGCTTCTACTGCATGATGCCAGTAACTACAGACATACATCGAGAGCTCCCATGCATACTGAGTGCTACCTAGGTATGCCAGTAACTACCGACATACACTAGGAGATCCCAATGCATATCGAGTGCTACCTAAGAAACTCCCGACATGCACTCGGAGATCCCAATGCATGCATTCTTAGGTGATACCTAAGAATGCCGGTAGCTACCGGCATGCACTGGGAGCTCCCATGCATGTTAGGTGTGCTACCTAAGTATGCCGGTAGCTCTACTAGCATGCACTAGGAGCTCCCGGGGTGCTACCTAGGCATGCTGATAGCCTCCAATGCATGCCGATAAGTATTGGCATGCACCCAAAGATACTGGCATGCATCAAGATTACCCAATGCATGTCGGGTGCTTCTAATGCATGCCGGTATCTGGCATGCACCGAAAGCATGCAATGTATGCCGGGTGCTACATAGGCATGCCGGTAACTACTACCGACATGCACCGGGACCACTCGGGTGCTACCTAGGCATGTTGATAGCTCCCCTACTGATATACACTGGGAGCCCAATGCATGCTGGTGGGTGCTACCTATGCATGCCAAGTGATTCTAATGCGCATGCCGATAACTACCGACATACATCGAGAGCTTCCAATGCATATACTGAGTGCTACCTAAGTATGCCAGTAACTATCGACACATACACCAAGAGCTCCCAGTGCTACCTAAGTTACTCTTGACATGCACCCGGAGCTCCCATTGCATGTAGGTGCTACCTAAGTATGCCGGTAGCTAACTGACATGCACCAAGAGCTCCCAATGCATGCTAGGTGCTACCTAAGTATGCCCGTAGCTATCGGCATGCACCGGGAGCTCCCAATACATGTCGGGTGCTACCTAGGCATGTTGGTAGCTTCCAATGTATGCCGATAAGTATCGGAATGCACCGAAAGCTACCAGCATGCATCAAGAGCACCCAATGCATGTCAGGTGTGCTACATAGGCATGCCGATAGCTTCCAATCCATGTCGGTAACTACCGACATGCACCATGAGCACCCAATGCATGCCGGGTGCTACCTAGACATGCTGGTAGCCTTCCAATGCATGCCGACACATGCACTGGGAGCACCCAATGCATGTCGGTGCTACCTAGGCATGCTGGTAGCCTCTAATACATGTCGGTAACTACCGACATGCACCAAGAGCACCCAATGAGGTGGTGCTACATAGGCATGCCGATAACTATCAACGCGCACTAGGAGCCATGCACTGGAAGCTCCCAATGTATGTGGGGTGCTACCTAAGTTTTTTGGTAGCTACGGGCATCACCGAGAGCACCCAATGCATGTCGGTCGGGTGCTACCTAGGCATGCTGGTAGCTTCCAATGCATGTTGATAACTATCGACATGCACCGAGAGCACCCAATGCGGGTGCTACCTAGGCATGTGGGTTACTTCTAATGCATGCTGGTGATTATCGACATGCATCAAGAGCTACCGACATGCATCAAGAGCTATTGACATGCATCAAGAGCTACCGACATGCACCGGGAGCACTCAATGCATGCCGAGTCTAGGCATGCCAATAGCTTCATGAAGCTCATGAAGGCTGGATAGATAACTTTTATTTAGAGCTAGGGTAGACTAGGGAGTTCTATGAGAACTCCCCAGTTTGCCCCAACCTTTTTTTTCCAAGTTTATTTTCGTTGCTTAGTAGCGTTATTTCACTGCTCAGCATCGTTTTTTCACTGTTATTTTCTTTGATGGGTAGCGATCCTGTTGCAGTGAAAAGAGTAGCATTTCTAACAGCAAAATAGGCCCGACATATTCGTATCCTTCTAGTTATAAAAGTGTTGCTATTTTCGCTGCAAAAAATAATATTAGTCAATACACAAAGATGATAAAACACATGAATCCCAGCCATATCATACCAATGTATTAGTCAATACACAACACAGATGATAAAACACATGAATCCCAACCATATCATACCAATATACACTACTGTAAATTAAACACATTAATCCTAGTAGACATCCTACTAATACACACATCCTACCAATACACACATCTTGATTAAATATATTAATCATGGTAGATGATATAAAAGGCGCATCCAAAATAAAATATCTAGAAATAAAATAATGGGCATCCCCACAGAGGTTACAAGGTCAAAATAAATATAGATCATGTTTCTGGTTTTCATTTTAAAAGTTCATTTGAAATGCTCATGGTTGGCTATAGGGATGATATTAGCTTCAGTATTGTCAAAACAAAGGACCAAAGCTAATCTTACACATCACATTCATCTCAATCGGTATATAGGATATGTATTGTTGAATTTATAGTCTGCTTCAGTATTGTCAACGAGGGACCAAAGCCAATCTTACACATTTTCCACCCCAAACCAAATAATTGGGCCTCATCAAATCATAAAGTGGATAATTTTGTGAGAGCAAGGAGGCATTACAAGGAAAAGGGTTGAATTTTAGAGAAACACCAATTATAGGGAGCCATCCACGATTGGTGAATTTGAATCAATAGGTCAAGGCCAAGATTGTGATTTATGTCCAAGAGTATATGTCTAAAGTGCTAGATTTTTAATTGATAGCATGTCAAAAACTGGGAATCATGACAGCAGTGCCCCATGCAAACTAACACATTAATGGGAAAAGGGAGGATGTAATTTATGCTCATCTTTTATTAGATAGTCCTTAGAGCACTAGATAAGCTCAATCATGTTGAGCTAAGCTCAATCATTACTTAACTAGTCTCCCAACAACACAACTTCACAAGCATAGCTCAATCATGTCTAAAGTGCTAGATTTTTAATTGATAGCATGTCAAAAACTAGGAATCATGACTAACAACAGTGCCCCATGCAAACTAACACATTAATGGGAAAAGGGAGGATGTAATTAATGCTCATCTTTTATTAGATAGTCCTTACAGCACTAGATAAGCTCAATCATGTTGAGCTAAGCTCAATCATTACTTAACTAGTCTCACAACTTCACAAGCTCAATCATTAGTTAACTAGTCTCACAACTTCACAAGCATAGCTCAATCATGTTGAGCTATGCTCGTGAAGTTGTGTTGTTGTGAGACTTGTTAAGTTTCATTCAACAACATTGCTGTAAAACTATGCTCAAACATAGAAACAAGAGAGTCAAGATATACAAACTGTGACTAGCATGAAAGTTAACCCAATTTGAGGAGTTGAAGTGCTGGGAGTTTGTACTATTATACATAGTTTTATTTCTCTCTCTCTCTCTCTCTCTCTCTCTCTCTAAATATATATTATATATTAACCATGGACAACTAAGGCACAAGGAGTGGAGAGAAAAAAGAAATCTTGGATTTCTAAAAAATAAGAGGACAAAATCCTTTCGATTGACCCTTTATGTCAATATTAGATAAAATGGGAAAAATCCCTCAAAATGGGAATGTATTTAAAAAATTGGTTTTGGACATAACTTGAACATGCAAACTCCAAATTTGTCGGACAAAGTAGATCTAGATTCTACTTTTCAAGCTCTTTCCAACGATATGTCACATGAATATGTTTTGACAAACTTTTGGATGAGTTTACCATAACCCCACTTTTTTCATGGGAATGGGATTTTTTCCATTTTATCTAATATTGACTTCTTTGTATTCCGACTGACCCTTTGGCTTCCATTCTTGCGTTTCGCTTCTTAATGTCTTTTATATACCCGCAGCAACGCGCAGGTTGAGTACTAGTATTCCAGAAAGAAAAAAAAAAAAACAAGAAAGTTGATATGTAAAAGAGAAGTGTATTTCATTGCCCGGATTAATTACAAAGAGAGCGTCCCTTCTTGTATTTTAATGTTTCATAATGTAAGGTTAATATTTAATTGGGGGTGGTAGTTACATGACATGCTATTTAATCCTGCGTTCAATTTAGCTAAGCAGGGCGCTGCTGCTTCTTCTTCTTTCCTATGACAGCCTTGGCATACGCCATCCATACAAAGCTACTTAATCTGGCGGGGACAAGCAGGAGGAGCTCGAGGAGGGCCCGTGCTAGAGATTCAGCAGGCACATACCCCCTTCCCAGCACGCCCACCAAAAACCCATTCATGCTTGTAGTGATCAGAAAGTCTCCCCTCCTCACCCCTTCCATCGTCTTTGCTGCTACCTCCTCTGCCGACTCCGCATGGGCTCTGTCATAGAAGGTGATCTTGTTCAGGGTTGCAGCTTTGTCAGCTAGAATTAGAAAACAAAAGAAGAGCAGGAGTCAGCTCTACAATTGGTTATAGTCAAGCACTTCCTTAGCAATATGGATCTATCTTAATTAAGGAAGAGCTTTAAGAAAGGGTTCTCATTATAGTAATAGGGTTTTTTAACCTTCATTAAGCATTGGTGTCTCCGTGAAACCTGGGCATACCAGGTTTACTTTGATGTTGTGTGGCATCAGCTCAAACCTCAGCAGTTCAGCAAGTCCTCTGAGGGCATACTTTGTTGGTGTATACATGTTTGTACCAGACACAAAGACCTGCACACATGTACTACAATTTATGGATGGGGTGAAATCCTGTGTAGATGACACAATCACGCTTCAACACCAGCTACTTACCAGGCCTGAAAGAGAGCTCATAAAAACTATGGCAGATGGGTGTTGCATGCTCCTGGCCTTCATAAGGGGGAGAGTAGCATGCACTGGGTACACACACCCCAAGAGGTTGGTCCTGGTCACCACATCCAGCTCCTCCACTTTTACACTATCGAAAAGGCCGGCAATGCTCGTCCCAGCATTGCAGATGAGGATGTCAATGGGCCTCCACTCAAAACTCTCCACTATGGCTGCAGCTACAGCACTTGCATCACTCACATCCACTGCCTGCATCCACATCCATGACCTTCGTGAGCATGCAGATGAAGCTCATAAAAACCCTGAGCTTCAGTATGATGAGCACAAGGGTAATTTGATTACAGCCCCTCGCATGATTACTTCAACTAAGGTATTAATCAATATAGGGTGAAGTAATTAGTACTGTCATTAGCTTTAGTAAAACTGAATTGGGACTGGGTGCAGTGTAAAATATTGTGTAAGTGATGAGAGAGAGTAATAGAGAGAGAGAGAGGATCAAGGAGAAAGATGATACCTACCTTGAGGAGTATTCTGTTTGGGTGGAGGTTCAATGTGGTGGTGAGAAGCTGAGAGGCCATGGAGAGCTTGGATGGGGTTCTAGCCATGAGGGTGACAAAGGCCCCCTGGGAGAGGCATTCCTTGGCAAGGGCAAGGCCTATGCCACTAGAACCCCCTGTGATCACCACATGCTTGCCATCCAGGGACCTTATGTGCCATACTGAGCTCCTCAACATGCTGCTGGCCTTCCCACCAGAATTATTGCACAAGGAGAATATCCTCACCAAAACCAGCACAAACCCAATACCTGTTGCATAATTTGCAATCATACAAATATCCATTTTGCCAAATCTCTGTACATATATATGCAGCAGTATAATTAATTAGCAAGTCTTTGCAGACTATACATGCAGTGCTATAATTAACAGTCTTTGCAATCTATATAATTTAAGCAGTATTTCTAATAAATCGGGCCTGATCATTCAAGGAATAATGCTGGGGTGACTAATGATTATTTAATTATAAGCTAATAACAATCATGGGCGATATCATAAGCATCTAATTCTACATGAGAAGATATATATACAGAAAATTTCAGCTATAACATATAAGCCTTATAAGCACGCTAGCTTGTCAGTGATAGCAATGATTACTTATCAGATCGAGTTATGATTATATTTTCAATTATAGCCAAACCATTGCCGATTATTGATGATACAGTATATAAATCAAGTATAAGAGCTAATTTGTTTTGTTAATGTGGACAGCCTTACGTGCCCGTGCATACTTCTGCCTTACCAGCCTTACATGCCACATGCGTAGTTGAAAGCTCTCTTTATTCAATGCTCACCTAAGAATTCATATATTTCAAAGGGTGTTAAATGTATGATATCACTTGAGTTCAACAAGAGGCCTATTTTTTCTTAGGTTATTTACAGCTTTACATTCACAAGAGGTTTCCTATTTATTAGTTTACCAATGTACATATTGCTTAGTCCTCACATTGATTTGGATCCAGAATATGAACTCGAGACAAAAACTCCTCACATTGATTTGGACCCTGAATATGAACTCGAGACAAAAACTCCTCACCTTGATTTGGACCCTGAATATGAACTCGAGACAAAAACTCCTCACATTGATTTGGACCCAGAATATGAACTCGAGACAAAAACTCCTCACATTGATTTGGACCCAGAATATGAACTCAAGACTAGAACTCCTCACATTTATTTTGACCCAAGGATATAATCCAAGACCGAATTCTTTACATCCTTTTCCTCTTAATGTGTAAAAGGTAAAACATTTACTGCCCAAAAAAAAATCCCTTTCTAAAGTTTTTTGTTGTTTATCTACAGATGGCATCATAACTTCACGCAAAAAAAAGTTGTTTTGTTTTGAAACTTTTGCTTTTAGTCAGATTCAAAATTGTCTCTATCTCTCACTATCTTGTTGAATCTTTTACTTCTTGTAACAACTTGAATGGACTTCTTGGGGGACTAGCCACGTAGGTGACTATTCCCCTCTTTTTTTCTTACTAGTAGGAGGGAAAAAACTATGCACAAAGCTTCATGTTCACTACTTTAGTAAGACTCCCTAGCCCCATCTAGACCAACTTCTCCTTCACTTCAATATCATTGACCAATTCCATGCACCATGGGTCTTGTGGCATTTTTCCATCACGAGCCGAGGTAGCAGCTTTCAAGTGCACTCGCTCAGTTACCTTACCCTTGGTCTTCTTCTTCCAGGTTCTATCTTCTCCTCCTGGAGGACAATGGTGATGTGGAGGTTTCATATAATGGGTATAGGCTATGGTTCACATCTTTGCATGCCATGATACTAGAAATAGAAAGCTTATCAATCAAAGGACTGGAAGGAGCACTGTCTTCCCTTGTTAGTGTTCTTTTTTATTAGGTTGGGATTGTTGGTGTTAGATCCCAAATTAGGTATCACTATAGAGGTGGATGAGGGAACCAAAGGATGTTTTGCATCTTCCCATGAATTCAACAATCACATGGTGACTGTGATTGTACAAACTACAGAATCACGGTTTGCAACACCTTATAGTTTTAAATTCGATGTGCCATAGAACACTTGGGGAGAATGAAGGATTATAAATTTGATGTATTGATGATGGATCATCACCCATGGTTATTGTATCGCAATGTTTAGTGGCATGATTATGTAGACATGATGTCACAATATAATTAATGATGTGGTAATCTCAGCCACGATTTCGCAAGCTATAGAATCATGGTGTGACACATGACTTGATTGTTATGTTATCATGCACCAGAGGCATTGGAAGATGATTTAGTCCTTGAATTTAATGGTTTTGTGACAGACCACAAAAGCCGTGATTTGACAGTCACACCACATGTTGCATGATTTTCTAGACATCATTGATGACATGTATGATTGATGATAAGTCAATCATAGCCATTGTTCCATAGGCTATAGAATCACTGTGAGAGTTGGATGGATTTGGTCTCAAAGAGGGCCATTGGCACCTCTAACTATAGTTTGACAAGGTCAATTGTTGTGTTTGGGATATCTTGATTGCTATGATTAAATGTAGTTCATGGGTGATGGACCACCATGATTGTGCAAACTACAGAATCACAATTTACCAAGTTGTTACGTTTGTGATTGTGAGGGAGTCTGAGAGTTTTCCTAGGCTTGCGCTTACCCATTAGGTGATTACATGCATGCTCATGCATGAGAAGAGAATAAAGGAGAGTTGCATTTTTTTGGAATACCAAGCTTACCTTGTGTGCCAATACACACGCTAATTTTGATAAACATCAATAGTAAGAAAGAATGTGATGAAGAATGAATAGGATGCTCCTACCTGGAGACATTGGTGTGTGGTGGTGATGAAGGAGGTGCAATCAACTCATATAGAAAAACAAGAAGACTTGTAAACTTAAAAATGAGAGAAATAATGAAATAAGAAGGACATGTCACCTCTTTACAGCTAGTGGGATCACATTGACTGAGTGTTAATACAAAGTGATACATGGTCCATCCTATAGGCCTGGGTATGTGTATCATGATCATGCCTACAACCCCGTTATCATTATCACATCGACTATGGCCGTGCAAAATTATGACAATATGAATTGATGTTTATGGGCTTGTGAGGTCCTAGAGGGATTGATTATACATAATTGGACTCATTTATGGCTGTCAAGATGGATTTTGTCAAATGTGGTGTGACGTGATTTTGTAGGGTCGAGAATTATGGATTTTGTCAAATGTGGTGTGACGTGATTCTATAGGGTTAAGAATCACAACCATGATTCTACAAAATCATGGCAATCCCAGAGAGGGACTGATTATGCATTCTAGGGCTCACTTATGGCTATCAAGATGGATTTTGTCAAATATGGTGTGATGTGATTCTATAGGGTTAAGAATCATGGATTTTGTCAAATGTGGTGTGACGTGATTCTACAGGGCTAAGAATCATGGGCATGATTCTACAAGGTTAATAATCACAGATGTGATTATGCAGAATCACGGTGATGAATTTGTCCCATTTATGAGTGGAGAGGCTTCAGAGGGTTGTTAGTGGGGTTAGAACTCAGTTATTAAGTTAGTCCTCTTGCTTTTGCAGGTTCTTCATGATATCTTTATTGTCTTGATTCTTAATCGATTAAATTATAATTTAAAGTTTCCATTTTGCTCCTTTGCAACATGAATGTTTATTATGTGCTAACTAGCAAAAGGATCAATAAGTTGCTTATCTTTTCAAAATTTCAAGAATCTAATTAAGAAAAATGCAAAAAAGTGCTCATTGCATAATCATGGCATGATTAATGAGCTCCCACCATGTAAGAATCTAATTAAGAAAAAAGAAAAAAAAGTGCTCATTGCATAATCATGGCATGATTAATGAGCTCCCACCATGTAAGAATATATGTAAATAACTTGTTTTTTTGCTTTTTTAACTTTTTATCAATGCAAATAGCCATTCAAAATGTAAAAACAAAAGAAAACAAGTCTTCTTTTTCTCCTTTCTCGCAACCTTATCCATAGTTTATCCTCTTCTCAACCATGCACATAACTTCAAGAATCTATATCTAGGGAAAAGGGACTTGTAAGAAGATGATAGGGATACAACTAGAGTAGAAAGAGACTGGTTGCTTCCCTTGGTAGGCACCAAAATGTTAATGGCTACACTATCCATCTTCAAATGCAAGGGATAATTGTTACCTTAACATGTTGTGGGGAACTTACCATCTCTAAGCTCGTATCTCTTGAAGACTCCAAGCCACACTAGTGGTTGCTACCTCCACTCCTTTGCCTCCTTCCTCACGTTGTCACCAAGAGGTTCCCTTTATCTATATAATGACTCTCAGTCCTCTCTACCCTTACACTTATATACAAAAGCACAAGAGGAAGGCACTATATTTAATTGGCACAAAGAGGGGATTGTGTCTTTGTCTTATGAGGATTCGGTATTCATACAACCGGCCCTTATTCACACTTGGGTGCCCAAAACTTAAAAAGAGATGAACCAAACTTGATTACAAGAGTTAGGATATTGGAAATTGGGGGCCACTTCCGAGGAAGTCACCCATCCCAGTAGTTTTCACGTCACTAACCTCCACCACTCTAATCCATTCCAAGCCACAAAAATTGGTGGAGGAGGGATGAGAATGGCCATAGCCTTCTATTACTTATAGATGATCCCATTGATTGGGACTCTATGCATGTGGGATGTAGGCGGCCAGGCCATGACCTTCCAACACCCTTCCTTGATGGTGGCCAGGACGTAGGGTACCTAGAGGCTCTCATGATATGGGGCTTAGAGGCTTCTCAAACTCCCAGTGATGTCATGGTTGGTACCCTTAGGATTTACCCACACAGCCTTCTTTTTGACCCATGATTACACTTGGCATGTCAACAAGCTTGTCCATCCACTCATGCACGCATTCGGCCTTTGTTCAGCTCTGTTGAGAGGAATTGGAAAGTTGACCGGCTCCCCTAACAACATCCCAACATGCCCTCCCTAGCTCTGATACCATGTTGGAAATTGGGGACCACTTCCAGGGAGGTCACTCATCCCAGTAGTGTTCATGCCACTATGCGCTTAACCTCCACCACTCTAATCCCTTCCAATCCACAAAAAATGCTGGAGGAGGGATGAGAATGGGCCTAGTCTTCTATTACTTATAGATGACCCCATTTCTTGAGACTCAATATGGTGCGACATTGGATCTGTGCAAAAAAAGCCAAACAAGAATGAAGAAAAGGAGAAGAAGACATTGCAGCAAGAAAAAAAGCTATTTTGAGTAAAGAGAGATAACCACCATTAAATAGCCTGGTTGATTAACGAGTCATTAATTTAATATTTATATTACTAATATTCAATGTTGATAAACTTGTCATTGTGATAATAATAATGTAATAAATATTATATAACAACTAACAAAATTCAATTCCCAAGGTGAAACTGAAATTAATAATTTTATATGTCAGTATTAGATATGTATAAGAGTCATGATATATAAATATTATTACACGAGAAAAAATAATATTAATAGAATTATAATAATTTTTATAAATGGTAACATATAATAATATTATTATAGCAATTTATAGTTTATAATATTATAATATATAGTATATCAATATTATACTATAATTTTAATAGTACTATAGTAATTTTGATAAATTATTATAGTAATCAATAATTTTAAATCCAATAACTACATTAATTTTAATAGTAATTATTGTATCTGATACAAACGAAGCTGGATATGATTCTCTCATGTTAGGCCTTACCAACCAACACTCTAGCCCTTCACTTGCTTCAATTGAATATCTTTTTATCTGATGCTATCTCAACACCCATCTTCCACACCATCTTATCTCTCAACACCCATCTTCCACACCATCTTATCTCTCACCAACACCACGTGGAAACCAATCCTCACCATCCTCTTCTTTCTTAACCAATCCATCTCCTTCTTAGACACCACACTTTTGAACTACATTGAATCTTAATTGGTTGTGTCCAACCTTGCCACATGGTTCCACTTGTTTTGCCGATTCTACACTCTTTTTCCAAGGAAGATCACTTCCTCAAACTCACGTGTGAGATCCCTGTTCCCACCGAGCAACGGATTCGGGGTACTAGCAGCGGAAGTAGCACTTCTCGCGCGGGACAGGGGTCCCACACTCGGGGCCTCGCCCACGGATATCCGGACAAGAGACTAATCCGTCGGTTTGTCCAAAATCGAAACCGGAAAAACTCCCTTTCCCCGGAAAGCACGGGCGATTCCACCAGATAACTTTGTACTCTAACGTAGTCAAGATCCTTACCGATCACGCTGATCCGACTGCACCTATAAAGATACTCGGTCGGATCAAGGAAGAAACTTGCACTTGGATCATTGTGATCAACGCTTCTTTCCCCATCAAGAGGCACAGCCGTTGATTCCTATCCATAGAACAATTACTATCCGGGATTTACTTTATCTATCGTAATAACAGAAATTAAAATCTCGATTTACGGATCCATCAGTCCAGCCTAACCCCATCCGATCCCATGGGTTAGCCAACCGCCCAACCACTGTAGTGATGGGATCCAATTTGAAATTTGGTTAGGTTTTGTCCCGGGTACCAAGGAAAAGAGTTCCAAGGCCCCCTAGCCGGAAGTTCATGCAAACATAAAACTAGTCATACCACTTACACACCCAATATGAAATTGCCTTTTTCTTAGCATCAACTAGCTTTAAAACAATCCTTTAATAAAACCATTATGTCACTGATGACAATCCTCAAAGTCTCTGGTTGAATCCTTATTTCCAGTCATTCTTTCATCGGTGTACTTATGGCATCATTGGCAACCAGAACGCTCACCACCTGTTCTCTCAGGGGCCTTTTCCATAGTTCCTAGCTCATAGTAACCGGCAATATATTCATATAATAGAATGGAATCTCCGTGGAAGATCAGCAAGATCAACCCACAGATCCATATAAAAGAGTCATGGACTCATCTGTTGAGGACCAGCAAGGTCAATCAACCAGATCCATGCCCGGTTTCAGAAAACAACTCTTACTCCTTGTTCCAATATCTTCCACGACGCACGTGTGGGTATCTTCGGCGACCCAGAGCCCGAGCACCGTATGGTCAGCACCCTCTAGGATCCTTCGCAGGTGACCTAGCGCTTCACTCATAGGCCGCTTCCTTGGTCCCTCATCCACCGTACCGGAAGCTCACCATTTAAATCGAGCCGAGGCTGGTCAAGACCTCGATCGACCTTGCTACGCGAGACGTCCTCCATTGACTCTCCGTCAGCAGTTGCAACTTTATCAGTTCAGTCTTCATGACCTTAATCCTTAAGACGGTCAAAATGCTTCTCCAGCATTCTTGACATAAAACAGTCATTTACAAACAGTCACAAATACAGTTTCTATAACGAACTCTTGTCTTTCCATATTATCCACTCTCGGACCACATTACTTATTCCACATTCCATTCAGTGTGTATTCGTTCTCATCCATTCACTCATATAGACTACATTATCTCACATACATCTTCATATTCATTATTCTACATACATATCCATGTTCGTACGTCCACATCATACATCCAGTTTCACATTCATACATACGCATCTACATGCATACATCCACATCTACATTCATACATCCATACCTCCATTTCCACATCCACACATCCACATTCATATTCATACATCCACATTCACATGCATACATCCATTTTCACATCCTCATTCATACATCCACATTCACATACATACATCCACATCCATATCTACATCCATACATTCACATCCACCTCTTCATTCACAATCACATCCATACATCCACATCTACATACATACATCCACATCTGTATCTACATCCATACATTCACATCCACCTCTTCATTCACAATCACATCCATACATCCACATCCACATACATACATCCATACATCCACATCTATATACATACGTCCATTTTTACATCCTCATTCATACATACACATTCACATACATACATACACATCCGTATCTACATCCATACATCCACATCCACATCAACATTCACATTCATACATATACATCTACATGTATACATCCACATCACATTCATACAACCATATTACATCCATTCTCGTCCTAACACATCCCATATACATCTTAACACATCCTAACTCATCTTAACACATTCTATCACATCTCATACACATCTTATCACATCTTTTTACATCTCATACACCTCTTATCACATCTTATCAAATCTTATCACATCTCATACACATCTTATCACATCTTTTTACATCTCATACACCTCTTATCACATCCTATCACTTTCCATACGCATCTTATCAATTCTTATCACATCTCATACACCTCTTATCACATCCTATCACTTTCCATACGTATCTTATCAATTCTTATCACATCTCATACACCTCTTATCACATCCTATCACTTTCCATACGCATCTTATCAATTCTTATCACATCTCATACACCTCTTATCACATCTTATCTCATTTCATATCTTTTTAAAAAAAAAGAGAATTCTTATATTTGATATAAGATTTCTCTACACATTTATTTATACATAAATCCCATTTAAGGAGACTAACACTTTCGAAATTAAAATCAATCTTTTATGCATCTTCTTATGCATAATTTCAATTTGGTAGGGAATTACACTTTTAGAATAAAAGAATTTCTCTTATGCATCTAAGTTAAGCATAAAATCCATTTATGAGGAAAATCACACTTTTAGTATAAAAAGAATATCTTTTATGCATACCTATATGCATGAAATCCAATATGATAAAAGTAACACTTTTGATATAAAAATTTTTCCTTTATGCATACTTCTATGCATGAAAATTAAAAATGATAAAAGTAACACTTTTGATATAAAAAATTTTCCTTTATGCATACTTCTATGCATGAAAATTAAAAATGATAAAAGTAACACTTTTGATATAAAAATTTTTCCTTTATGCATACTTCTATGCATGAAAATTAAAAATGATAAAAGTAACACTTTTGATATAATTTTTTTTTTAATGCATACTTTTATGCATGAAAATTAAAAATGATAAAAGTAACACTTTTGATATAAAAAATTTTCTTTTATGCATACTTCTATGCATGAAAATTAAAAATGATAAAAGTAACACTTTTGATATAAAAATTTTTCCTTTATGCATACTTCTATGCATGAAAATTAAAAATGATAAAAGTAACACTTTTGATATAAAAATTTTTCCTTTATGCATACTTCTATGCATGAAATTTAAAAATGATAAAAATAACACTTTTAATATAAAAATTTATCCACTATGCATACTTCTATGCATGAAATAAAAATGGTAAAAATAACACTTTTGATATAAAAACTTATCCTTTATGCATGATATTAAAATTCAATTTCTCCATGATTGTAATGAAATTCTTTCAATTAATCTAGGATGATAATTCCTAGAATATGGTAGGAAGTCCTCTTTTTATGCTTTGAATGAAATTATTTTATGCATAATTTTTATAAAAATTTTGCCATAGCTCCGCTGCTATGACTGATAAATCTCAATTTTTCTAAGGGATAATGCTTATCATTAAGGAAATAATTAAAATGATCTCTAATTAGATTATTAATCCATAATGGATTGAATCATCAATATACATAAACTAAAAGCATAGAAAAAAGCCATTAATTTGGCCTCAAGCATAGCTTAATCTTGGGTTAAGGAAAAGCTTTATGAAAAACTTGATTTGGATTGAGAATGGGTCATGAGTATGACCATTTCTTGAGTGAGAGAGAGAATTTACATAAAAATCATCAGAATTTAAACATAAATGAAAATTAACTTCAATAGCATTTATTAAATTATGTAACTCTTCACTACTATTCAAACTTCAATAGCATTTAAAAAACACCATACCAATTAAACTTCTCAAGCTTGAGAGGGGTTGAGAAGAGAGAAACATTGAGAAATTATAGAAAGATCAATATTCACTAATTACCTTACAACTTTCTTGATTCTTTGTTCACGGTAGAGGCCCCCAACCAATCAATTGGTTAAGTATGTTGATGGAGCCACTAATGGGGGTTGAAGAAAGAGGGAAGCTCCAAAAACTAGTGAATTATTAAATGAATTCACAGTTCTTGGCTTAGGTGGAGTAGAGTAACGATGCATAAACACTATCTATTTTTCAACAAGGGGGAGGCTTCTATTTATAGGAAAAATTGAGCTCCTAACCAAACAAACTGATTCTAGAATTTTCTAAATCAGTTTGGTCAATATTTGACCATTTTTAGGTCAGTTAAGCTAACTTTTTGGAACTAGACTTGAATGAGGAGAGAGGAGAGATGAAATATCTCAATTTTTATGAGTTTAAAACTCATTCAAGCATGTGAAATATGCACCTCCTTTAAAGAACTCCCCTTCCTTACATATGTGTCATAATGGAATCATTTTAATATTGCTCATAGTTTTTTTACTAATAAACCTTGTACTTTTTCAACTCTTCATCTTATGTGAAATATGCACCTCCTTTAAAGAATTCCCCTTCCTTACATATGTGTCATAATGGAATCATTTTAATATTGCTCATAGTTTTTTACTAATAAACCTTGTACATTTTCAACTCTTCATCTTATGTGAGCATTTACTCATTTTTGGATACCCAAAATATCTCATATTTTTAATATTGCTCATAGTTTTTTACTAATAAACCTTGTACATTTTCAACTCTTCACCTTATGTGAGCATTTACTCATTTTTGGGTATCTTCTTTTTACAAATTTGGATTTATCTCTTCCCTACACATGGATTGATGCTATTGGCCCATAGGAACCTTAATTGGACCATAGTCTAAAGATTTCTGAAAATCTAGACCCTTAGACTAAGGTTCTTTATACCTATTTCCAATTAATTCCAATTGCACATTGGAAAATTCTTTTTGAATTTCTGTTTCAGGGGAACTCATCTGAATTATAAGAGATATTTTTCTATCCAAAAATAATCAAAATCTGAATATTCTCTCTCTAGAATAATTTTCCTCTCTCTAGGCTAAAATAGTTAGCAACAGGGTCTTTATATTTCTGAAGAGGGTTGATTACAGGGGAAGATACTAGACATCAAAAAGGGGTTGAGGGAGGAATCTTACATTCTACCCCACTTAAAAAACGCGAGATGTCCTCATCTCGCAACTTGTGATAATTTCGCAAGATTCACGAATATGAGACTTAGAGAAAAATTTTAATCAAGATTAACCACCAAGATAAGTCTTAAAGAGAGCAAGATTCAAAATACGAACAAGATTTAAACTTTATTCATTCTCGGAACTTATACAGTAAAGATAGAGGAACTCTTTACACTTCCATAAGCCCGTCCATCATATGGTCACAAAAGCAGTCCTCGCAAGCTGCACAAGTATAAGGTAACTCATCTATGGGAATGATTCTGTGGGTTATTGCTGCGCCTATCTCAGTGGTATGAGGTGTTCTAACAAAAGGACCTTTGAGAGGCAAGCCAAAAACGGGGTAAAGGCATATCTTCTCATGAGGAAGAAAACACGCCAGTAAGAAGACCCGCTCAGAAAACCCAGGATGCCTTGATCTCATGACGCAGTAGTATCGGGGACCCAAACCCAAAGCTTCAATAACCATGGCCAAGCGGACATTGTTACGAAAGTGCTGCTGACCCCAGGGTGTTACCCTAGTTATGTCTTGATAGGTCCGCCATTTTGTCTGCGCTACAGAAGTTCCCAAGTGAGGGAAAAGTGAGCGCTCATACTGCTCTATAAAATCTTTCTTCACAGACTCCCTTGCGTCTTGAAGGTGAGAAATCATCATGGATAAAACTAATTCTTGTTGCCAAGCCATGAAGGAGATTAAGAAAGAAAGAAGATCGATGGAAGTAAGATTACTGTGAACGACAAGTAAAAGTTACGACTTATATAAAGGAAGGAGCTAGCGTAACTTAGAAGCCAACGGTAACTTGCCACTGAAGTTTTACCGTCTTTCCATGATTTGGGTTTGGCACATTTTTCTATAGAAGGCATTCAGAACTTTGAGATGAGGAGATAAAAGAAGTTCGTAAGCTAAATCACCTACTTTCTTTGGTCCACAATATCTGGGAGATAACTTCTTATACTTCCCAAGAGATAAAGAACTTCTTTTGGGCCGTACTCGAGACCAAAACCTTGATATCCAAAACATCGATTCTCACTTCTGAACTCATTGTTCTAAATCCTTAAAACAGGTGGGACTCTTGAGAAGTATTCAGGAAAAAGGTTCTTCCTTTTTTTAAACAGAATCTTTCTTTTATTTTAGAGAGAGAATAATTATAAGATCAGAAAGGGAGATTCTTACTCCTGTATACCTCTAAGGCTGGGGGAGGAATCTTACATTCTACCCCACTTAAAAGGTGCAAGATGTCCTCATCTCGCAAGTAGAGGACAACTTTTTTGCTTAAGATCCAATTTATTCTGGAGTTCCTTATATTCCGGTCAACCCAACAGAATATGGGGATAAATATCCCTTATATAGAATTCATCATTAAATAACAATTCATTCAAATCATATCATTCATATCTTTAACACGATAATGGTCCATTAGACCGAAAATTTCCTTCTGAACATTCCTCCACGGAATTTAAGTTAAGCAAGTTCTCAATTTGTCATTCCTTAACTTGATCTACCGTCTCAAGTATTAACAGTAGCAATTTGACAACATAATCCACTAATCTCATAGTGATTTGCTGAATCATTTTCATCATTTATCATTACAGGGACTCGTCCCAATCATCCACATTGTGGTTTTGCTCAGCTTATTACATTTCAACCCATTTTCAAGGATCATCATTTTTCAATCAGAATCCAAATCAATTCATCAGTTCCCAAACAGAATTAAAAATCATATCAACCACATTCAAAATCATCATCTGGATAGCATTAACGCTTATAATTTCAAGTCTTAGATTTACTCGTATATACTGTCGGTAAAGAGCTACAGTTATACCCTCAGTATATACGGATAGTCATGATACTCGCAACTATAAGGTAAATACCATCATGTCTAGGTCTCAAGCAAGTCAGGGTTCCATACAATTGCGGTACTTCCAATTGAAGACCCAATTACTAATTTACGAATTTCAATTTGAATTAACAATTTGTATGAATTATATCAAACAATTACAACCTTTTTGTGCGTCTTGATAAACTTTTGACATAATTTGCTCCTCAGTTGATCTTATTGGAGATCTATGACTTAAGTCTGATAAATAGATTTTTCTTTATCCGATCGTCCGTTTAAAAAAAAAAACATTTGTATATTTATATACAAGTTGCAATAATTACATAGAATGGCTCGACTCCAAAATTCAAAATCTCTTCGAGAGACGCATAAGACGACGGTACTGGGCCATAGTCATGCCCTGTTACATAAGTTCTCTAACTGCGAAGGGAGTTATTATTTTCTCCTTAGGGATAAATCGACTAAGGAGTCTATAAATTCGACATGAAAGTCTGAAATTTCGAGGTGTCGAATGATATAGAATGACACCACGCACCATTTTCAGCTTTAACAGGATCATAGTCAATGAGAGATTCTGCCACAGCATTGTACGGCGGTTGCAATGGGCGTGGACATATTGCCCTGCAAACCACTTATGTTGTATTCTCTCCGCTGGGGTAGGAAAATATAAATCCGCGAAATGGCGTGCGAGTCTTGCTCGGCTTGTTTGAGTTGAAGCGGAAGAGATGAGATGCTCGAAGGCAAATGCAATCATATCTTGAGACTGGGTGAGGTCGGGAATACCAGATAAATGTGGAACTTCCATCTATAAAAATAATTTCTTTGATTAAAATTTCTTCATTAAAGAAGCTTACGGGATGAAAATACATTATGAAAATGCTGTTTCTGAATTCTTATTACCAATTTCAGATAAGAATTTAATTATCTTTATTAGCTTTCAAAAGCGGCTCTGATACCAACTGTGAGATCCCTGTTCCCACCGAGCAACGGATTCGGGGTACTAGCAGCGGAAGTAGCACTTATCGCGCGGGACAGGGGTCCCACACTCGGGGCCTCGCCCACGGATATCCAGACAAGAGACTAATCCGTCGGTTTGTCCAAAATCGAAACCGGAAAAACTCCCTTTCCCCGGAAAGCACGGGCGATTCCACCAGATAACTTTGTACTCTAACGTAGTCAAGATCCTTACCGATCACGCTGATCCGACTGCACCTATAAAGATACTCGGTCGGATCAAGGAAGAAACTTGCACTTGGATCATTGTGATCAACGCTTTTTTCCCCATCAAGAGGCACAGCCGTTGATTCCTATCCATAGAACAATTACTATCCGGGATTTACTTTATCTATCGTAATAACAGAAATTAAAATCTCGATTTACAGATTCATCAGTCCAGCCTAACCCCATCCGATCCCATGGGTTAGCCAACCGCCCAACCACTGTAGTGATGGGATCCAATTTGAAATTTGGTTAGGTTTTGTCCCGGGTACCAAGGAAAAGAGTTCCAAGGCCCCCTAGCCGGAAGTTCATGCAAACATAAAACTAGTCATACCACTTACACACCCAATATGAAATTGCCTTTTTCTTAGCATCAACTAGCTTTAAAACAATCCTTTAATAAAACCATTATGTCACTGATGACAATCCTCAAAGTCTCTGGTTGAATCCTTATTTCCAGTCATTCTTTCATCGGTGTACTTATGGCATCATTGGCAACCAGAACGCTCACCACCTGTTCTCTCAGGGGCCTTTTCCATAGTTCCTAGCTCATAGTAACCGGCAATATATTCATATAATAGAATGGAATCTCCGTGGAAGATCAGCAAGATCAACCCACAGATCCATATAAAAGAGCCATGGACTCATCTGTTGAGGACCAGCAAGGTCAATCAACCAGATCCATGCCCGGTTTCAGAAAACAACTCTTACTCCTTGTTCCAATATCTTCCACGACGCATGTGTGGGTATCTTCGGCGACCCAGAGACCGAGCACCGTATGGTCAGCACCCTCTAGGATCCTTCGCAGGTGACCTAGCGCTTCACTCATAGGCCGCTTCCTTGGTCCCTCATCCACCGTACCGGAAGCTCACCATTTAAATCGAGTCGAGGCTGGTCAAGACCTCGATCGACCTTGCTACGCGAGACGTCCTCCATTGACTCTCCGTCAGCAGTTGCAACTTTATCAGTTCAGTCTTCATGACCTTAATCCTTAAGACGGTCAAAATGCTTCTCCAGCATTCTTGACATAAAACAGTCATTTACAAACAGTCACAAATACAGTTTCTATAACGAACTCTTGTCTTTCCATATTATCCACTCTCGGACCACATTACTTATTCCACATTCCATTCAGTGTGTACTCGTTCTCATCCATTCACTCATATAGACTACATTATCTCACATACATCTTCATATTCATTATTCTACATACATATCCATGTTCGTACGTCCACATCATACATCCAATTTCACATTCATACATACGCATCTACATGCATACATCCACATCTACATTCATACATCCATACCTCCATTTCCACATCCACACATCCACATTCATATTCATACATCCACATTCACATGCATACATCCATTTTCACATCCTCATTCATACATCCACATTCACATACATACATCCACATCCGTATCTACATCCATACATTCACATCCACCTCTTCATTCACAATCACATCCATACATCCACATCTACATACATACATCCACATCTGTATCTACATCCATACATTCACATCCACCTCTTCATTCACAATCACATCCATACATCCACATCCACATACATACATCCATACATCCACATCTATATACATACGTCCATTTTTACATCCTCATTCATACATACACATTCACATACATACATACACATCCGTATCTACATCCATACATCCACATCCACATCAACATTCACATTCATACATATACATCTACATGTATACATCCACATCACATTCATACAACCATATTACATCCATTCTCGTCCTAACACATCCCATATACATCTTAACACATCCTAACTCATCTTAACACATTCTATCACATCTCATACACATCTTATCACATCTTTTTACATCTCATACACCTCTTATCACATCTTATCAAATCTTATCACATCTCATACACATCTTATCACATCTTTTTACATCTCATACACCTCTTATCACATCCTATCACTTTCCATACGCATCTTATCAATTCTTATCACATCTCATACACCTCTTATCACATCCTATCACTTTCCATACGCATCTTATCAATTCTTATCACATCTCATACACCTCTTATCACATCTTATCACATTTCATATCTTTTTTTTTTAAAAGAGAATTCTTATATTTGATATAAGATTTCTCTACACATTTATTTATACATAAATTCCATTTAAGGAGACTAACACTTTCGAAATTAAAATCAATCTTTTATGCATCTTCTTATGTATAATTTCAATTTGGTAGGGAATTACACTTTTAGAATAAAAGAATTTCTCTTATGCATCTAAGTTAAGCATAAAATCCATTTATGAGGAAAATCACACTTTTAGTATAAAAAGAATATCTTTTATGCATACCTATATGCATGAAATCCAATATGATAAAAGTAACACTTTTGATATAAAAATTTTTCCTTTATGCATACTTCTATGCATGAAAATTAAAAATGATAAAAGTAACACTTTTGATATAAAAAATTTTCCTTTATGCATACTTCTATGCATGAAAGTTAAAAATGATAAAAGTAACACTTTTGATATAAAAATTTTTCCTTTATGCATACTTCTATGCATGAAAATTAAAAATGATAAAAGTAACACTTTTGATATAATTTTTTTTATGCATACTTTTATGCATGAAAATAAAAAATGATAAAAGTAACACTTTTGATATAAAATTTTTTTCTTTTATGCATACTTCTATGCATGAAAATTAAAAATGATAAAAGTAACACTTTTGATATAAAAATTTTTCCCTTATGCATACTTCTATGCATGAAAATTAAAAATGATAAAAGTAACACTTTTGATATAAAAAATTTTCCTTTATGCATACTTTTATGCATGAAATTTAAAAATGATAAAAATAACACTTTTAATATAAAAATTTATCCACTATGCATACTTCTATGCATGAAATAAAAATGGTAAAAATAACACTTTTGATATAAAAACTTATCCTTTATGCATGATATTAAAATTCAATTTCTCCATGATTGTAATGAAATTCTTTCAATTAATCTAGGATGATAATTCCTAGAATATGGTAGGAAGTCCTCTTTTTATGCTTTGAATGAAATTATTTTATGCATAATTTTTATAAAAATTTTGCCATAGCTCCGCTGCTATGACTGATAAATCTCAATTTTTCTAAGGGATAATGCTTATCATTAAGGAAATAATTAAAATGATCTCTAATTGGATTATTAATCCATAATGGATTGAATCATCAATATACATAAACTAAAAGCATAGAAAAAAGCCATTAATTTGGCCTCAAGCATAGCTTAATCTTGGGTTAAGGAAAAGCTTTATGAAAAACTTGATTTGGATTGAGAATGGGTCATGAGTATGACCATTTCTTGAGTGAGAGAGAGAATTTACATAAAAATCATTAGAATTTAAACATAAATGAAAATTAACTTCAATAGCATTTATTAAATTATGTAACTCTTCACTACTATTCAAACTTCAATAGCATTTAAAAAAAACCATACCAATTAAACTTCTCAAGCTTGAGAGGGGTTGAGAAGAGAGAAACATTGAGAAATTATAGAAAGATCAATATTCACTAATTACCTTACAACTTGCTTGATTCTTTGTTCACGGTAGAGGTCCCCAACCAATCAATTGGTTAAGTATGTTGATGGAGCCACTAATGGGGATTGAAGAAAGAGGGAAGCTCCAAAAACTAGTGAATTATTAAATGAATTCACAGTTCTTGGCTTAGGTGGAGTAGAGTAACGATGCTTAAACACTATCTATTTTTCAACAAGGGGGAGGCTTCTATTTATAGGAAAAATTGAGCTCCTAACCAAACAAACTGATTCTAGAATTTTCTAAATCAGTTTGGTCAATATTTGACCATTTTTAGGTCAGTTAAGCTAACTTTTTGGAACTAGACTTGAATGAGGAGAGAGGAGAGATGAAATATCTCAATTTTTATGAGTTTAAAACTCATTCAAGCATGTGAAATATGCACCTCCTTTAAAGAACTCCCCTTCCTTACATATGTGTCATAATGGAATCATTTTAATATTGCTCATAGTTTTTTTACTAATAAACCTTGTACATTTTCAACTCTTCATCTTATGTGAAATATGCACCTCCTTTAAAGAATTCCCCTTCCTTACATATGTGTCATAATGGAATCATTTTAATATTGCTCATAGTTTTTTACTAATAAACCTTGTACATTTTCAACTCTTCATCTTATGTGAGCATTTACTCATTTTTGGATACCCAAAATATCTCATATTTTTAATATTGCTCATAGTTTTTTACTAATAAACCTTGTACATTTTCAACTCTTCACCTTATGTGAGCATTTACTCATTTTTGGGTATCTTCTTTTTACAAATTTGGATTTATCTCTTCCCTACACATGGATTGATGCTATTGGCCCATAGGAACCTTAATTGGACCATAGTCTAAAGATTTCTGAAAATCTAGACCCTTAGACTAAGGTTCTTTATACCTATTTCCAATTAATTCCAATTGCACATTGGAAAATTCTTTTTGAATTTCTGTTTCAGGGGAACTCATCTGAATTATAAGAGATATTTTTCTATCCAAAAATAATCAAAATCTGAATATTCTCTCTCTAGAATAATTTTCCTCTCTCTAGGCTAAAATAGTTAGCAACAGGATCTTTATATTTCTGAAGAGGGTTGATTACAGGGGAAGATACTAGACATCAAAAAGGGGTTGGGGGAGGAATCTTACATTCTACCCCACTTAAAAACGCGAGATGTCCTCATCTCGCAACTTGTGATAATTTCGCAAGATTCACGAATATGAGACTTAGAGAAAAATTTTAATCAAGATTAACCACCAAGATAAGTCTTAAAGAGAGCAAGATTCAAAATACAAACAAGATTTAAACTTTATTCATTCTCGGAACTTATACAGTAAAGATAGAGGAACTCTTTACACTTCCATAAGCCCGTCCATCATATGGTCACAAAAGCAGTCCTCGCAAGCTGCACAAGTATAAGGTAACTCATCTATGGGAATGATTCTGTGGGTTATTGCTGCGCCTATCTCAGTGGTATGAGGTGTTCTAACAAAAGGACCTCTGAGAGGCAAGCCAAAAACGGGGTAAAGGCATATCTTCTCATGAGGAAGAAAACACGCCAGTAAGAAGACCCGCTCAGAAAACCCAGGATGCCTTGATCTCATGACGCAGTAGTATCGGGGACCCAAACCCAAAGCTTCAATAACCATGGCCAAGCGGACATTGTTACGAAAGTGCTGCTGACCCCAGGATGTTACCCTAGTTATGTCTTGATAGGTCCGCCATTTTGTCTGCGCTACAGAAGTTCCCAAGTGAGGGAAAAGTGAGCGCTCATACTGCTCTATAAAATCTTTCTTCACAGACTCCCTTGCGTCTTGAAGGTGAGAAATCATCATGGATAAAACTAATTCTTGTTGCCAAGCCATGAAGGAGATTAAGAAAGAAAGAAGATCGATGGAAGTAAGATTATTGTGAACGACAAGTAAAAGTTACGACTTATATAAAGGAAGGAGCTAGCGTAACTTAGAAGCCAACGGTAACTTGCCACTGAAGTTTTACCGTCTTTCCATGATTTGGGTTTGGCACATTTTTCTATAGAAGGCATTCAGAACTTTGAGATGAGGAGATAAAAGAAGTTCGTAAGCTAAATCACCTACTTTCTTTGGTCCACAATATCTGGGAGATAACTTCTTATACTTCCCAAGAGATAAAGAACTTCTTTTGGGCCGTACTCGAGACCAAAACCTTGATATCCAAAACATCGATTCTCACTTCTGAACTCGTTGTTCTGAATCCTTAAAACAGGTGGGACTCTTGAGAAGTATTCAGAAAAAAGGTTCTTCCTTTTTTTAAACAGAATCTTTCTTTTATTTTAGAGAGAGAATAAGTATAAGATCAGAAAGGGAGATTCTTACTCCTGTATACCTCTAAGGCTGGGGGAGGAATCTTACATTCTACCCCACTTAAAAGGTGCAAGATGTCCTCATCTCGCAAGTAGAGGACAACTTTTTTGCTTAAGATCCAATTTATTCTGGAGTTCCTTATATTCCGGTCAACCCAACAGAATATGGGGATAAATATCCCTTATATAGAATTCATCATTAAATAACAATTCATTCAAATCATATCATTCATATCTTTAACACGATAATGGTCCATTAGACCGAAAATTTCCTTCTGAACATTCCTCCACGGAATTTAAGTTAAGCAAGTTCTCAATTTGTCATTCCTTAACTTGATCTACCGTCTCAAGTATTAACAGTAGCAATTTGACAACATAATCCACTAATCTCATAGTGATTTGCTGAATCATTTTCATCATTTATCATTACAGGGACTCGTCCCAATCATCCACATTGTGGTTTTGCTCAGCTTATTACATTTCAACCCATTTTCAAGGATCATCATTTTTCAATCAGAATCCAAATCAATTCATCAGTTCCCAAACAGAATTAAAAATCATATCAACCACATTCAAAATCATCATCTGGATAGCATTAACGCTTATAATTTCAAGTCTTAGATTTACTCGTATATACTGTCGGTAAAGAGCTGCAGTTATACCCTCAGTATATACGGATAGTCATGATACTCGCAACTATAAGGTAAATACCATCATGTCTAGGTCTCAAGCAAGTCAGGGTTCCATACAATTGCGGTACTTCCAATTGAAGACCCAATTACTAATTTACGAATTTCAATTTGAATTAACAATTTGTATGAATTATATCAAACAATTACAACCTTTTTGTGCGTCTTGATAAACTTTTGACATAATTTGCTCCTCAGTTGATCTTATTGGAGATCTATGACTTAAGTCTGATAAATAGATTTTTCTTTATCCGATCGTCCGTTTAAAAAAAAAAACATTTGTATATTTATATACAAGTTGCAATAATTACATAGAATGGCTCGACTCCAAAATTCAAAATCTCTTCGAGAGACGCATAAGACGACGGTACTGGGCCATAGTCATGCCCTGTTACATAAGTTCTCTAACTGCGAAGGGAGTTATTATTTTCTCCTTAGGGATAAATCGACTAAGGAGTCTATAAATTCGACATGAAAGTCTGAAATTTCGAGGTGTCGAATGATATAGAATGACACCACGCACCATTTTCAGCTTTAACAGGATCATAGTCAATGAGAGATTCTGCCACAGCATTGTACGGCGGTTGCAATGGGCGTGGACATATTGCCCTGCAAACCACTTATGTTGTATTCTCTCCGCTGGGGTAGGAAAATATAAATCCGCGAAATGGCGTGCGAGTCTTGCTCGGCTTGTTTGAGTTGAAGCGGAAGAGATGAGATGCTCGAAGGCAAATGCAATCATATCTTGAGACTGGGTGAGGTCGGGAATACCAGATAAATGTGGAACTTCCATCTATAAAAATAATTTCTTTGATTAAAATTTCTTCATTAAAGAAGCTTACGGGATGAAAATACATTATGAAAATGCTGTTTCTGAATTCTTATTACCAATTTCAGATAAGAATTTAATTATCTTTATTAGCTTTCAAAAGCGGCTCTGATACCAACTGTGAGATCCCTGTTCCCACCGAGCAACGGATTCGGGGTACTAGCAGCGGAAGTAGCACTTATCGCGCGGGACAGGGGTCCCACACTCGGGGCCTCGCCCACGGATATCCGGACAAGAGACTAATCCGTCGGTTTGTCCAAAATCGAAACCGGAAAAACTCCCTTTCCCCGGAAAGCACGGGCGATTCCACCAGATAACTTTGTACTCTAACGTAGTCAAGATCCTTACCGATCACGCTGATCCGACTGCACCTATAAAGATACTCGGTCGGATCAAGGAAGAAACTTGCACTTGGATCATTGTGATCAACGCTTTTTTCCCCATCAAGAGGCACAGCCGTTGATTCCTATCCATAGAACAATTACTATCCGGGATTTACTTTATCTATCGTAATAACAGAAATTAAAATCTCGATTTACAGATTCATCAGTCCAGCCTAACCCCATCCGATCCCATGGGTTAGCCAACCGCCCAACCACTGTAGTGATGGGATCCAATTTGAAATTTGGTTAGGTTTTGTCCCGGGTACCAAGGAAAAGAGTTCCAAGGCCCCCTAGCCGGAAGTTCATGCAAACATAAAACTAGTCATACCACTTACACACCCAATATGAAATTGCCTTTTTCTTAGCATCAACTAGCTTTAAAACAATCCTTTAATAAAACCATTATGTCACTGATGACAATCCTCAAAGTCTCTGGTTGAATCCTTATTTCCAGTCATTCTTTCATCGGTGTACTTATGGCATCATTGGCAACCAGAACGCTCACCACCTGTTCTGTCAGGGGCCTTTTCCATAGTTCCTAGCTCATAGTAACCGGCAATATATTCATATAATAGAATGGAATCTCCGTGGAAGATCAGCAAGATCAACCCACAGATCCATATAAAAGAGCCATGGACTCATCTGTTGAGGACCAGCAAGGTCAATCAACCAGATCCATGCCCGGTTTCAGAAAACAACTCTTACTCCTTGTTCCAATATCTTCCACGACGCACGTGTGGGTATCTTCGGTGACCCAGAGCCCGAGCACCGTATGGTCAGCACCCTCTAGGATCCTTCGCAGGTGACCTAGCGCTTCACTCATAGGCCGCTTCCTTGGTCCCTCATCCACCGTACCGGAAGCTCACCATTTAAATCGAGCCGAGGCTGGTCAAGACCTCGATCGACCTTGCTACGCGAGACGTCCTCCATTGACTCTCCGTCAGCAGTTGCAACTTTATCAGTTCAGTCTTCATGACCTTAATCCTTAAGACGGTCAAAATGCTTCTCCAGTATTCTTGACATAAAACAGTCATTTAGAAACAGTCACAAATACAGTTTCTATAACGAACTCTTGTCTTTCCATATTATCCACTCTCGGACCACATTACTTATTCCACATTCCATTCAGTGTGTACTCGTTCTCATCCATTCACTCATATAGACTACATTATCTCACATACATCTTCATATTCATTATTCTACATACATATCCATGTTCGTACGTCCACATCATACATCCAATTTCACATTCATACATACGCATCTACATGCATACATCCACATCTACATTCATACATCCATACCTCCATTTCCACATCCACACATCCACATTCATATTCATACATCCACATTCACATGCATACATCCATTTTCACATCCTCATTCATACATCCACATTCACATACATACATCCACATCCGTATCTACATCCATACATTCACATCCACCTCTTCATTCACAATCACATCCATACATCCACATCTACATACATACATCCACATCTGTATCTACATCCATACATTCACATCCACCTCTTCATTCACAATCACATCCATACATCCACATCCACATACATACATCCATACATCCACATCTATATACATACGTCCATTTTTACATCCTCATTCATACATACACATTCACATACATACATACACATCCGTATCTACATCCATACATCCACATCCACATCAACATTCACATTCATACATATACATCTACATGTATACATCCACATCACATTCATACAACCATATTACATCCATTCTCGTCCTAACACATCCCATATACATCTTAACACATCCTAACTCATCTTAACACATTCTATCACATCTCATACACATCTTATCACATCTTTTTACATCTCATACACCTCTTATCACATCTTATCAAATCTTATCACATCTCATACACATCTTATCACATCTTTTTACATCTCATACACCTCTTATCACATCCTATCACTTTCCATACGCATCTTATCAATTCCTATCACATCTCATACACCTCTTATCACATCCTATCACTTTCCATACGTATCTTATCAATTCTTATCACATCTCATACACCTCTTATCACATCCTATCACTTTCCATACGCATCTTATCAATTCTTATCACATCTCATACACCTCTTATCACATCTTATCACATTTCATATCTTTAAAAAAAAAAAGAGAATTCTTATATTTGATATAAGATTTCTCTACACATTTATTTATACATAAATTCCATTTAAGGAGACTAACACTTTCGAAATTAAAATCAATCTTTTATGCATCTTCTTATGCATAATTTCAATTTGGTAGGGAATTACACTTTTAGAATAAAAGAATTTCTCTTATGCATCTAAGTTAAGCATAAAATCCATTTATGAGGAAAATCACACTTTTAGTATAAAAAGAATATCTTTTATGCATACCTATATGCATGAAATCCACTCGGGGGGGTCACTCGTATAAATATGTAAGTATCACGTGGGTTCAACAGAAGGACATTTTAAATATTTAAAACTTACAGAAATATATTTACAAAGGGGATTTATTTATTGTATTTTAAAAAAAATTTACAGATTTGAATAGGAAAGGATACATTATATTCACTAAAAAATTCACAGATAAGGGACTTTTTAAATAGGCCTTGAATGCACGTGATATAGAGGATTTACATATAGTGACCCCCCCGAGGAAATCCAATATGATAAAAGTAACACTTTTGATATAAAAATTTTTCCTTTATGCATACTTCTATGCATGAAAATTAAAAATGATAAAAGTAACACTTTTGATATAAAAAATTTTCCTTTATGCATACTTCTATGCATGAAAATTAAAAATGATAAAAGTAACACTTTTGATATAAAAATTTTTCCTTTATGCATACTTCTATGCATGAAAATTAAAAATGATAAAAGTAACACTTTTGATATAATTTTTTTTTAATGCATACTTTTATGCATGAAAATTAAAAATGATAAAAGTAACACTTTTGATATAAAAAAATTTTCTTTTATGCATACTTCTATGCATGAAAATTAAAAATGATAAAAGGAACACTTTTGATATAAATTTTTTTCCTTATGCATACTTCTATGCATGAAAATTAAAAATGATAAAAGTAACACTTTTGATATAAAAAATTTTCCTTTATGCATACTTCTATGCATGAAATTTAAAAATGATAAAAATAACACTTTTGATATAAAAATTTATCCACTATGCATACTTCTATGCATGAAATAAAAATGGTAAAAATAACACTTTTGATATAAAAACTTATCCTTTATGCATGATATTAAAATTCAATTTCTCCATGATTGTAATGAAATTCTTTCAATTAATCTAGGATGATAATTCCTAGAATATGGTAGGAAGTCCTCTTTTTATGCTTTGAATGAAATTATTTTATGCATAATTTTTATAAAAATTTTGCCATAGCTCCGCTGCTATGACTGATAAATCTCAATTTTTCTAAGGGATAATGCTTATCATTAAGGAAATAATTAAAATGATCTCTAATTGGATTATTAATCCATAATGGATTGAATCATCAATATACATAAACTAAAAGCATAGAAAAAAGCCATTAATTTGGCCTCAAGCATAGCTTAATCTTGGGTTAAGGAAAAGCTTTATGAAAAACTTGATTTGGATTGAGAATGGGTCATGAGTATGACCATTTCTTGAGTGAGAGAGAGAATTTACATAAAAATCATTAGAATTTAAACATAAATGAAAATTAACTTCAATAGCATTTATTAAATTATGTAACTCTTCACTACTATTCAAACTTCAATAGCATTTAAAAAAAACCATACCAATTAAACTTCTCAAGCTTGAGAGGGGTTGAGAAGAGAGAAACATTGAGAAATTATAGAAAGATCAATATTCACTAATTACCTTACAACTTGCTTGATTCTTTGTTCACGGTAGAGGCCCCCAACCAATCAATTGGTTAAGTATGTTGATGGAGCCACTAATGGGGATTGAAGAAAGAGGGAAGCTCCAAAAACTAGTGAATTATTAAATGAATTCACAGTTCTTGGCTTAGGTGGAGTAGAGTAACGATGCATAAACACTATCTATTTTTCAACAAGGGGGAGGCTTCTATTTATAGGAAAAATTGAGCTCCTAACCAAACAAACTGATTCTAGAATTTTCTAAATCAGTTTGGTCAATATTTGACCATTTTTAGGTCAGTTAAGCTAACTTTTTGGAACTAGACTTGAATGAGGAGAGAGGAGAGATAAAATATCTCAATTTTTATGAGTTTAAAACTCATTCAAGCATGTGAAATATGCACCTCCTTTAAAGAACTCCCCTTCCTTACATATGTGTCATAATGGAATCATTTTAATATTGCTCATAGTTTTTTTACTAATAAACCTTGTACATTTTCAACTCTTCATCTTATGTGAAATATGCACCTCCTTTAAAGAATTCCCCTTCCTTACATATGTGTCATAATGGAATCATTTTAATATTGCTCATAGTTTTTTACTAATAAACCTTGTACATTTTCAACTCTTCATCTTATGTGAGCATTTACTCATTTTTGGATACCCAAAATATCTCATATTTTTAATATTGCTCATAGTTTTTTACTAATAAACCTTGTACATTTTCAACTCTTCACCTTATGTGAGCATTTACTCATTTTTGGGTATCTTCTTTTTACAAATTTGGATTTATCTCTTCCCTACACATGGATTGATGCTATTGGCCCATAGGAACCTTAATTGGACCATAGTCTAAAGATTTCTGAAAATCTAGACCCTTAGACTAAGGTTCTTTATACCTATTTCCAATTAATTCCAATTGCACATTGGAAAATTCTTTTTGAATTTCTGTTTCAGGGGAACTCATCTGAATTATAAGAGATATTTTTCTATCCAAAAATAATCAAAATCTGAATATTCTCTCTCTAGAATAATTTTCCTCTCTCTAGGCTAAAATAGTTAGCAACAGGGTCTTTATATTTCTGAAGAGGGTTGATTACAGGGGAAGATACTAGACATCAAAAAGGGGTTGGGGGAGGAATCTTACATCACGGCACCACCCGGCCTTAACTACCCCATCAATGACAATCTACTTCACTCGTCCATGGCATCGATACACTTCGGCATGGTAGCCATTAAGTCCCTCGTTCATTCATCGAGGAGAGTGAAGGCCTACTACCGGCTTTGTCATGCATGCCTAACAACTAATACAACCTGCATGGCATTATTTAACTATATTAAATATTCTATACTTATCTTGAGCAGCCCTTGCCAGTGGAGATGCTACCATTCACACCCTCCATGTGGCTTACTTGCAAGAGATCTATATCATCAAGGATCATGAGGCCTATGCCTTGTTCCACATCCACAAGCTTGCAAATGAAGATAATGGTTTTGAAGATTCCTCATAAGGAAAACAAGATGAGACCCAACCTTCTAAAGAAGATGATCTATAAGACTATGAAGCGTAATCTTTTGGCACTTTGGGAGACAAAGCAAGGGGAGAAAAACACCACCCAAAACTCCACCCATTCTGAATCTACACCCCACCCATAACGCTCTCATAAATTCATCAACTTTATCCTCAATAGGATTACCTACTTCATCCGTAGTTCAACCCCCATGCCTAGAACTTTTCTCTCAACTTTATCATCTCGTCAATCGCATCCATGATCCCCCTAAAATCGAATCATTCTATGAGGGTATAGACCTCAATAGGACACCTCACCAATAAATACTAAGGAAGAAGCTAGTAAAAATGATGGGAAGGACCCATGGGGTGTCCATGAACAACTTACATACCCCCCAATGTAGGACCTCACATTCCAAGGCAACTTCCATAACATCCTTGATGCACCCTTTGACATGTTTGAAATCCATGTAGTGAATCAACACATGGATCACCTATGTATCGATCCAAGGGATTACATGGCCATAGGTCACATAGGAGTACAACCCAAGTGGCACATACCTTATCTCCTCAAAGATCACCAAATATGGTGAGATTACATGGCCATACCTAGAGAAGTTTGCATTGAGTCCTAGTGCAAGTTCTTGAACTTGTAAGAAAAAGAGCTAAAATATAATGTAAGATCCCTCTTATACTTTATTAATATGAACAAAACATGTATTTCTTTTAGTGAGAGAAAATGTAATTATAGCAAGTAAAAAGGCAGTATAAGTGTAAATGTTTCTTGAAACTTTAAGTGTAAATTATTTAGCATGTGAAGGTAAGATGTAGGTAAGTGCACCATATTTTTCAAACTTAGGAAAATTAAATAAAGCCTTAAAGGTCTATGTGCACATGTGTGCAACTATATTATTATTAAATAATAAAATGAAGAAAATGGAATCATAAAAAGTAAACTTCAAAAATGACTTCGAAGTATGCCACTTACCCTTTTATAGGTGTTTGATTAATAAATAAAAAAAGAATCCCCCTTGAAAAATAAATTTTAAAAACATAGACTAAGTGTGTGCACAAAATAAATAAAAAACAATGAATGGTTAAATTGCTCTAAGGTTTGGAAAAATAGTGGTTTTATCAAAATAAGTGGTAAAAGGTTGGTAGTTGGTGGGGAAGCTCAAACCGTGGTACATATGGATGGTTTGTGGGTTTGCATATGGTGATTTGTGGATTTATTACAAGAATACATGATACTTAGCCGTGCACTTTTCCATAAGGGTGAGTTCACATTTTAGCCACAAAAAAGACTCTTAAGCCACACATTGCCTCTAATAGAGAACCTAGGATGAATGTATAAAATTGTAAGGCAAAACCCTCCCCATCTATCTATAAGTCCACAAACTTTTATATGGGAGTTTGGAGCTCTTTATTACACTAAAACCCATGCACAATACCTCATACTTGCACCTTGGGTATATCTAATCACTATATAGCTCTCATTTACACCTAGTATAGCCAAATTGGGAGATTTTGCAGCCTCGAGAGAATCTCATGGAGTTCTAGAGGATTGTGCATGCCTACATCAACCTTACAACACTCTAGCGGCGTAAGTGCTTTAAGCACTTATCAAAATACTTCATGTTCTTTTTGCTTAATTTTATCAATTTCTCTCTATTTTAAGTGTATTTTTCTTGTTTTCTATCGGTTTAAAATTGCTTTAAAAATATCAAGCTTTCAAAAATTAAGACCTTAAAGACCTTAGGAATCAGATTAATGTTACAAGAACCTATTTAGCTTATAGTGGAAATTGAACAAGGAAGAATTGGACTATAGAAGGTTAGCACTTAACTAGGAATTCTACCAAGAGGATTATTTCCATGGCCCTTAGTTTAGTTCAAAGTTGAAATGGAACTATGAAAGTTTGACCCCTATAGGTGATCTTTAGCCTAAATTTGAATAGAAATTAGTTTACGAGTTTTGAACTTGAAGGAAAGATAAACCTAAGTATCTCTTTGAAGAGTACTCACTAGAAGATCCAAAAATTATCTTTAGACCCCCTTTAACACCATGGGATTGAGGGCACACTGAGGGCACACTGATCATGCCTAACATTGGAGAGTCCATGTCATTGACATTTCTTTCGATTTTATGTATGAATTTTGAAAGAGGTTGTGAAACATTTTTTGTCCATGGTGGAAGATCTTCTTGTTTCTTTGGTTGGTCACACATAGGAATTTTTTCATGGGCACCTGGATTGGGAGATGCCTTGAAACTTTAGGTATTACTCCCAAGGAGTCTTGTGTTTTCTAAGAAGTGGAGCGTCGAATCAAGCCAAGACTAACAATGGTACTATTAACCACACTCTCGATCATCTGGTGAACTACCCATATATTGCATCTTAAAAAATGATGACTTAATACCAATATTTCAAGATGATGGGTACACAAGCCCAAGTGTTGTAGGACCACGCTTTACCTACTGAAAGATCCATGCTCCCTTTGTGCAACGAATTTGGGGGTGCTAGCAGCGGAAGTAGCACTTCTTGCGCAGGGCAGAGCCTCTCACTCGGGGCCTTGCCCAACAAATATCCGGACAAGAGACTAATCCCTCGGTTCTTCCAAAACCGAACCCAGAAAAACTTCCCCTGCCCAAAAAGCGTGGGCGATTCCTCTAAGATATTTTTATTCTAACGTAGTCAAGAGCCTTAACTAACCAAACTGATTTGACCGAATCCGTAAGTCACATGGTCAGATCAAGGAAAAGACGCGCTTGGATCATAGAGACCAACGCTTTTTTCCTCATCGAGAGTCACAACCGTTGATTCTTTTCCATAGAACAAGAACTATCCGGGATTTACTTCATCTATCGTACCATAACAGAATTGACTCTCATTTTAGGGATCCATTTGTCCAACCTAACCCCATCCAGTCCCATGGGTTACCCAACTGCCCAACCACTGTAGTGATAGGATCCATTTAGGGATTTGGTTATGTTTGTCCCAGGTACCAGGGAAAAGAGTTCCCAAGCCCCCTATAGCCGGCACTTCATGCAAACTTCAGTCAGACCACTTACACACCCAATATGAAATTGCCTTTTTTACAGATTCAGCTGTCTTTAAAACAATCTTTTTAATGAAACCATAGTATCACTGATCATAATCCTCTAAAATATCCGGTTGAATTCTAATTTCCAGTCATTCCTTCATCGGTGTACCTATGGCATCATTGGCAACCAGAACACTCAACACCACCTGTTCACTCAGGGGCCTTTTCAATAGTTCCTAGCTCATAGTACCCCGAAATATATTCACTTATAAAAATCCAAATGGACTCTCCATTGAAGATTAGCAAGATCAACCAACAGATTCATATAAAAGAGCCATGGACTCATCCGTTGAGGACTAGCAAGGTCAATCAACCAGATCCATGCTCGAGTTCAAAAAATAACTCTAACACCTTGTTCCATTTTCTTCCTCGACCCACGCGTGGATATCTTTGGTTACCCAGAGCCCGAGCACCGTATAGTCAGCACCCTCTAGGATCCTTCTTAGGTTACCTAGCGCTTCACTCATAGGCTGCTTCCTTGGTCCCTCATCCACCGTACTGGAAGCTCACCATTTAAATCGAGCCGACGAGGTTAGTCAAGACCTCGGCCGACCGTGCTATGCGAGACGTCCTCCGTTGACTCTCCGTCAGCTGTTGCAACTTTATCACTTAGGTCTCCATGACCTCATTCACAAGATGGTCAAAATGCTTCCCCAGCATTCTTGACATAAAACAATCATTTAAAAACATGTCATAAATACAGTTTCTATAACGAACTCTCGTCTTTCTACATTGTTTCACATCAATCTACATTTCTTAATCCACATCCAATCATATGTATTCCCATTGTCCTTCATCCATTCTCATCCAATCACATCATATTCCATCTCATCACATCTATCCACATTTATCCTTATCACCTCTCATCCATTCGCATCATATTCCATCTCATCACATCTATCCACATTTATCCTTATCACCTCTCATCCATTCGCATCTACCCATGTCCACATCTCATCACATTACATTCATTGATATCTCATCCATTCATATCTACCTCGATCTACATCACATCACATCCATTTCACATCACATCTCATCCATTCACATCTACCCCTGATTCACATCACATCACATCCATTTCACATCACATCTCATCCATTCACATCACATCCATTTCACATCACATCTCATCCATTCACATCTATCCCGATTCACATCACATCTATTCACATTCATTGTATCCCCATTCCATCACATACATTCTATCCACATTACATCACGTCCACATCTATTCACATCATATCTCATTCATTCCATCCACTTCACATCACATCCACATCATATCTCATTCACATGCACGACTATCTACATCTATCCATACATTCACATCTATCACTTCACACATCACATCACATTTCATCTACATCTCTTTACATCACATCACATCACATCTCATCCACATCCACATCCACATCACATTCACATCCACATCTCTTTACATTACATCACATCTCATCCACATCCACATCACATTCACATCTACACCCACTTACATCACACCACATCTCATCCACATCCACATTTATTTTCAGCACATCACATCTCATCCACATCCACATCACTTTCACATCCACATCCCTTTACATTACATTCTTTCACATACACATCCACATCCATTTACATCACATTCTTTCACATACACATACACATCCACATCTATTTACATCACATTCTTTCACATCCATTTACATCACATTCTTTCACATACACATCTACATCCATTTACTTCACATTCTTTCACATACACATCCACATCCATTTTCATCACATTCTTTCACATACACATCCACATCCATTTACTTCACATCTCACCACATATCCTCTCATCTCATTCTCATCTCATCATTCACATCCACATCCATTTACTTCACATCTCATCCACATTCATTTTCATCACACCACATTCTATCACATCCCAATCACATCCATTCACATCCTATCGCATCCCATTTACATCTTATAACATCTATTCACATCCTATCACATCCCATTTACATCTTATCACATCCATTCACATCCTATCGCATCCCATTTACATCTATTCACATCCTATCACATCCCATTTACATCTTATCACATCATATCGCATCCCATTCACATCTTATTCCCATTTAGTAGCTTTTCCTACTTCGATACCGATAATGGGACTTTTTCTAAATTTTTGCCAATTGCTTGGCTTAGATAAAGGTTCTTTTTCTCGATGACTATTTCCATATTCTTTCTCAATTTCTCAAATGAATTATATTCAACATTCCTCTTTTGAATAAAAGAATTCATGGGATTTATAGAAAATCAATTCTACTCATATTTTCACTTTTGATAAATATTCATAAATTGAATTATACTAAAAATTCCTCTTTTTTCCATTTAATTTCTTCGATCTCAAATATCATGGGAATTTCTCTTTTTACATTTAATTGCTTGAATTCTAAATGTCATGGGGATTCCTCTTTTATAATCAAATAAATTTATATAAAATTCCTCTTTTCTTTAATAAAAATATCCATTAATTCAATATGCCAAGAATTTCACTTTTACTATTTAAATGATTGAATTACAAGTAAGAATTTCACTTTTCCTATTGAAATGATCGAATTCCAAATGTCATGGGAATTCCTCTTTTATCATTTAAATATTTCTCATGCATAAAATAAATTTATCTAAAATTCCTCCTTGAATTCAAATAAAATATCTAATAATTCCAATATGCTAAGAGTTCCACTCTTCCTATTTAAATGATTGAATTCCAAATGTCATGGGCCCTTTACTATATGGAGAGGCTTGGCCTGCTACATATGAGAAAGCAATGGAAAACTAATGAAATTGTGCCTAGGATTAGTCTTGGATCCACTTGATCACTCATAGATGACAAACCTAATTGTCACCCTTGCATGTGTGCTTGGAATATCATTTCTTTTTACTCTTCTTATTATGAGGCTTTTCATTCGTTTGTATTTATTTTCCCTTGACCTCTTTTGAGGTTGAAGCTTTGTGTTATGATTTAGTTAGTGTAGGGTATTTTGAACTAAAGGCCTGGGTAGCCTCCTTTAAAGCTTGTTTCTTTTTCTTGGATTACTATCATATTTATACATTCAAGGGATCACCCTACGTTCCTACAAGACATGGAACTTCTGATTTTGCAACGACGTTTGGAGGTGACTAATGATGAGCCACTCCAAGGTACAACGGGTAGACCATACATGGACCATAAATGCCTAGAAGAGCCAATACAGGAAGGGGACGAGTTCTAGGAAGGGGGGGAGAAATTCCTCAAAGGCCAAGGATGGATCCAACCATGGACCTTAATGTAGCTACTACAAGGACATACCTACTGAATATGGTAGCAGAGATGGGCCGAGGGATGGTCAGAGAACTAGGCAGTGCTCTAGAATCCCGACCCTCCCAAATGAAACCACATATCATTTCGACACTTGTCCAAAAATTCTCTCGGGACGGAGATTCTATCCAACATGTAGAGATTTTTGAATCCACAAGTGAAATGTGCGGGCTTGTCAGCAGTGATGTGACAATGATTCATGCCTTCTCACTGACCTTAGAAGGAAAAGCTCATCAGTGGTTCTGAACCCTCAAGCCTAAGGATAAGGTTAACTTCACAAGACTCAAAAACGTTTTTGTGCCTAGTTTTGCCCGAAGTGGTGACAGATGGAGTCGTGTGGCACAATTACATAATATCACAAACAAAAGGAAGTTGAGTCGATGAGAGACTGTGTGTCTTGTCTTAAGCACTTAAATTCAAGGTGCAAACTTTGGGAGAGGTCAACTGATGATCAGTTATTGCCTTACTTCCGGAGAGGAGTTAGAGACCACAAAATGCATGATTACCTGATACTAGCCTGACATGCTACTCTTGATGCATGTTGCAAATTGGTAATCCAATATGAAGATAATATGTTGGAATTATCGCAACTGAAAGATGTCAAAACATCTTCAGCAACAACTATGACTTCGCGTGTAGTGAGTCACCAAGAAATTGGAACTCGAAGCAAGCAAGTCGGAAACATGACAATGGATGAGCTCAATTTTGCATATTAGAGAAATTGAAAGTAAAGGAGGGAAGAGAAACATCTGGGCAGCATGGGCATAATCATCTTTACCCCCGCAGGAAATTGGTTTGGTACTCTATGTGCAGATTGAATCACACTATCACTGAGTGTCCACAGTTAAGAGTGAGGCCATTACTCTATTGTGCCCACTACGTAAAATTAGGAAATTATGACACATCAATGTGCAGATATCAAAGGTTTCAAAATGTTGCATAGCTACCAGCACTTAGAGCCCCATTGGCTTTACCTGCGCCACACCTGTATAAATTAATGCGCTACTAATGGACAACCCAACCCTTCCTACTTACTTAGGGGGATGTTCTGGGTACAAGATTCTTCACCTATGCCACCACCAGTTCTACCACCACAACCACCCCACAGGCAAAAATCAATCAAGTATTGATTGAAGAGCCGTCAGAAGATGTTAATATGGTGCAGGAAATAGAACTTAGTGTGAGAGTACTACGAAGAAACGACGGAGGTCACGTTGAAATTTTTTGTCCTACAGAATAACACGCCAGTACCTGTGTTTCAAACCACGGTACAATGGAAGGGCAAGGATATGAACTCTGACGGAACATCTTTGAGGCCATTAGACTTCTAGAGAATGTTAAATTTAAACTCTCTATGTTTCGCTACCATCATACATTTGTGGTCATGGACTTCCTGCGCCAACCTGATTCATATGACATAATATTGGGGAGATGAAGGAATCCAAATTGGTGTATGATTGGGCCTTCGATCACGTGCATGTATGTTGGGATTCGCAAATCTTAAAGATTGTTCTGAGAACATGGAAAGCACATGCCATGGAAGGGCAATTGTTTAGTAACGATTCTATCTCACAATGGAACAGACCACATCTGTACAAATATGCCAGTCCTCGGTGGGAGATCCCAAAGGATGAAGCGGAAATGGAAATGTATGCGTCACTTCCTCCTCTGGACTTTAGTGGAAACTGGATGCATGTGTTGGCCACCATAGATGTGATGCAACCCAGGGGGACCCAATATGTGGAATCTGGAACCATCCCCCCACGACCTCTATCTATATGGTTAATTGGCAGACCATTGATGAAGCATTAGAAGAGGAAGCATCGAGTACAGAAGGGACCATAGCACAAGGCTGTACCAGTGCTCAACACCTCAGACGATGGCAAAAACAGAAACGATATATAGCCCGAGGAAATGCCCTATTTTGAAGCAAATCCATGGATTCCGAGTGGATGAGATACCTTGAGGCCACTAAGGTACATAATGAGTTCTCAAAGGATCGGGGTGAGGAGTTGAGTAAGATATCACTGGAGAGAAGAAACAAGGAGAAAGTCATCCTTCAAGAGCTAGAAACACCCAAGCTTACAAAATCTGGGAGCCAAAAATGCAATAAAGCAGAACGTGAGGCTAGGAAGATCATGGCTAAAACCAACAGTGAAAATGAGGACAAATGAGACTTGCTCTTAGTACCCAACCACTTCAAAACCTATACTATTGGCAAACGAAAAGTGGTCCGACTAATGGCAACAAGGGTGAAGGGGGATGGGCTGTCCACATCATACGATGGTCCAACAGAAGTCAAGGAAGTGTATATTGCGGGACCAGGGGAGGAACCTCGACCCGTATACATTGCTAAGGACTTGACTTCGGCTGAAGAAGATGAGCTCATCGCTCTCCTTAAGGAATTTAAGGATTCACCTGGAATTACAAAGAGATGAAGGGGGTACCACCTGAGGTAGTACAACATACAAATCTCATCATGGAAGGGTCGAGACCAACCAGGTGCAAAAACCGTACCATATGAATCCTAAGTATGCGGCAATTAGAAAGGAGGAAATAGGCAAGCTCATTGCTGCGGATTTCATATATGAAATCGAACATACATATAGTACAACATACAATTCTCATCATGGAAGGGTCGAGACCAACCAGGTGCAAAAACCATAGTAGACAAATCCTAAGTATGCGGCAATTATAAAGGAGGAAATAGGCAAGCTCATTGCTGCGGATTTCATATATGAAATCGAACATACGGATTCACCAATCGTGATAGTGTCAAAAAAGAATTGAAAACTTAGGATATGTGTTGATCTTAAAAAGGTCAACGCACCCACTAGGAAAGACCATTATCCACTGCCTTATACGAAACATATTTTGGAAAGAGTGGCTGCTCTAGGAAAGAAGCTTATAGCTTCTTGGATGGATTCTCTGATTACAATCAAGTGTCCATAGCACCAGAGGACCAGCACAAGATAGATTTCAATCCAATGTGGGGGGCATTTGCATACAAGGTTATGCCGTTCGGCCTCACCAATGCCTCAGCAACCTTTCAAAGGTTGATGTGCACAACCTCTAAGGACTACTTACAAAAGTGGTTGGAGGTATTCATTGACAATCTGTGTGCGCACTCTCGATGGACAGACCATCTGGCTTACCTAAGGAAACTGTTTGAGCGATGTCGATTATATCGTATATCCCTGAACCCTTTGAAGGGTAGAGAAGCACCAAAGCTTCACAATGGAGAGGCAAGGTAGAGGGATAATGGAATTACACTAAAATGAAAATTACACTAGCATGTAAATACACTAAGATGAAAATACAAAGAAATGGGTGTCTATTTATAAGTGAAGGAGGCCACCAACCAAGTCCAATTGGGATCTAGAGGTTTCCAGCTTCAGTGTGATCCAATTTGGACTAGTTAGGCCCACTTTTTTATCTAGTTTGAAAGAGGTGAGAGGAGATATGAAATATCTCATTTTTAAAAATTAAAAATTGGGGTAATGATGGAGATTCTAGGTGTCTCCTTCATGAGCTCCACCCACCCTCTTGTTGGTTAAGCATGGTGTGATATTGGGACACATTGTCTCAAAGAATGGTATATCCACAGATGATAGCAAGGTCAAGCTTATATTGGAGCTGCCAGCGCCTACCAACTACAAGGATGTGCAAAGATTTATGGGCCATGTGGTATTATCGCCGCTTCATAATTTTCTATGCTGAAATAGCCAGACCCTTGTACAAGCTCCTCATTGTCTTTGAAGACCAGCCAGGTGAGTTTAAATTGGACTATCCAGTCTGCTTCGCTAGTCGTCAGCTAAATGATGCAGAGGTGAACTACACCACCACAGAGAGGGAAGGATTGTCCATGGTTTATGTTGTCAAGAAATATTGACATCACATCTTGGCCAACAAATTTGTATTTTTAATGGACCATCAAGCCTTATTACACCTAGTAAATAAACCTTGCACACCACAAGGAGAATCACACGATGGTTACTATTATTGTTGGAATTCGACTTTATAGCCATGAGCGATAAGAAAGGGAACACATCATGTATTAGCCGATCACACATGTCAAGAATTCCAAATGGGGAACCTAACAAGTGGTGTTGATGATGATCTCCCTGATGCTTTTTTGTTCAAGTTGGACATGGTACCCGAATGGAGTGAGGAAATCTCAGATTATCTAGCTTATGGTTTCCCATAGGAAATACCTTTGAACAAAGATAAAATGTAGTGGCTTATCAAGCTTGCTGTACCTTATCAAACTGATTGTGGGAGAACTATATAAACTAGGAAAAGATAATGTGCTCAGAAGATGCGTTAGAGAAGATAACTTCATTCACCATATTGGAAGAGGCTCATTTAGGGATAGTAGGCAGGCATTTTGTTGGAGAAATCACAGCTCCAAAAGTGCTTCAAGAAGGACTATGGTGGCCTATGTTATTCAGAGATGCCATAGAATTTGTCAAAAGATGCGAAGAATGTCAATGTTTTGCTATTCCACAATAAAAGGACAAGATGCCGCTCACCCCTATTATTGTAAAACAACCATTCGAGAAATGTGGTATAGATTTTATGGGACCTATTAGTACAAGGGCACATCCATCCCAAGCCTGATACGTGTTCGTGGCCCCACGAACTATTTCACAAAATGGGCAGAAGCCAGAGCCTCAAAGAGAGCTGATGCACGAACAACAGCAAAATTTTTATACGAGCAAATTATCTCAAGGTTCGGTTGCCCATTGGAATTAGTTAGTGATCGCAGCTCACATTTTAGTAATGAGGTGATTGATCATTTACTTGCAGGATTCTTAGTGGTCCATCAAAAATCATCACCTTACTACCCACATGCCAATGGTCAAGCATAGAGTACAAACAAAATTTTATGTACTACCTTAGAAGCAAGTCAAACAAACTGGGAACATGAGCTGACAGCAGCCCTTGGGCGTATCGAACATCATATAAGGTACCTATGAAATACACTCCCTTCCGTCTAGCTTATGGTGTTGAAGCAATTATGCCCATGGAATACTTAGTCCCAAGATTAAGGATTACGGTACAAGAACATTTGACGGAGAATGCATTAGCTAAAAGGCTAATTGACTTAGAGAAGCTTGATGAGACCAAGCTGATAGCATCACATGGACTCATGGTCGAAAAACTACGTAGGAAACATTGGTTTGACAAAAACCTTAAGCAAAAAGAACTAGAAATGGGGGACCTTGTCCTCATGTATGGTGTCGGAAGCACCCCTGGAAAAATAAACTCAAATAGTGAGGCCTAGGACCATTCCGAGTATTAGAGATCACACCTCAGGGGTTTGTTCGAATTGAGACAATTGAAAGCATCTAGATGGAGGGTTATATCAATGGAAGTAAATCAAAAAAATATTTTGGACCACTGACCCAAGAGATGCTCTTGCAAGAACATCTCTTAAAACAACAGAAACAGCTTGCAAAGGAAAAAATCCATCACGCTCAAGAAGAAGCTAAGGCTAGGGACACCAAAGCCAAACAATTACCACACAATAGACTGATACATGTCAACATGGCTTCTGCGACTCTCTTGGACAAAGAGGAACTAAATATTGAGCTAGCACGACTCAAGGTTGGACTTACTACACCTAAAGGCCATGCAACAAGCATTACATTAATAGATACGGGGTCAAGTCATAACTTGATCTCATATGAAACCTGAGTAGCATTAGATAGACCACACCTTAAACCCACTGATGCACAAGTATGTAGTGTTCACTTGATAAACACAAAAGCCAAGGGATTTTTAAATGTTAACATTTCCATCAGAAAAAATTTCTTTGTCGGGAAGGAGTTTGTCATGCCTACAGGTTCTATGGAAGAACAAATGATTCTAGGACAATCCTAGATCTATGCAAGTAAATGCAATATCCAATGGGAAGAACAAACAACATTATTAAGCACGGGTGACACATGTCCATACCCTTATGGAAATCCAGCGACTACGTTATAAAAACAAATTTCTTTCCTTTTTTCGTCATTTTTCATTGTGTGCCTTGTATGATCGATTGTGCATCACTTTCGAGTGCATCTCCTAAACCGCCATCTCATTTTGACCTTTTTGACTATCTCTTACGAGGTGGGAGCTTGATCCTCTTCTTTTCGTTTTCTTTTTGTTTTTTTTTTCCAAAGATTCATTACATCTTGTGTATAAACATTGTAATTAGTATAAACAATGACTTCGTAGCATCTTCACATATGCATCTTTCAATGACTAACCTCATAAACAAAAAATCATAATCAAGGATTCGCACTACATCCTGCTGTTTCACAAAAACCCAAGTTCATGTTTCACGAAACCTGCAGTTTCATGGAAACTTGAATTTTCACGTCTACGTTTTCACATAAGACTTTTCACATCTGCATTTTCACGTAAGACTTCTCGACTAACCTTTTCACATAAGACTTTTCACGTCTGCATTTTCATGGGTGGACTTTTCATGTTCCCATTTTCACGTAAGAATTTTCACAACTAACCTTTTCACGTCAACCTTTTCACGACGGGCAAACTTTTCATGTTTGCATTTTCACTGGCAAACTTTTCACATGTATGTGTTTTCACGTAAGACTTTTCACGTCTTGCATTTTCACGTAAGACTTTTCACAACTAACCTTTTGACCTAAACCTTTTCATAGGCAGACTTTTCACATCTGCATTTTCACAAGATAACTTTTCACATCTTGTCTTTTCACGTGTGCCTTTTCACGGCCATACTTTTCATGCCTACTTTTTCACGCGCTTGACTTTTTCACGACCTCACTCTACCCATGCACCTACACGCCATTGCTCCTACACTAACAAGCTCCTCAATCCAACTAACCTATTACCCATTAAAATTTAAAAAAGAAAAAAGAAAAAGAAAAAAAGAAAAGATGAAATCAACCTCACCAGTCATAGACTGATCCGAGGTGTATGTACAGATGTCGGCCTCGGAGTCAGAAGCACTTGAGATCCCAGCGGCGGCCACTCAAGCCAGTAGCGCCTCTAGATCCCCATCAAGTCACAGAAAGAGAGATAGTACTTGTCTCCACCATAATGAAGAATAGTCACACCTCTTGGAAGAGAAGAGGATACAAAAAGTCCAAGACCTGCATCTCGTATGGTTGAATAATGGTTGAATAATGGACCATAAAGGTTACATTATTAATTTCAAACATTTCATCAATTGGAATAGGAAAAATGGATGTTCTAAGAGGATCACGCTCTCTCACATATCACACAACACATGGTATAGGGAGGTATGCTTGATTTTCTAGGTCTGTACCAAAAGCACAAGTAGTATAAGTGAAATTAGAAACCCGTGCTATAACTATTCTATACTAGCTTGTGTATTGTACATGTATAAGTGAAATTAGAAACCCATGCTATAACTATTCTATACTAGCTTGTGTATTGTACATGGTTGTATGTAGATACAAGTTAACTTTGCACCATTAGTAGACACAAGAGGGAGACTAGATAGGCACCTGTTGTACATTCTAATATCCAACAAGGTACAAGGGGAGTAGATGCCAATCTTCATCGAGCACAAAAAAGTAGAAAATCATGTCTTGAAGCCAATATAAAATAGCAACAAAGGTATAAATTGGATCTATGCCATTAAAGAAGAGAATATCTCTCTTCTCATCAATTTACGGAGCATAAATTTTCCCTGAGACCTCTATGCTCATCTATACGTGGAGAGATGAGAATCTCGGGGGGGTCACTATATGTAAATCCTCTATATCACGTGCGTTCAAGGCCTATTTAAAAAGTCCCTTATCTGTGAATTTTTAGTGAATATAATGTATCCTTTCCTATTCAAATCTGTAATTTTTTTTATAAATATAATAAATAAATCCCCTCTGTAAATATATTTCTGTAAGTTTTAAATATTTAAAATGTCCTTCTGTTGAACCCACGTGATACTTACATATTTATACGAGTGACCCCCCCGAGATGAGAATTGACCTAAAAAAGTTGGGTGATTCTCAACTATACATGAGCATGTTGGGTGATCCGTCAAGCCCATTCTAGAATGTCCCCTAGGCCATTCTCACATGACCAAGAGCATCAAGAATGGGCCATTCTTACACTTGTTGTGCATGAAAAGAATGGCCTTAGGGCCATTCTTGTTGCCCCATTGCCATTCCAACATAACCTTAAGATTGAAACAGGATGCAAGAATGGCTTTAGAGAATGGCCCTTGGGTCATGCAAGAATGGCCCTGGGATATTTCTTCGACTTGTGGTGCAAGAAACGAATGGCCCATGGGCCATTCTTGCACTTGTTGTGCATGACAAGAATGGCCATTGTTTCAGCCCACTCTTGAATACTCTTTCAGGCCTTATTTTCCATGAAATAAGTGCCCCAGGACCATTCTTGGATGCCCCATGGCCATCTTAAATATGACCTTGAGGCTATCGGGTCATGCAAGAATGGCCATGGGGCCATTCAAGGATTCCTCAGGGCCACTCTTACATGTTCTTTGAGGCCTTTAAGGCAAAATGAGGGCTTTATTTGCCATGCAAGGATGGCCTTAGGGGCCATTCTTAAATTCCCACGAGCACGCAAGAAAGTTGGGTGATCCACCAACCCATGCTAGAATGGCCCGAGGACCATTATTGAATGCACAAGAGCATCAAGAATGGCTCATTCTTACACTTATTGTGCATGAAAAGAATGGCCCTAGGGCCATTCTTGGATGCCCCATGGCCATTCCAACATAACCTTAAGATCAAAAGAGGATGCAAGAATGGCCTTAGACTTAGAGAATAGCCCTCCTAGGATCATGCAAGAATGGCCCCCGAGAAATTCTTGTCTGCCCTAGGGCAACTCAGAGGGTGCTTCTTGAGGCCCTTATATCAAAATAGTGGCCTTAGTTTCCATGAAAGAATGGCCCTAGGGCCCTTCTTGCACCTATACACTAGAGCATTGCAAGAATGGCCCTAGGGACAATCTTAAGGTTGATGTGCATAAAAATAATGGCTCTACGACCATTATTAAATCATTATATTGTGCATACAAGAGACTATGCATAGCAAAAAACCCTGACTTTTTATATGTAGTTTGGACCTAGGGCCATTCTATTGTGCATAGAAGAGACAAGAATAACTTCCACAAAATATTTAACTAGACACCTTAAGGTAAACGACAAATTTATATTCAATAAAGAAAAAGACATTTACAAAATCAATGCCGCTAGCTTATGAGACTTCTTGTAGAGGAAAACTCTCTTAGAATCTAGTGAACAGTTACACAAATTATTTTCTTTTCTCTGAGTGTATAAGCTTAGAAACCAAACCTATAGTAGAAATTTGTCTCACATGAAAGGGTTGGGCTTCTTCATCTTCTTGCGAAATAGATGCTTGGGAGGTAGAAGTAGTAGTTGGTTGTGGGTCCTCAGGGATCTTTGCCCACTGTCTAACACTATGATGATCTAACTTTACAAACGCCAAGAGATTGGAATGCATGTCATCACGGTCTTGAGATCTCTTAACTAGACATATTACCTCTCTTTTTGCCTTCAGTGCTTGCTTTGACACAAAGCCATTACTATATGCATCAATCATCATACGATCTTGAATAAGATACAATGACTTACATCCCAATTTACACGAGAAGGGTGTCCCTTTGGGATTGCAACTGCTGGTCTTGAAGGCTTTTTATAATGCTCGTACCACTCACTTCTCAAATGCTTTAATATGTCATGATAGGGCTGCTTCGTGAATAATGCTTGTGCCTCTAGATTTGCCATCTTGGAGATGGCCACTGTCACTGTTGGAGGTGCATTCACAACAATCTAAGTCTTTCAATACCTATAAACATCTATCAAGTAGAGTAAGCTCGGATCAGATCAAGATTATCCTCTGATACAATCGCCTTTGCAGCATAGATAGAATGCTGGCCATCTATGATCCAATATGCATATTCTTTAACATCCCCTGCTCTTAGATCTTCCTTGGCTAGTGGCTCGTGTATCCCTTCAGAAATCAGCTTGACAAGCATCAGGTATGCACATGAACAAGGATTGTTTTCCTTTCCAACAAACCATCCATAAATTTTCTCTACTTTGATAATGTCCATGGGATTACATATAGTGTGGCTGGGTGCTACCAAACAATTCTCCACGGGGATTTCGTACTCAGTATATAAACCCAGAGGAAAATATTGTGTATACTACTCCATCCCTCCTAAAGGGGAATCCTTTACCTTTTCTCCTTTCTTAACTAGATCTTTTGGGTTAGAAATGGTTAGAGTGGAGTCCCCAGTCTCTAGAGTTGTGGCCACCTATTGTACCTTTGATGTTTTTGATCTTTTTGATGAGACACCAGCCTGGGAAACCACTCTTTGTTACTTTCTTTTGTAGTATCATAGTAAAAGTATTGAATAGCATTTCACAAGTAATGTTGGAGACATTCTCTAAAGTCAGGTTCCACCCTCTAGAGAAAATAGAGTCCTCTTGATTAACCCTCATACGATCCATCCTATATGCACTAGAAGAGAGTTTGTACGTGAGATCCCCATGGCGGGTCTCAACATCAATGCATTTGATTTCTTGATGCAAATCAACCACATTAGTCTTCGCTGGCCATGTTAATGCTCGAGAGGGAAATGAAAGCTTCCTTTTGCTTGACATCTTTTCCTATGCAAAAGTGATTTTTGTAAGACAATTTAAAAAGAGTTCTAACATATTTATAAAAGAAAATAAAGCAACAATGCACAAGAGCTAAAAAAATATAACTTCATGCATATCACCCCATAAGGAATGGTCCTAGGTAGATAATAGCATGCCCAAGGAAATTCTTAAATGTTGCTATGGGGCCATTATTAATTTAAAATTACATGAAAATAATGGCCATAGGGCTATTCTTGGAAGCCTTGGGGTCAGTTGTGCATGAAAAGAATGGTTCTTACACCTATTGGGCCATTCTTGGTGGCTGCCCGAATGGCCCTATGACCATTCTTGGATGCCCCATGGTCATTCCAAAATGACCTTGAGGCCTTGGGGTCATGCAAGAATGGCCCTTGGGCCATTCTTCTAGTTGTGCATGAAAAGAATGGCCCTAGGGCCATTCTTGGATGCCCAATGTTCATCCCAAAATGACATTGGAGCCTTGGGGTCATGCAAGAATGACCCTTGGGTCACTTCTTCCATCTGTGTTGTACATGAAAAGAATGGCCCAAGGGCCATTTGTTGGAAGCCCCATGGCCATTCCAAAATGACCTTGAGGCCCAAGGGTCATACAAGAATGGTCCTTACACATGTGCATGGCAAGAATGGTCCTAAGGCCATTCTTTGGTGCCCCATGGCCATTCCAAAATAACCTTGAGGCTTTGGGGTAATGCAAGAATGGTCCTTACACTTGTTATGCATGAAAAGAATGGCCCTAGGGCCAATCTAAGATGCCCCATGTCCATCCCAAAATGACCTTGAGGCCTTGGATTCATGCAAGAATGGTCCTTGGCCATTCTTCCACCTGTTACACATGAAAAGAATGGCCCTAGGCCATTCTTGGATGCCCTATGGCCATTCATCAAAAATGACCTTGAGGACTTGGGGTCATGGAAGAATGGTCTGTACACATGTTGTGCATGAAAAGAATGGTCCTAGGACCATTCTTGGATGCCCAAAGGCCATTCCAAAATGACCTTAAGGCCTTGGGGTCATGCAAGAGTGGCCCTTGGGTAATGCAAGAATGGTCCTTACACATGTGCATGGTAAGAATGGTCCTAGGGCCATTCTTGGATGCCCCATGGCCATTCCAAAATTACCTTGAGGCCTTGGGGTCATGCACGAATGGTCCTTACAACCATTGTGCATGAAAAGAATGGCACTAGGGCCATCCCAAAATGACCTTGAGGACTTGGGGTCATGGAAGAATGGTCCCTACACATGTTGTGCATAAAAAGAATGGTCCTAGGGCCATTCTTGGATGCCCCAAGGCTATTCCAAAATGGCCTTGAGACCTTGGGGTCATGCAAGAATGGTCCTAAAGCCATTCTTGGATGCAAGAATGCCCCAAGGCTATTCCAAAATGGCCTTGAGACCTTGGGGTCATGCAAGAATGGTCCTTACACATGTGCATGGCAAGAATGGTCCTAAGGCCATTCTTGGATGCCCCATGGCCATTCCAAAATGACCTTGAGGCATTGGGGTCATGCAAGAATGGTCCTTACACCTGTTGTGCATGAAACAAATGGCCCTAGGACCATCCCAGTGAGGACTTGGGGTCATGCAAGAATGGACCTTGGACCATTTTTCCACCTATTGTGCATGAAAAGAATGGCCCTATGGGCCATTTTTGGATGCCCAGTGTCCATCCCAAAATGACCTTGAGGCCTTGGGGTCATGCAAGAATAGCCCTTAGGTCATTGTACCACCTGTTGTATATGAAAAAAATGGCCCAAGGGCCATTCTTGGAAGCCCCATGGCCATTTCGAAATGACCTTGAGGCCCAAGGGTCATACAAGAATGGTCCTTACACATGTTGTGCATGGCAAGAATGGTCCTACAGGCATTCTTGAATGCCCCATGGCCATTCCAAAATGACCTTGAGGCCTTGGGGTCACGCACGAATGGTACTTACACCTATTGTGCATGAAAAGAATGGCCCTAGGGCCATTCTTGGATGCCCCATGACCATCCCAAAATGACCTTGAGGCCTTGGAGTTATGCAAAAATTCCCCTTGGGCCATTCTTCCACCTGTTGTACATGAAATGGTGGATATTTGAGACCTTCAGTTCATGTCGGAATGGTCCTTACACCAGTTACGTATGAAAAGAATGGCCCTAGGGCCATTCTTGGATTCCCCCCATGGCCATCCCAATGACCTTGAGGCCTTGGGGTCATGCAAGAATGACCTTGAGGCCTTGGGGTCATGCAAGAATGGCCCTACGGCCATTCTTAGATGCCTCCATGGCCATCCAAAAATGACCTTAAGGCCTTGGGGTCATGAAAGAATAGTCCTAGGAACATTCTTTCACCTCCAAAATGACCTTAAGGCCTTGGGGGCATGTAACAATGGCCCTAGGGCCATTCTTCCACCTATTCTAGATGAAAAGAATGGCCCTATGGTCAGTCTTGGATGCCACCATGGGCATCCTGAAATGACCTTGAGGCCTTGGGGTCATGCAAGAATGGCCCTAGGGCCATTCTTCCACATGTTGTGAATGAAAAGAATGGCCCTATGGCCATTTTTGGATGCCCCATATCCATTCCAAAATGACCTTAAGGCCTTGGGGTCATGCAAGAATGGCCCTAGGGCCATTCTTCCACCTTTTGTGCATGAAAAGAGGCCATTCCAAAATTACCTTGAGACCTTGGGGTCATGCAAGAATGGCCTTAGGGGTCATTCTTCCACCTGTTGTGCATGAAAAGAATGTCCCCAAGTCCATTCTTGGATGTCCCCAAGTCCATTCTTGGATGTCCCATGGCCATCCCAAAAATGAACTTGAGGCCTTGGGGTCATGTAAGAATGGTCCTAGGGCCATTATTCCTCATGTTATGCATGAAAAAGAATGGCCCTAGGGCCTAGGACCCTTCTTGGATGCACCCATGGCCCCTTGGGCCATTCTTGGATGCCCCCATGGCCATTCTTGGATGCCCCCATGGCCACTATTTCATGCACTGTGATGTATTTTAAAGAAAAACAGTGGATATTTTAGGCGTTGGGGTCATGTAAGAATGGTCCTTACACCTGTTGTGCATGAACAGAATGGCCCTAGGGCCATTTTTGGATGCCCCATGGCCATCCCAAAAATGATCTTGAGGCATTGGGGTCATGCACGAATGGCCCCATGGCGATTCTTTCTCATGTTGTGCATGAAAAAGAATGGCCCTAGGGCCAATCTAGGATGCCCCCATGGCCATCCCAAAATGACCTCAAGGCCTTGGGGTCATGCAAGAATGGCCCTAGGGCCATTCTTCCACCTGTTCTACATGAAAAGAGGCCATCCTCTTAGATGCTCCATGGCCATTCCAAAATAACCTTGAGGCCTTGGGATCATGCAAGAATGGCCTTGGGGTCATTCTTCCACCTATTGTACATGAAACAAATGGCCCTAAGGCCATTCTTGGATGCCCCATGGCCATCCCAAAAATGACGTTGTGGCCTTGGGGTCATGCAAGAATGGCCCTAGGGCCATTCTTTCTCATTTTGTGCATGAAAAAGAATGGCCCTAGGACCTTTCTTGGATGCACCCATGGCCCCTTGGGATCATTCAACAATGTCTCTTGGGCCATTCTTGGATGCCCACATGGCAACTATTTCATGCACTGTGATGCATTTTTAAGTAAAACGGTGGATATATGAGGCCTTGGGGTCATATAGGAATGGTCCTTACACCTATTGTGCATGAAAATAATGGCCCTAGGGCCATTCTTGGATGCCCCATGGCCATCCCAAAAATGACTTTGAGGCCTTGGAGTCGTGCAAGAATGGCCCCAGGGCCATTCTTCCTCATGTTGTGCAGGAAAAAGAATGGCCCTAGGACCATTCTTGGATGCCCCCATGGCCACTATTTCATGCACTGTGATGCATTTTAAAGTAAAATGGTGGATATATGAGACCTTGGGGTCATGTAGGAATGGTCCATACATCTGTTGTACATGAAAAGAATGGCGCTAGGGACATTCTTGGATGCCACATGGCCATCCCAAAAATGACCTTGAGGCCTTGGGGTCATGTAAGAAATGAAACTAGGGCCATTATTCGTCATGTTGTGCATGGAAAAGAATGGCCCTAGGACCATTCTTGGATGCACCCATGGCCCCTTGGGGTCATGCAAGAATGGCCCTTGGGACATTCTTGGATGCCCCCATGGCCACTATTTGGAATGGCCCTTGGGGTCATGGCCCTTTGGGCCATTCTTGGATGCCCCCATGGCCACTATTCCGAAGAGCCTTGGGGTCATGCAAGAATGGCCCTAGGGCCATTCTTCCTCATGTTGTGCATGGAAAAGAATGGCCCTAGGACCATTCTTGGATGTGCTATGGCCATTCAAAATGACCTTGAGGCCTTTGGGTCATGGAATAATGGCCTTGCATTAAAAGAATGGTCCTAGGGCCATTCTTGGATGCCCCATGGCCATTCTAAAATGACCTTGAGGCCTTGGGGCAAGAATGGCCCTTGGGCCATTCTTCCACCTGTTGTGCATTAAAAGAGTGGCCCTTGGGCCATTCTTGGATGCCCCCCTGGCCATCCCAAAATGACCTTGAAGCCTTGGGCCATTCTTCCACCTGTTGTGCATTAAAAGAATGGCCCATAGGCCATTCTTGGATGCCTACATGGCCATCCCAAAATGACCTTGAGGCTTGGGGGTCATGCAAGAATGGCCCTTGGGCCATATTTCCACTTGTTCTGCATGAAAAGAATGGTTGTAGGGCCATTTTTGGATGCCCCGTGATCATCCCAAAATGACCTTGAGGCCTTCGGGTCATGCAAGAATGGCCCTAGGGCCATTCTTCCACATGTTGTGCATGAAAAGAATGGCCCTATGGCCATTCTTGAATGCCCCGTATCCATCCCAAAATGACCTTGAGGCCTTGAGGTCATGCAAGAATGGACCTAGGGCCATTCTTCCACATGTTGTGCATGGAAGGAGGCCATTTTTGGGAGCCCCATGGCCATTCCAAAATGACCTTGAGGGCTTGGGGTCATGCAAGAATGGCCTTTGGGGTCATTCTTCCACCTATTGTGCATGAAAAAAATGGCCCTAGGGCCATTCTTGGATGCCCCATGGCCATCCCAAAAATGACCTTGCGGCCTTGGGGTCATGCAAGAATGGCCCTAGGGCCATTCTTCCTCATGTTGTGCATGAAAAAGAATGGCCCTAGGACCATTCTTGGATGCCCGTACATGGCGACTATTTCATGCACTACTGTGATGCATTTTTAAGTTGGGAACCCATCTGCTACAAAGCTAGAGAGGACTAAGGAAATTTTATTGATGAAATTAATGTGATTGTGTGTCCTCCTATTAGAAAAAACAATATCCAAACCCAATACTCTTTAATTTTTGTCCTCATGCCCAGGATAAAATGGGATAACCTAAGCTATAGCCAACCAGATCCATAATGTATAACATACACTCTAGAAGAGTCAATAGTCTAGGGGTATTTAAAGTCTCTATGCCACTAGAAATAATTCTCTACCCCTCTAGGAAGGTATATTTGGTGTGTATGATGATGGAAGAGATGTTGTAGAGGAAGAGCTTGGATTAGTGCATCAGGATGGCCTAAGAGAACATAATTCCATGCCTTTATGGGAAGATAAAGACAACAAATTAACCTATGAAATCCAAATAGGGAGCACAAACCTAGTCCTCATGCTACCAACACCTTAGAGAGATGACAAGGAAAATTTTGAAGTACTAGACTTGAAGATCAAGACAAAATAAAAATCCACTCAACAAGGTGGGTCTTCAAGTATTCTAAGACGAAAATGATGGGTGTCGAAAGAACTCTTGAGAAGTCAAGGGTACTAATATACACAACACATAGACCTAGATATCTAAACAACGTGGGAAAGGGAACATGAATATAGTGGATATGGGAAGCCTATACCATGACAACTCGAAAGAGGAATTACCAAATTCAACCAGCACCACAAAAAGTTGTGGTGTCAATAAGAAGTCTAGAGGGGCCAAAGGATGCTAAATATGGGTTCCACACCATCTTGAGGCAAAACATAATGGGTCCACAAGCACCACATCATAAAAAATGAAGCAAGTGCTTCCCACGACTACAAAATCGCTCGGGGGTGATGTTTCCATCGGGCCATGATTTGTTGACGTGGTTCTTGCCTACAAAACGGGTGTGATTATGTTCTTTAACATGATTCTATACCATGATCGGGTGATGTGATTTCATCAGGCCATGACATGAACAGGCTTGGTTCCATTATGTGATTCCCTTATACCATGATTTTGTATGTGTCATGATTCTTTGTTGTGCTCAAATAGCATGATTACATGGCATGATTGCATGTCAAGATCAGGGTGCTAGTCATCCCAACATCTACCACATGCATGCGGACGCCTTCCATTTACGGCCCCCTATCCGTGATTTTTTGCATGTGATTGTTTTTTACCTCATTTAACCTTCACCAACAAATTATCTGTGTTTCGTGCTTGGTGCTCAAATGTCTTCCTGCACCCTTGTTTCTACTTCGCTTTGTCTGACCAGGCATGATCTCTCCATGACCTGTGCAAGATTTCATGTCTTCCATTTTATTTGTGCCATCTACTCGTGGGCACATGTACTTAAACCATTTTATTCCTCACTGTCTACATCACAAAAAATTTGTGTCACTCTTATGCAAGTTGGCTACTGCTTAAACTTTACCATCTCTATCGTTTTCCAATTAAATATAACAGCAAGTCATGAAGAACGATAACAAAATCATGCAAACGACAAGTCAACTCCATTTTTGAAGAAAAACCCAAAAATATACCTTTTTAAAAAATTTATGGAGACAAAAAACACACTTTCATGTCAAACATTTAAAAAAACCACTACTTTTGTGAAAAAATAATGCATAAAACATTACTTATATTTTACTCTAAACCCAAAAACATCCAATTGAAAAAAGAATTACAAAAGAGAAGAAACTCTTCCAATCAACTAGGAGAGTCATTGGACCTTTTTCTTAAAAATATCAATTATTTTCTGGTGCAAGTGTCAAGAAGTTTTTTAACTCAAATCCATACACAACAATTTCTATATCATGTAAATTAAGCATGTTCACACGTTGACAAATTTATATTTTCTTTCCTTTTTTACTCTGTTTTAAGCATATCTAGATCATAATTTCCCTTGAGGATGGATAAGTTTTGTACCAATACACATTTCTACAATGTGTGTTGTATTTAGCGTGTTATCAACAAACTGATAGGTGATAAAATTGACATTACTTTTAGACCCAATATAATTTGATGAATCTCTTACATGGGGCTAGTGCATTGTCCAAGAAAATAAATTTTCTTTGTATAGAAAGTTGATTCAATGGTTGAATTTAAGCATATTTTGATATTAAGATAGGTAGGTATATATATAGAGTCCATAGCCATAGAAGAGGTTTATTGAAAGCAAAGATATCTCTAGATTTAAATAGAAATCCAACGATCCAAACAGTCAAATTTTAGACGGTAGTGAGTACTATAATTTATTAGTTTACTTTATTTTGATCTAATAGTTCAATTTAGAGTTATAATCTTTGTAAAAACACAGTTTTCAGTTTATAACAGTTAGATTTTGAGCCATGAAAATGACAACAGTTGTCATTTTAAAAAATTGATGGAATTTTGGATTCCAGAATCCACTTTGTCAAAAAATTGATGGAAATTTGGATTCCAGAATCCACTTTGTTGACAAAGTGGATTCTGGAATCTAAATTTCCATCAATTTTTCAAAATGACAACTGTTGTCATTTTCATGGCTCAAAATCTAACTGTTATAAACTGAAAACTGTGTTTTTACAAAGATTATAACTCTAAATTGAACTATTAGATCAAAATAAAGTAAACTAATAAATTATAGTACCAAAATTCCATTGAGACTGACATTTCTATCGTCACATCGAAATTTCCATCTAAAAAAAGAGAAATTTTGGTCCATAAAAATGAACGAAAATTTCACTTTTATTACACGAAAAATTTAGTCTATCTCAACATTAAAAAATTTTGTCAAAAAAATCCAAATTTTCATCGCGACGGGAAAACAATATCTGTCAACAAAAATTTGAATCCATCAACAAAAAAATAAATCCGTCGATGAAAATTTCAATACGTTGACGGAAATTTGGATTCTAGAATCGAAGGGGATTCTAGAATCCAAATTTTCATTAACGGAATTTTTTATGTCAACAGAATTTTTCGATAGAATGTTTTCCATCGACAGAATTTTTTAATAGAATTTTTTTCAGCAATGACGAACTAAATTTTTCGTGTAGTAAAAGTGAAAATTTCGTTCATTATGGACCAAAATTTCTCTTTTTTCGAACGAAAATTTCACTCTCACGATAGAAACGTCAATGTGTCCGGAATTTGGATTTCAAAATCCATTTTGTCAACGAAGTGGATTCTGGAAACCAAATTTTCATCAATTTTTTAAAGCTACAACTGTTGGCATTTTCATGGCTCAAAATCTAATTGTTATAAACTAAGAACTGTGTTTTTGCAAAGACTCTAACTCTAAATCGAACTATTAGATCAAAATAAAGTAAACTAATAAATTGTAGTTCTCACTATCGTCTAAAATTCGATCGTTTTTTATCTGAATCTAGAGAAATCGTTTCTTTCAAATAAGCCTCTTCTATGGCCATGGACTCCATATACCTACTTATCTTAACATTAAATATATGCTCTAACTCAATGATTAGATGAAGTGCAATGATTGGGATGAAGTTAAAAAATTTTGGAGAAGAAAAAGTACATTTTTGTAATTCTAAGTAAAGAATGTATTATACATTACATAGACATGTGTGAATTATTAGTAGTTTTAAAGAATATTAGATCTTGTATTGACCTTCTTTTTTCCATTTTGTTATTTGACATGAAAAGTGGAAATGTTTTCACCTTTAAATTAGCAATATGTACATTTTTTAAAAGAAGTTTAAAACTATGCTTATTTTGTAAAATTTCTAAAAAAATTTCTCTTCAATGTCTCTAAAAGAGTGTAAAATTGATCAATATTTAGGTCTAGTGAAAAATCAAGACAACTTGTTCCAAACGATAACTCATGACTAGTTGTCGTTTTTTCATGACTCACTGTTCACAATTGGAATGGTCACAGCAGATAATAGTTACGTCTGTAGCTTTTGGCTTAGCTAGATCTTAGAACTTGAAGCTTGGAGTGTTTGTAATAGCCTAGAGACCCATTATATCTTCTGGCTTCGCAACATTAGTTCCTGATACAAGGAGTGTAGGGGGATTTAGGTTCAATATGACTATAGAGACCACAACAACAACCTAGCTCTACTAGGGCTAAAGAGCCAATATAGGCTCATGGGTACACGACTATGGGAACCTTGCGGCATGGGGTAGGGAGCTCTGGATTGGAGCGATAACAAAAACTAAATGATTACAAAAGAAATTTGGTATCAACAAAGCCTTCCCTTAGAACTTATAGGTGGCCTACCTCGAAACCCCATGACATCGATGAGATCCTCTTCCTTTTTGATGAATGGATAAACTTCATGATGGCCATGTAAAATGTAGTAGTTGTGATAACTCTGTGTGTGTGTGTGTGTGTGTGTGTGTGTGTGTGTGTGTGTGTGCGTGCAGATGGCTTCTGTCGATGGTGGTTGTACCCCCCGAACCTACATTTGACACAACTTGGCTCAGAAGTGTGGGATAATGAACCCCCCTATCTTGTTTTGGGAGCCTTAGTGGCGCTTCTCGTAAAGAAAAAGCACTTTGCTTTGGGGAGATATAGTGGGGGCCCTAGTGGCACTTCTCCGAACGAAAAGACACTTTTCTCCCCCACCACCGGTACTATGTCTAGTAGACCCCTAGAGTCCCTATGTCGAGGTGGTAGTGACAACCACCTACATTAACATAGATGACGATGATAATGATTTTTCAAGGAAGTGATATAATATGACGTGATGATAATGATCTTGCAAATCAAGTGATATAATATGAGACAAACATTGACCCATAAGTTACAAAGTTGTAGTAGGTGCACCATGTGAGTTGGTAAGGGTGGTGCTTAGCTACTTTTGTCTATATGCGTGAGATTCTTCAAAAGTCATTGAAGTGTATAGAATGGATATGATAAGACTTTTTCACTGTCCATGATGAAGTGAAGTTCAACAATGCTTATGTTCTCAAATATTGCATCCTCTAATATCTATGCTAAAGAATGGTAGCCAAAAACTTGATAAAATATATTCTTACATTAGATACAAATTAACCTCTAATTATTTGTTCATAATGATAGTTTGTATATTTTGCAAAATTAATCACACATATAAAAAAATACATGTGATATCTATTTTTACGTAGTGGCATGTGACAATATAAGGGCCTGGCTTATGATTTAACCAAAGACTTGCATGTAAAGCATCATATTGACGTCTCCTAAAAGTAAAAGTTTCAAACAATATCTTGTGAGGTACATTTTTTTTTATAAATAACTTTTTTTTTTGGTGAACTTATGATGCCATCTCTAGATAATTAACATAAAACTCTAGAGAGGCATGATTTTTTGCAATAAGTCTTTTACCTTTTACACATTAAGATGAAGAAGAACATCTTTCATTAGCCTTTTTACAATTTCAATATGAAACACAAAATAACATGTAACACATTAAAACATGTACCATTGGCCTTACAAAATATGCAATGTTGTGTATATGATTTTAAGTTTACTTAAAAAAAAAAGAACCTAGCAAGACAGCTTTCAATATTTCTTTCAGTATTGCTACAATGTGTGAACACCATATTAGATAATTTGGGAAAAATCCCATTCCCATTTGAAAAATGGGATCAAGGTGAACCTATCCAAGATTTTGTCAAAACCCCCTCATGTGACATATCGTTGGAAAGATATTTAAAAATAGAATCTAAATCTACAATCTCCGACAAATTTGGAGTTATTATGATCAAGATATGGCCAAAACTATATTGAAAAGTTGATTCCCAAAGTGTGAGATTTTTCCAAATTATCTAATATTGTCTTTGTGTGTTTGCATTTAGAATGACTTCTTGCTAAGAAACAAAAAAAACATTTTACTTTAATTTTATTGGTTGAAAATCGACTGATGATTTTCAAAGCCAATACAATTTAAAATGTAAATTTTGCATTCAGTATACCTTTACGTAGTAATGGAAAATGACTTATTTAATGAGCTGTCATTATTTTTATTGCTTGAAAAAAAAGGAGTTTCTGTGTGTGAAAAAAGGTGTGCACGTGTGTGTGTGTGTGAGAGTGCACACACACATGTGTGTGTGTGTGTGTGTGTGTGTGTGTGTGTGAGAGAGAGAGAGAGAGAGAGAGAGAGAGAGAGAGAGAGAGAGAGAGAGATTTAAGTACACTAATTGGAAGCCAATTTGTAGAGTGTGTTTTCTAAATGAAATTTGAAGAAATCCTTACTCATTCAAATTCTTTTTAAGGGAAAAAAAATTTATCTTAATTGTTCATGATGCTAAACAATTTAAGGAAAAAAACACAATTCATTTTAATTGTTCATGAAGTTAAACAAATTAAAAAACACCACCTTACTTTTGAATTATAATATTATTGCATTCTTAAAACTAGAATAATTTTTTTTAGAGATGACATCATTCAGCCATTTTGAACTTTCAACTAGTTGAAGGATAAGCTAAGGCTACTCTTTTAAAACACTAGCAAAAGTTGGTTTAATAAGTGTTACCATAAGATGAAGTTTACATATTCCAAAGCATGCACAAAATTAATCTCTTTCAGAATACTAGTAGATGTTGGTTTGCTAAGTGTTACCATGGGATGAAGTCCACTTACTCCAAAGCATGCACCAAAGTACATGAAGAGAGAGAGAGAGAAAGAGAGAGAGAGAGAGAGAGAGAGAGAGAGAGAGAGAGAGAGAGAGAGAGAGAGAGAGAGAGAGAGAGAGAGTTTTGAGTCAGCAGGATTTCTAATGGAGACATTTGTTGGCCTATTAAATGTCACTATGGGATGGTGACTTATTGTGCATGAAACACCAGGGATCGAAGTATTTTGCATTAATAAAATTGAAAAATTCCTAGGTTTAGGAGGTTTTAGATATAAGTACCTTAAAAAAGTTTAAATTAGTAAGAAGTGTTACCATTTGAGGAAGAAATAATCATTCTTGAGTGTAAGTTATAAGTTTTACCTATAAGTAACGTTAAAAATTTTAAATTAGTAAGGAGTATTACCATCTGAGGAAGAAATACTCATTATTGAGTGTAAGCTTGCATATTTTCTTTTTTAGTTCTTTTTCTCTAAGTCCAACAAAATAGGGAAGCCAACCACTTTTTGTCATGGTGGTTTATGGAGTCAAGGATGGACAAAGAGATGAATCCCAACCACTTATGCGACCTTATTAATTTTAAAATAAAGAAGATGGGAGAAAAACCTCTACTTCATTTAGTAAGGCACTTCAAGACTTTGTAAAGCCGTACATAAGAAGTTTAGCACTGACCAGGCAATAAATCATGGTGAACCTCTTTTTCTAGAGTTTGCTAAGTGTGAATGAAAGGCCCTAAGGTAGATATCCAAGTCGAACTACACCTAGAACCCATTGCTCCACACTATAATTAATGACTTTAATGACTAGTATAATGTTTTTGACTATAGTAGACCACATGGCACCATGGCCTAAGTGTGCTCCTTAGGGGCCACTCCAAAAACATTAGTTCAAGTTTCCCCACATGACAGGAAGTTATTAGTGGTGGAGAGGCAGTTGTCCAGTGCTTTTTCTCTCAGCATTTGCGGAACAGGCGAACTTGGTCCCACTAATAAAGACAAGTCATATCACCCGCATGGGGAGTGTACATGGGGAGGGTACTATAAAGTAGGTCTACATACATCATTTTTTCTCGATGGTGTACTTTTAGGAAGACCTACATACAGCGTTTGTTCAAAGGGCATTAAAAAATACCCTTTTATGAATTTAGACTTAATCTTTTTCTTTATAAATATACAGATTTAAAAAAAATGCCATTTAAAGCCCCATTATGTAGGTAGATTTTTGTAATTTTCTCTCAAGATCTTGGTTTAAAAAACTCCTCCTAATGATCGCACGTACTTACTTTTTTTTTCATGAGGTCTTATTCCATTCCTAGTTGCACACGGGAGTTTCACCAACTCGACTACACACACACACACCATACTAACCATACACACACATACACACACACACCAGAGTACCACGAAAGGGAGTACCACCCTTTCCAAATATTGGCCACTTTATAGGCAGTGGACAAGCCGCGGGACAAACCCCACAAGTTAGTTGCTCGATCGATTGGAGTGAACACCCTACACAACTTTGGTAGAACTGGGCGTCATATTTTTAAGTGAACCCCTCAAGCGTTTTTAGTAATGTATGTATATATTGTTTCAAATATGTACATTGGTAGCTAATAAATAGCAAACCTCTTGCAAATGTAAAACTGTAAATAAACTAAGTCAAAATAGGTCTCTTGTAAAAATCAAGTGATATCATACATTTCCCTGGCTCTGGACTCCGGCCCTTGTGACACGAGCAAAGCTGAAAAAGAGGCCGGTCGAGCATGTGAATGGCTCAGACGTCCGCACATGTTTGGTAAGCATTGAATCAAGAGAGCTTTCAAACGTCGTACACCTGTGGGCTGTACACACACGAGAAGGAAGACGTGTGGGCACGGGCCCCTTAGGCTGTCCAACACATTAGCATAGCCTAGTATTATATATTAAATTCTTAAATGATTAAGGATTTACTAACATTTTACTGTTCGGTATGCGTTGAATATGTACTCCCCTCCAGGGTCTGTGCATTCCGACATTCTTAATTACATTGCTAATCCAGATTTTGTGCCGGCTCAGCTCAACTAGTACATCATTAGTCCTTAATGGCGTGCATGATTAATGCCTTTCTGATCGCTGATCCTTAATAGGGTGGTCATTTGGGGCCGTCCAATTTCTAGATTAATCAACAATAATGATTCCTCTTTCAGTACAAATTAGCGCTTAAAATTGATTTATAGACTGTATCAATATTAAAAAAAGGCAACGTACAAGCTAGCCTGCTTACGCTATAATTGAAAATACAAGTTATCATTGACAAGCTAGCGTGCTTATAAAGCTTATATGTTATAGCTGAAATCTTCTCTATATATATCTTCTCATGCAGAATTAGATGCTTATAATATCACACATGATTGTTATTAGAAGCAATTATGCGGCAACAGCCGCTACAGCTTATAGGCTTCGCTAATCATTGGTCACCCCAGCATTATTCCTTTAATTATGATCAGGCCCGTTTTATTAGAAATACTGCTTAAATTCTATAGGTTGCAAAGACTGTGGGGGACTGCATGTACAGTCTGCAAAGACTGCAGTGACAGACTGCTAATTAATGATACTGCTGCATATATATAGTTTGCAAGGACGTCTGTGGGAGATTTGGCAAAATGGATATTTGTATGATTGCAAATTATGCAACAGGTATTGGGTTTGTGCTGGTTTTGGTGAGGATATTCTCCTTGTGCAATAATTCTGGTGGGAAGGCCAGCAGCATGTTGAGGAGCTCAACATGGCACATAAGCTCCCTGGATGGCAAGCATGTGGTGATCACAGGGGGTTCTAGTGGCATAGGCCTTGCCCTTGCCAAGGAATGCCTCTCTCAGGGGGCCTTTGTCACCCTCATGGCTAGAACCCCATCCAGGCTCTCCATGGCCTCTCAGCTCCTCACCACCACATTGAACCTCCACCCAAACAGAATACTCCTCAAGGTAGGTATCATCTTTCTCCTCGATCCTCTCTCTCTCTCTATTACTCTCTCATCACTTACACAATATTTTACACTGCACCCAGTCCCAATTCAGTTTTACTAAAGCTAATGACAGTAATTACTTCACCCTATATTGATTAATACCTTAGCTGAAGTAATCATGCAATCTGATTGAGGGGCTGTAATCAAATTACCCTTGTACTCATCATACTGAAGCTCAGGGTTTTTATCATGAGCTTAATCTGCATGCTAACGAAGGTCATGGATGTGGAATGCAGGCAGTGGATGTGAGTGATGCAAGTGCTGTAGCTGCAGCCATAGTGGAGAGTTTTGAGTGGAGGCCCATTGACATCCTCATCTGCAATGCTGGGACGAGCATTGCCGGCCTTTTCGATAGTGTAAAAGTGGAGGAGCTGGATGTGGTGACCAGGACCAACCTCTTGGGGTGTGTGTACCCAGTGCATGCTACTCTCCCCCTTATGAAGGCCAGGAGCATGCAACACCCATCTGCCATAGTTTTTATGAGTTCTCTTTCAGGCCTGGTAAGTAGCTGGTGTTGAAGCGTGATTGTGTCATCTACACAGGATTTCACCCCATCCATAAATTGTTCCCATGGAAGAGCCCCTGCACGGGCACGGCTGGGATGGTCTAGAATCTCAATGTTAAAATAAGCAGAGCGCAGTCCCCTTGGGGGTGGCCGGCTCATGGACACTAAGATGTGTAACCAGTCAAATGATGGGCAGTGGAGATTGTTGATGGGATGCAGGAGAGGGGTGCCCAGTTTACTCTTAAACTTTGATATAATAGATCAGAGAGGGGGTTCATATTTGACATTTGTAGTAGTACATGTGTGCAGGTCTTTGTGTCTGGTACAAACATGTATACACCAACAAAGTATGCCCTCAGAGGACTTGCTGAACTGCTGAGGTTTGAGCTGATGCCACACAACATCAAAGTAAACCTGGTATGTCCAGGTTTCACAGAGACACCAATGCTTAATGAAGGTAAAAAAAACCCTATTACTATAATGAGAACCCTTTCTTAAAGCTCTTCCTTAATTAAGATAGATCCATATTGCTAAGTAAGTGCTTGACTATAAGCCAAGGCCAATAAGTGCAATTGTAGAGCTGACTCCTGCTCTTTCTTTTGTTTTCTTTGCATTTCTAATTCTAGCTGACAAAGCTGCAACCCTGAACAAGATCACCTTCTATGACAGAGCCCATGCGGAGTCGGCAGAGGAGGTAGCAGCAAAGACGATGGAAGGGGTGAGGAGGGGAGACTTTCTGATCACTACAAGCATGAATGGGTTTTTGGTGGGCGTGCTGGGAAGGGGGTATGTGCCTGCTGAATCTCTAGCACGGGCCCTCCTCGAGCTCCTCCTGCTTGTCCCCGCCAGATTAAGTAGCTTTGTATGGATGGCGTATGCCAAGGCTGTCATAGGAAAGAAGAAGCAGCAGCAGCAGGAAGCGGACGCATTCAGAAGAACCTGCTCAGCTCAGGATTAGATCGCATCCTCACACAAGGCCATGTAACTACCACCCCCAATTAAATATTAACCTTACATTATTAAACATTAAAAATATAAGAAGGGGCGCTCTCTTTGTAATTAAATCGGGCAATGAAATACACTTCTCTTTTACACATCAACTTTCTTGGGTTTTTTTCCTTGTGCCTTAGTTGTCCATGGTTAATATAATATGTATAGAGAGAGAGAGAGAAAGAGAGAGAAATAAAACTGTGTATAATAGTACAAACTCCCAGCACTTCAACCCCTCAAATTGGGTTAACTTTCATGCTAGTCACAGTTTGTATATCTTGACTCTGTTGGTTCTATGTCTGAGCATAGTTTTACAGCAGTGTTGTTGAATGAAACTTAACAAGTCTCACAACAACACAACTTCACAAGCATAGCTCAACATGATTGAGCTGTGCTTGTGAAGTTGTGTTGTTGTGAGACTAGTTAAGTAATGATTGAGCTTATCTCAACATGATTGAGCTTATCTAGTGCTCTAAGGACTATCCAATAAAAGATGAGCATAAATTACATCCTCCCTTTTCCCAGTAATGTGTTAGTTTGCATGGGGCACTGTTGTCACGATTCCCAGTTTTTGACATGCTATCAATTAGAAATCTAGCACTTTAGACATATACTCTTGGACATAAATCACAATCTTGGCCTTGACCTATTGATTCAAATTCACCAATCGTTGATGGCTCCCTATAATTGGTGTTTCTCTAAAATTCAACCCTAAATTATCCACTTTATGATTTGATGGGGCCCAATGATTTGGTTTGGGGTGGACATGTGTAAGATTGGCTTTGGTCCCTCGTTGAGAATACTGAAGCAGACTATAAATTCAACAATACATATCCTATATACCGATTGAGATGAACGTGATGTGTAAGATGAGCTTTGGTCCCTTATTTTGACAATAATGAATCAGACTATAAACTATATATCGGGAGATCTTGTTATAAAGATGGAGAGTGTTCATTACCTAGGAGATAAACAATTTTAAGTGGTTATAATCCTTTCTACTTCGAAGGTGATTTAGGAATTTGTCAAATCGACATATGAACATGTATACATACCTTGCTAGTGCAACATTTATGCGAGAATTCAACTTTAAAGGGGCCTTTGCTTAACATCATCCCTGTAGCCAACCATGAGCATTTCAAATGAACTTTTAAAATGAAAACCGAAAACATGATCTATATTTATTTTGACCTTGTAACCTCTGTGGGGATGCCCATTATTTTATTTCTGAATATTCTATTTTGAATGTGCCTTTTATATCATCTACCATGATTAATATATTTAATCAAGATGTGTGCATTGGTAGGATGTCTACTAGGATTAATGTGTTTAATTTACAGTGTACATTGGTATGATATGGTTAGGATTCATGTGTTTTATCATCTGTGTGTATTGACTAATATTATTTTGCAGCGAAAATAGTAACACTTTTATTACTAGAAGGATACGAAGATGTCGGGCCTATTTTACTGTTAGAAACGGTGCTATTTTCACTACAACAGGATTGCTGCCCGCAGAGAAAATAATAGCGAAAAAACGATGCTGATCAGCGAAATAACGCTACTAAGCAACGAAAATAAACCTAGAAAAAAAGGTTGGGGCAAACTGGGGGGAGTTCTCATAAAACTCCCTAGTCTACCCCAACTCTAAATAAAAGTTATCTATCCAGCCTTTATGAGCTTCATGAAGCTACCGGCATGCCTAGTGTATGTTGGTAGCTCTTGATGCATGTCGATAATTACCAGCATACATTAGAAGCAACCCACATGCCTAGGTAGCACCCGACATGCATTGGGTGCTCCCGGTGCATGTCGATAGTTATCGACATGCATTGGAAGCTACTAGCATGCCTAGGTAGCACCCGACATGCATTGGGTGCTCTCGGTGATGCCCGTAGCTACCAGAAAACTTAGGTAGCACCCCACATAATCTATTCACCTCATATTCTCATCTCTTCTATTCACATCACATCCATCCATCCATTCATTCACATATCTGATTCACATCATCTATCTGATTCACATCTATTCACCTTATATTCTCATCACTTCTATTCACATCACATCCATCCATCCAATCATCATCTATCTGATTCACATCTTATCTCATCACATCTATTCACCTCATATTCTCATCACATCTATTCACCTCATATTCTCATCACATCTATTCACCTCATATTCTCTGTTGAGAAAACATGGTGCTCATGCTAGATCAAGTGTGTGGAGAGGAGAGACTCACAAAATACAAGAATAATATCTTGCTTATTAAGTTGCTTATACATACAACTAGGCCTTGCTCTCATACAAAATGCCTCATGGCCTCACCTTTAAATAGGTGAACAAGTGGACCTCAAGCCCATTCACACTCACACCCTTCTCTCACCCTGCTACATAACCTTAGTCTCTTAATACCCCCCCTCAATACCAACTATGAAAGAATGGAATAGGTGGTATTGGACATAAGATGCCTTTATAACATTAGGCGTACAAGGCTTGAATATAGGTGTGGTTATCTAGGATTTACAAAAGAGTTCCTAGAGCCTTAGAGGCTAATACAATGTTGCCATCTAAGTCTTTATTTGTTGTCGACGATGAAAATGTACACCTCAATGATGGTGCACCCCAGTCTTTGTGTTTGCTTGGCTTCTTGTAGATGACATGCTTAGGAGATACATGCCATTGCTTCCACCATATGCTTTCCACCTTGACCATTCTCACACAATGATCAAAAGCAGGCTGCCACCCTTGCTTTAATGGTTTGCTTTTAGATGGTCCTCCAACATGCTTTATGCTTCCTTGAATGATATATCTCCTCCATGAGTAATGAGGTAGATTTAAATAGGGAAGGGAAAGGGAGGGTCTTACCACTTGCCTTATGGATTGGTCAAGGGCAGTGTCTACTCCACAATTACAATAGCTTTTATGCATGTTGGATAAATGATATCCTTTAGGGTTTGAAGTTACAAGCTTAATGATTAATTGGTTGAGGTAAATACTCAAACAAATAAGGTTTATCATCTTTGGCTCAAGAAGGAGAGGACATGGCTCATAATGTTGCCAATGCCTCTTACGAAAGTACTGCCAAAAGATGCTTAAAATCATGACAACCAACAAGGTAGAGCATTTAGGGATTCTATGCTCAACCTTACAACTCATCTTATACGATGAAAATGCATAATATGCAGCGGAATAAAGTGCCTTGGGCTTGGAAGGTGAGAACATATGGCTTATGGCATGCCTATGCCTCTTACAAACAAGGGCCTCAAGGGTAATACACATAAACATTAAAGATGAGCACTTAATGTACATGTGCCCAACTTTAAGAACACTCAAAAATCTGAGTTTCATGATAAAAAACCAGAATTCTTCAACCTCTTTAGCTTATGAGATGAAGACAATTGGTTCATGGTTGCACCATTTCTTTTTGGAAGAAGCGGTTTGAAGACTTGAATGTGGCACTTATGGTGTGTGCCCGACCTCCATGTTGATGAAGAAGAGCCTTCTTAATGTAAATGACCTCCTCCTTTGATGGTTAAAACCACCTTAGTGTTAAGCAACACTTTGGTTGATGATTAATATCACCATGAGTGTGTATAAAACACAATTAGTACTAAAAAGCATATTTTTAATGTAAAATAACACTTATTTTGGTGATTAGTTCACCATTAGTGTTTAATAACACTATTAGTGTTTAAGAACTCTTTATAATAACCTCCCTTTGCTGGATTAACCGAATAATTAGTGTTAAACAATACAATTAGTGCTTAAAAGCACACTTTGAATCACTTTGAAAGCTTAAAAATTGATGTTGATGTTGAAGCTTGTTGAGCATGAGGCTTATGGCTTATGGCTATCTCATGTGGATGGGGGCTCTTCAAAATCAAGAAAGAGATCAGCTACAAGCATTCACAACACCATTTGAGTGATTAAAGCAAGGGGGTGATGATATGAGCAAGAAAAACCTCCAAAATGAAGCTTTAATGGAGAGCTTGAAGTTGAAAATGAACCCCCGCCTGATCTTTTGCTTCCAGACGACGAATGCGTAGGCAATTGAAGCTCAAAATAGAGCTGTGGCTACTCCACTAATTGGGCTACAATAGCCCTAAGAGCCCATCTCTAATGGTGGTCTACAGCCGGGCTATGGCTGTACGACCAGCAAGCGAAACAGAAAACAGAAAGCGGCGCACTCAGAAGCAAATGCCGCAGCAGCGTCGGATTAATCGAGGAGATTGACTGTACAAAATCATCCGCTCAGAGGTTCTCTTCATTTCCTTAGCTGAGATCTCCCCACGATGTTGCCTCTACAAGCTAGTAGAAGGTCTCTAATGGAAGAGGATTGAGCTCCACACAAGAAGGATAAGCAAAAAATGGATATTTTTGACCTAATCTACACCACAAGTGGTTCAAATCACCTAAGCTCTAGATACCATGTTGAGAAAACGTGGTGCTCATGCTAGATCAAGTGTGTGAAGAGGAGAGACTCACAAAATACAAGAATAATATCTTGCTTATTAAGTTGCTTATACATACAACTAGGCCTTGCTCTCATACAAAATGCCTCATGGCCTCACCTTTAAATAGGTGAACAAGTGGACCTCAAGTCCATTCACACTCACACCCTTCTCTCACCCTTCTACATAACCTTAGTCTCTTAATATTCTCATCACTTCTATTCACATCACATCCATCCATCCAATCATCATCTATCTGATTCACATCTTATCTCATCACATCTATTCACCTCACATCTCATCATCTCTATTCACATCACACCCATCCATCCAATCATCTATCTGTTTCACATCTTATCTCATCACCTCTATCTCACATCTCATCACCTCTATTCACATCACACCCATCCATCCAATCATCTATCTGTTTCACATCTTATCTCATCACATCTATTCACCTCTATTCACATCACACCCATCCATCCAATCATCTATCTGTTTCACATCTTATCTCATCACATGTATTCACCACACATCTCATCACCTCTATTCACATCACACCCATCCATCCAATCATCTATCTGATTCACATCTTATCTCATCACATCTATTCACCTCACATCTCATCACCTCTATTCACATCACACCCATCCATCCAATCATCTATCTGATTCACATCTATTCACCTCACATCACTTCTATTCATAGAATTTAAGAAAATTCTAATTTTTGATATAAAGATTCTTTATGCATCTATTTATGCATAATTCAATTTTAAGAAAAATAACACTTTTGAAATAAAAATAAATCCTTTATGCAACTTTCCATGCATAAATTTAATTTTAATGAGAATAACACTTTTGAAATAAAAATAAATCCTTTATGCATCTTTCTATGCATAAATTCAATTTTAATGAGAATAACACTTTTGAAATAAAATTAAATCTTTTATGCATATTTCTATGCATAAATTCAATTTTAATGAGAATAAAACTTTTGATATAAAAATAAATCTTTTAGAATGCACAAAACGGAGGGGATTACTCTTTTAGAATAACCTAATGATAAACTTTAGTTCTACAAAATTTAAGAAAATTTTACCATAACCTCCTTTGTATGGCTGACCATTTCTCAATTTTTACATTGATGTTAGATTAAAAAAATAATCCCAATTTGAAGTAAAGTACTCTAATTTACTCAATTTTCACTTTCTAAAGAGTAAACAATAAGAAAAGTTTAATTAACTTATTTGTTACTCATTTTAGGAAAAAGAAAGGCTGAATTCTTAATGAAGAGAAGGGGGTGGCCTTTTCATCAAGGCATAACATCCATATTCACATCAAAAAAGCAAGAAATCACAAAACCATAAATTAGAATTTTAAAAAAAAAGTAGAATTATTAACTTACATAGAGTTTTGTGAGCTTTCCTTTGGCTTGAGGGATTGAGGGTTCTACTCTTGTTTGGATCAAGAGTGGCCACCAATTCTTTGTAGAGGATTTAGTCAAAAACAATTGAATTATCAAGTGAATTCAATGTTTTTGGCTCTGGGGAGGAGTAAAGTAACAGTGCATAAATACTATTAACCTTTTACAAAGGGGGAGGCTTCTATTTATAGGAAAAAATGAGTCTCTAACCAAGCAAACTGATTCTAGAATTTTCCAGATCAGTTTGGTCAATTTTTAACCATTTTTATGTCAATTTAGCTTACTTTTTGGATCTAGTTGAAACAGGAGAGAGGAGAGATGAAATATCTCATTATTTATGAGTTTAAAACTCCTCCACGCATGTGAAATAGGTGTCTCCTTCATGAGGGGAAATCCCCACACTGAGGTGTCAAAATGCATCATTTCCTCTAAATATCTCTTCTTTTTTAACTAATAACCTTGTCCTTAGTCAACTCTTCATCTTATGTGAGTATTTACTCATTTTTGGGAGATTTTCTTTTATTCTTCAATTTATCTCCTCCCTACATTTGGATTAATCTTATTGGTCCATAAGAACCTTAATTGGAGCATAATTCAAATTTTTTTGAAAATCTGGACCCTTAGGCTAAGGTCCTTTTTAACTATTTTCAATTAATTCCAATTGCACATTGGAAAGTTCTTTTTGAATTTCTGTTTCAAGGGAAACCATTTTAGACACTAGGAGGATTTTTATATCCAAAAATATCTCAATTTTGAATTACCTCTCCCTAAGATATTTTCTCTCTCAAGGCCAAAATAGGGTAAAACAGGATCTTTCTTTTATTTCAGAGAGGGAAATAATTATAAGATCAGAAGGGGAGTTTCTTACACCTGCACACCTCAAAAGCTGGAGGGAGGAATCTTACAATAGGCATGCTAGTAGTTTCCAATGTATGCCGGTAACTATCAACATCATGCACCAGGAGCACCCAAAACATGCCGGGTGGTACCTAGGCATGCCGGTAGCTTGCCATGCATGCCGGTAGATACTGACATACACTGGGAGCATCCAATGTACGCCAAAAGTGCTACCTATGCATGCCGGATGCTTCTACTGCATGCCAGTAACTACAGACATACATCGAGAGCTCCCAATGCATACTAAGTGCTACCTAGGTATGCCAGTAACTACCAACATACACCAGGAGATCCCAATGCATACCGAGTGCTACCTAAGAAACTCCTGACATGCACTCGAAGCTCCCAATGCATGCTAGGTGATACGTAAGTATGTCGGTAGCTACCGACATGCACTGGGAGCTCCCAATGCATGTTAGGTGCTACCTAAGTATGCCGGTAGCTACTAGCATGCACCAAGATCTCCCAATGTATGTCGGGTGCTACCTAGGCATGCCGATAGCCTCCAATGCATGTCGATAAGTATTGGCATGCACCGAAAGATACTGGCATGCATCAAGATTACCGGTGTTTTCAAGCATGCTCTACAAGCTGGTGAAGACAGAATTCAGCTTCATCAAGTCTACAGTGAGATCAAAGCTCTTCATCAAATCTGCAGGTGACTTTGGTAAAATAGAGATTAAGCTTTCAATATTTGGTCAAATCTTGTGTTTATTGGCTTAATCCTCTACTAAACTCATTGCTATTGATGGCTTTGAAAGCATTTCAGCTCATTTGAAGTCTAAGGCACCAGATCTGGACTCCCCGCATACTCTGTTTTTTGCACACAAAACAGTGGATTAATTTGCTAATCAATGATTAATCAGTACTAATCACTATATTTTGGTGCAATTGAGGGTTCAAATTAACCATTAGGTATCTGATACAGATCCCTATAATTTCAGATTGCAATTCGGAGTTGGTTTGATACTCCAACCATTCCGTACAAATTGGTTACCCTTGATTTAATGTAATTTCTGGAAAAATTATGCTGATAAATTTGTGATAATCATCATTTTGCATTTAACCCTTGGTTAATGCCTGTAAATCTCAATCAAAATCAAGATTATTCATAGCCAGAGTTGCATTTGGGAATGTGCATGAGAATGAATGCTATACGCATTATGTATTGGGCACATTGCATCAGTGTAAATATGGGATCAGACACTGCCCTTGTCCAAAATAAGGCAAGAGGTAAGACCTCCCGCATAAATTTGGGTTTGCATTGCATAATGACAAAAGATAAACATCAAAAGCCCAAAGGAACTGTCAGCAAAACATTGAAACATGTTGCTCACATGGAGCAAAAAGACCTGAATGGACGAGCTCATGGCCCCAGCCATGAAAGAAGAAGAATATCTCTTTCCAAGAGGAAGATCCACACCAAGAAAATCTAAAGGAAGCATTGAAGGAAGACATGGACACGAGAAGAGAAGCTGCCACGACAAGAAGACTGAAGACAAGAGAAAATGTGAGCTCCAAAGAGTGAGGAGCCATGTGAAAATCTCCGGAGAGAGAGAGAGAGAGAGAGAGACCCCACAACCCAATGTAACCTGCCCCAACAAAGTAAAACCACCTCTGAGCCACCAATGATGTAGGCCACGTGGTAGATGTATGTGTGAGCACTTTAGTCAAGGTCGCGGGCACTTATAATAGCCTTGGACACATAGAGAGAGAGAGTGTCAAGGACTATGGAGTTTAGGGACTTGAGGCATTGGTCGCGGACTGTCAAGTAAGAAAGAAACTTGATACAGGGTCTAGGTGTGCTAAGATAACTTGAGGGGAGGTGTAGGCACTAGTCGCGGACTATCAGTAACGGGAGGCAAACTTGGTATAGGGTCTAGGCGTACTAGGAGTATGCACTTGAGGGGAGGTGTGTTGAAAATACAAGTGAATAGAGTGTGTACGGGAACAAGCCCTTGGTTAGAGGCTGTAAAAGAGAATGAGTAAATGTGAAAGAACCTGTGAAAAGGTGAGAAGAATCTACTGGGAGAGAATAAAGGGTAGCATGAGAAGATTTAGGAAGTGTGGAGATATTCTGGGAGATATTCTAGGAAAAGTAAAGAGGTGGAGTGAATCATGGAGAAATCAATGGGATTTGATGCTTGATGTAAACTCTATAAATTGAGGCATTGCCCTAATGAGAATTTGTTAGTTTTTGAGTATCCATGCCTACGTTAATCTATTTGTTAATTACCCACTAATTACATATTAATTATTTGCTAATCACTCTGTTAATCATTAGGGCCAAAAACGTCTCAAAATGGGCTGTGTAAGGAATTTCGCTAACTTGCTAATTAGTAGAATGTTGACGGTCAAAACGGCTCCAAATTTAGCCGTTTTGGGTATTTAAAGCGTATCTATCTGATTGAATACGTATCTAAGTGCATATTTTAAAATCTAAAAAAATATATCGTTTTCATGCTACTCTTTAATGGCTCGTCTTGAAATTTGTCCTCTTTTAGTGACTACGCGGCAAAATGACCATTCTCTCCAAACGCGCTCTTATTCATTCTCCAAAAAAATCACTCCTCTGCTTCTCTAAAAATTTCACAAGCTACATCTCATTCTCATTCTTCTGTGTCTCTCATGATCTAATAGCTCTGCTTATATTTTTTGCTCGGTTAGTAATGAGTGATACATCTAATCGTAAGTTTTATTTGAATATCAAGCTCAACCAAGAGTATGCAACTACACGGAGTGTCTACCAAAGATCCCTTTCATGTGCAAATGAAGCTCAACATCTTCGCAACGAAGGAAAGAAGCATATTGACCTATGGACAGATGGAAGTCTATATCCACCGGATCCCAAAACAGGAAGGTATCCTTCTTTTCACACACCACATGATTTGATTAGATTTGTTGGTGATGGGGAGGATGGCTTACTTGGTTATAGTTCAAGACTATCTCAATCACATATTAATTATGCAGAATATACTACATATCTTCAAAATACTTCATCTTTGAATGCAACAAAAATTATAGAACTTGAAAACAAAATAGTGTCTTTGAAACAAGAAAATGATCAATTGAAAACCTTAAAAGAAACTCCAATAGGATTAAGAGCACGAGTAAAACGAATGCGGGATGTAGTTAACTTAACAGAGAGATCTGGACAAAGAAAAAAAAGGTTAAAACTTGTAAGAGATCATGTTACTAACCTTCTAGGATTTGACATGTCTAATGCTCAGGAAAGGGTAAGATTTTTGAATGAGCTTATGAATAGGTCGGATATCTTGAAACTTTTAGAACTTCCTGAAAATCAAACTAAAAAAAAACTGGTCTTTCAACATCTATTAAAAGATATGGACTTATTAGTCCAGCCTTCCCAAATGCAAGAAGTTTGTGACACAGTGGGAGTGAGTAGAAAGGGATACAGAGCCATCTCTAAAACCTGGTTCAGGGTCCTTAAGTATTACAAAATCAAAGCTTTTGGGTTGCCTAGACCTCACAATGTTGGAAAATATAGAACTCTGTTAAATGAGGAAATTTCTAAACATTTCGGAGAGTATTTCCATATTGAGGGAACAATGCCATATGAGAGACAAAAAAAAAATCATCTTTTGAATACAACGTTTATAATAATATTTGGATGAACATTAGAAAAGTCCAATCTTTTATGGTGAGATATTACAACATAAGAGAAATAGATTGTGAAGGAAAACTTGTATTTGTTTTAAAATTAGATGAAGCTCAAATCCAAAAATGTCAAAAAATGGAAAGAATATCTATATCCCTAATGAATAAAGCATTGGACTATAGTCAAGGTAAGCTTGATTCTCCATACCACAAAACTCAATCAGAAATGGAGCTATGGTGGATTGGATCAGCTCAGGTACCAGTAGAGAGTCTTGAAACATTAAAGTGGCTCTTCTAAAAAACAGACATTCCTTCAGTTATTCAGAGCCAAAATACAGGTGAACACCTTCATGTTGACGACATAGGTGATTTCATTGTGGAATGGCATTTGAGTGCCGACCTCAAGGCGTTGGAGTGTATGTTTGGTGTATGTGGAGGAGCAAATACCAAATATCCATGTCTTTATTGCATGGCAAGCACAGGGACAAGAGAATGGCCTGCAGAAAATGAGATTGGAAAACCACCATCCAGAAATAATGTGAATGTTGTCGATTATCCAACTTCTATTAAAATATGGGATCTAATTCTACCAATACATTTGAAAAATGTGCATATATGTACATTGCATGCAGAGATAAGAATCTTGGACAAATTGCTCAGACTTCATCTGGACTATGCATATTCTATTAAGCCGACTAAACTTGCAGATGAGTGCATAGAAAAGTGCGAAGCCTTGCTCTCTGAAATGGGTTTTCATGGTGGGGAAGTGCATCTTAAAAAAGATCCTGTTCTTTCTGGAGGTACAGGTGATGTTCTGCAAGATGTTTCAATGGGAGGAGCAAAAGCGAGAAGATTTTTGAGCAACCACGACACCAAACAAGTCAACGCAATGTGGAACTGTTGGAAACAGCTATGTGTCATCACCACAAATGTCAAAAGTAGACCAGATGTAGCCAACAAACGTATGGAAGTTTGGAAAAAACTCGACAATTTTTTCAAGGTCCTTAGACGACAAGTTGGTTCAAATACTTATGCAGATGATTTCAAAAACGCAATAAAGCTTTTGATCAAAGCTATCATAGATGCCTGGGGAGAAAAAGACATAACTTATTACTTGGTGAGTATTCAGACTTATCAAAACAGTTATAAATTGGTGTGTCCAGACTTGTTACTTGTAATTTCTTAAATGTACTAACAAAAATTGTCTTTGTAGCATATTCTTTACTTGCATGGACCATATTTTGCTACAGAAGGACCACTTGCAACATGGAATACACAAGGAATGGAAAAGTCTCATTATCAAGCGAGAACTTCCTTTTTTAGATGTACCCGAAGAGGAGGAGGTGGACAAAGAAGAAGCAATGCACTAAACGAATTATTCAGTTGGTTCTACAGGAGGCAATTACAAAGGATGAGATCAAAGACCCAGCAATCTGAAACTACACCAACACCTCAAGAAAGAGACTAATGACTACTAACACATTTGTACCTCTAACAAAATATTTGCTGAAATAAAATCGGTACTTGCAAAATATTGTGTACATTAGTATTTGATTCTCTTGGGACTACTTGGCATGTCACCTCTGTATCTCAAAAATTTTCTCCTTCTATAACCTCCAAGAAGATTGATATCTGACACCTCAGCTGCAGCTGCATAGCTAGAGTAGCAAAGAAAGTATCCTGCTCTTGAGGCATTGAAACCTGCAACATATCCAAAGATTCTAAGAGCAGCAGCTCTCTCCAGAAGCAAAACCTTGTTAGCATTTATTTGAAGGGGAGTATATCCCATGAACCTTAACAACACCTTCAAGGCAAATATTGGCAACTCAGCATCTTCAGAGAAGTTCATGTGGAATGCACAGAACACAGCCTTATCCAATGTAGGCAAGTAGTGCATGAGAGCAGATGAAGGCCTTCTTGACCTAGTTTCTGTAGATTTCACTCTGCTGCCTCTAGCTCTTCCCAGAAAATCATCCTTATCAAGCAATTCAATCTGCAAGACAAAAACCTCAATTAAAAAAAATTACAATCACAATAACATTTAACAAAAGAATAATGGAAGCTACCTTCTGCAACTCATCCTCAATTACTACTTTGTCTTTCATCAAGTTGCATGAGCCAACCCTTTCCACTTTATTAGACTCTGCCTGAAGCTTGAAATCTCTGCCAAAAGACTCAATACCTAACTCAATAAGCCTGTTCTCAAAATCCTCATCACTCAAGGAAGGTTTCCCCTCTTCCATTTTTTTAAGGCACAAGGCAAGTGCATCATGAGCAGGGATAAATGAGTTGTCAGATGTTTGCAAATCAAGTGCCAAAAACTCTTCCTTTGGCTCTTCTTCTGTATCAATAAAGTCTTTGGCCACTTCACAAGCTTCTGAAATTGCTGCAATACATAGTCTTCTCTGATATTGAAAATACATTGAAGATAGGAAAGAGGAATAAAATCTTTCTCATTGATATAGAAGAAAGGAAGGTTTGGAAGAGTAACAGAGGATTCAGATATGCTTGCTTCCTCTGAGGGCTCTTCAGTAATAGTGGAAGCCCTAAATTCTGCAACATCAAGATTGGCACTTTCTCTCTCCTCAGCTTGAACATCAATTTCTTCCTCTTCTAAAATCTCACATTTCTCTAACTTTGAAACTGTGGTGACATTTAAGTTTTCTTCCTCATTCTCTGCATAAATTTCTGGTTGTTGCTCTTTATCCTGTATTTCTGCTTTCAAAAATAGGAAGAAAAGAAAGGAGACATCCTTGGGGACAAGGTTGCAATGCTTTTTATGGATTGGACAAGAAATAAATGAAGGGCATGTGAAAGAGGTTCTATTTGAAAATCTACTGAACCTCTTTGTTACTTTGGCTTTCTCCACAGATAGCTGTGTAAAATCTGTAAGGTGACAAAAATCATGGTCTCCGATACGAAAACAATGAGCTTGAATTGACATTTCAAATTGCTTGTACTCATCTTCAAGAATGTCCTTTAGCTTCAACAAAACATCTGAAAGAGAAAACCTTGGATTGAAAATCTCCACTGCATCAACGTATATCTTCATATCATGACCATCTTGCAAAATAGCATTCAAGAGTTTCTCACTTGGGCTTTCTTCAACAAGTTCATGTCGACCCGCAACACCTTTACTCATTGAGATATTTGAGAAAAATGCCAGAAAAATTCTGATGAGCCAGAACGAAGCGAAAATGAAAGGTCCAAAAAAATTGGAATGCCTCTATCGCTTGGTGCGGGCTTTGATAATTCCAAGGGCTGGAAATAAATTTTGAGTTTTGTAAAATAAGGCTAGGAAGAGAATACGGTGCACAGCTTGATTTGACGCAAATAAGTGGTCCAAAACTGGGGAAAAAAATTGAAAGTGAGTTTTGAAAAATATATGTTGCGTGATTAAAACACATTAAATAGTGACCGTTGATGCCACGTGGCAATAATGATTATATGACACGTGTACCCAACGGTACTTTGTACGACATATCCGAGGTATAAAAGTTAATTTTGTTGAAAATATTCATATTTTTCTCCGACACTGTATCAAGCGAAAGCAAGCTACCTTTTATTTCCCAAACCTACTTTTCCCATATCAAGCGATTTCACAATTCCCTGCCCGAATCAAGCGATTACGCTCATCTGAGATCCTCGGATTTTCCTCATCGCTTCGTTCGGGACTTCTACTTTTCTTTATTTCCTGCCCGGATCAAGCGATTACACTCATCCGAGATTCTTGGATTCTCCTCATCGCTTCGTTCGGGACTTCTACTTTTTTTTATTTCCTGCCCGAATTAAGCGATTATCACTTTCCATTATCTTTGGATTCGCTCTATCGCTTCATTCGGGCTACCTCATTTCTTTGTCCTATTATACAAATCGCTTCATCTGGTCTTTTTTTTAAAGCTTCAATGGCAAGGACAAAGCAGACTGCAAGGAAAGTCTACCCACCATTGGAGACTGAAAAAGCTAAAGACAAGCCAGGACCTTCCAAACAAGAAAAGCCTCTTCCAAAGCCTCGTGCGAGGGCGACAGCAAGAAAGAGATTGAATTATCAGGTGAAGTCCCTAAGAGAGATAAGAGCAGCACAGAAATCTACAAGTCTTCTCATCCCTCGACTGCCATTTACTCGGGTTGTCAGGGACATATCAGAAAGGTTAGTTGGCAAAATGAGAAACACAAATCTTCAGAAAGTTCGATGGGAGACCCAGGCCCTCATGTGTCTTCAAGAGGCTGCTGAAGATTTTTTAATCGACTTTATGAATGATGGCTACATTGCTGCTGCATTTGCTCATAGGATCACTCTTATGAGCAAAGATTTTGTGCTTGTGTCCAGACTTAGATATAAGTTTGACAAAGCTTTGGAGCCTATTCCAAGTCAAGATATGAGAGCTTTTGAAATTCTTAATATCCCTCCAACAAGGCAACCCAAGCAATCTGTTGTTCTTGAAGATATTTCTCATTCTTATGATACAAGAAAAGCTCAGGATATCAAAGAAGAAGTTGAAAAAGAGAGAGAGCAGGAGAAGATTTCAGAGGATGCCATTCTTTCTCAGCAAGCTGAAATTCTCCATTCATCCAATTCAGAGCTTTATCAGAATGTGACAGGTCAAATGATAGTAGATGTGTCCATGCATGGAGAGGATGAGGTGTATTGTGACATTGCCCCTGAGGACACAAGCATGCTTGTGAATCACAATATTGAGATATCTGACACAGTCCTCTTCATCTGTCTGAGGTTTGTGTGGATTTGCTTTTGTTTTCTTGATGAATTTCTCAGACTCCATATTTTGTTGACATGTTTTGTTTGTGTCTCCAGATGTCTTATGAGGGATCTTCATGAATCAATGGCTGTGCAAGTGACAATTCTTGATCCCCTTGTTACACAGTGCCTTTTCAATAGGCAAGGGGATCTTGCAAGTTTTCTCAAAAACTTTGATATGCTTACCTGCAATTATATTGTGTACCCTTATGTTGAAGTGTAAGACTCATACTCAATTACCTTTTGCCTATTATAGACATGACAGTATTCATAACTAATTTCAGTATTCATATTATCACAGAGGCCATTGGAGTCTTATTATCTTCAATCTATTGGATAGAGATGTGATCTTTATGAACTCTTTGGCATCCATCCATGGGAGAAGTAAAATGTAAGAATCAACTTTTCCATGGGTTGACCCTCAAATTTCTTGTATGATTTCAATTATTTGGTTGACCCTCAAAATTTTATGTTTGCAGTGCTGCCAAACTTATCTTGAGTTTTCTAGCTTCTACCTATGTAGACTACAAACTTGAAGATTTTAAGTACTTCAATCAGGAAGTTCCCTTGCAGAAAGACTCAACATCTTGTGGATGGATGGTTCTTGCTAATGCTTGGAGATTTCTTGAGTCAAGATTTAGAATGACAACACTTCCTGTAAGTTCATGAATGAAACCATTGATTGATTTAGTGAATACATTTAGTGACCTGTTTTCTTACTTTCTTATTTTCTTTTGTCTTAGTTGCATGAGTATCCAGATTCTTGGGTAAGTTGGGTAAGGGAGAAGGCAGTGTCCATGGTTTTGAGCAGATCCATCAATCCATATGATCCTGATTCTCCCTTTCCACCTAATAAAGGAGCCAAGGATACAACTTCAAAGAAAAGGAAAAGGGAGAAGAAGGAAAGCAAAGACAATGATGACTCATTCAAGAAGGAAAAGACCTCTGCCAAAGAGAAGAAGAAGAGAAAGAAGAGCCCTACTAAGAGCAGATCTTCCAAGGGGAAAAAGAGCCATTCTAAAGAGAAGAGCCATTCTAAAGGAAAGATCCCTCAGGCTATAGAGAAGATCCCTACCCCTCCTGCTAAAGAGAAGAGCCCTAGCCCACTTGCTAAAGAGAAGACCCCTAGCCCTCCTGCCAAAGAGATGAGCTCTTCACCAGCTCAAGGGAAGACACCTATCAAAGAGAAAATCCCTAGTCCTCCTACCAAAGAGAAGAGCTCTTCTCCAGCTCAAGAGAAGACACCCATCAAAGAGAAGACCCCTGTCAAAGAGAGGAGTGCTACTAAAGGTCTTCCTTTTCACTCACCAGTGAAATTTAAAATTCAGAAGCTTCGTTTGTCCAACAAAGGTAGTAAGAGGGCAAATGTTGGCTCTCCATTAAATTTCTTGTTCATGTTCCCCAAGAAGACTGCCAAGTCTCCAAGGCCAACCTCCAAAGAACCTTCTCCAAAACCAGACCCCACTGCCAAATCTCCCTCGCCAACACGTGAAGGTCTCAGAGAGGAGCCCAACTTACCACCATTAGGGGAATTCACTCTAAAGTCTTCCTCTCCAACACCTAAAGTGCTGAAAACTCCAGAACTTGAACCTCAATCAGCAAAATTTGATCGAAGCAAACAGAAGAGAGAAAGATTCTCTAAAGATGCAGGGTCATCTCATGCCAAAAGGAAAGTTGATTTTGTAGAGTGATTCCACATACTGTATTTTGTTTTGTTCATTTTGTCCATATGAACACACCCTTTTTGGGACAATATTCTGTACTTAAATTCAGTATCAATAATTTGATATTCAACTGTTAAACCTTGTTTTGTGTCGCGAACAATTTGTTAACCAATTTTGTGAAGAAGTCAGACAAAATCTAGCAGAATATATTGATTACATTATTGGAGAAATCCTTTTCAACTATACAAACTTGCCCTTGCAAGTGGCTCAAATACAACTTTTTTTGGGGGGAGACATGTGATGCATGAGGTTACACTCTCCATCCTTGTACGGACAACAATATCATCTACTTTGAATCTATATTCAGGTGATATTTCGTCCAGAAACTCAAGTGACTCTCTAACATGTTGTAGTCGCCAGTTTGATGTTACTATGAGTTTCCTGGGATCTATGAATGGATGGACTATGATGTTAAATTCAAACTCTGGACAATTCTCTTCAGAATCCAAAGGGACCCAACTACCAAGCTTGCTTTTCCATCTCCTATAGTCATAGCCCAAAACTAGGGATTGGCGACACAGTTGGTATGAGATGGACAAAGAATTTGGGCTTACTCTACAACTGATATTGTCCCCCATATGAAAAGTTTCCTTGGTACTCCATCCTTCTCCAAGTACAGTGTCCAGATCAGTCAGAGATAGTCTTCTATTAAGCCACATCGTTCTTGTCCTCTCCAATTCCATTGTTTTGAAACATGCCACAAAGACATGTATAGGCAAGAACCATTGAAGTTTAATTCTTCTTGAAATCCTTCCAGGAGACATTGCTTTAAGAATATCATCTTTGATTTTGGATTTGAAGCTTGTTATGGTATTTGGATCAGGAACTTCCCATTCTAGTGACATTATTGTGGGAATAGGTATGTCATATAATTCTCCATGAACACCTTCTCTTGATGGAACCCTGTATTCTACAAAATACACAAATAAATCCACTGATTTGTAAAATGAAGGTGGTTTGTCTGCGTACATGACATCTGCAATCCCCTTGTGAATTGCTTTGAATGTGCCACTTAAGCTCTCAACAGGTTGCCACTCCACAGCTGTTGACGGAAAGATAACTGAAATGAAACAAACAACAAATATATCAGAAAGAGAAATATTGTGTTGTATCAAATAGATAAAGGTTTGTTGAATTACAGTAAGAATGGAGAATTGGATGTTCATCCAAGTTCAACACCATGTCTTTGGCCATGTAGACATGTTGAACTTTTGCAAGCCAGCCATTGTCGGTCACTTTGAATGCAAGAACACGACCTTTCCAATGGGATTTCACTTCATTTCGCTTGGTTCTTTTCACCCTGTGGGCACCTTTGCAAGAGGGAAGCATTGTTACCCAATCATTCACACAAAAAGACATGGGTTTCCAAACACCATCTTCTCTCGTGTTATGAAAATCACAAGAAGTTATATTATGAGAAGGACGACGTGAGGACGCCATAGAAGCTCACAGATAAGAGAAAAATAGTAAATCTTTTTGAATAGTGAATCTTTTGAATAGTGAATCTTTTGAAAGTGCAAAGAAAGGAGAATAAACCATATGCCAAAATGAAGGGAAGGTGGAAAGTAGACGTCTGAAAAAATTTGGTGTTTTGTCATTAATAGCGTTGTTTTCAAGGCCTGAAAAGAGGATTTCCTATCTTCATGCTTGATTTTTTGAAATAAAAAATGGAACAAGATGTCACTATTTTGGACCCAAACTTTAATGTTAGCCATCGTAAACGTCTAAATTTAGCCGTTTTAGCCGTTCGCCACTAAAATAGAACCGTTAAGAAGACATTTGGAGGAGACAAGAATGCCATACTTTTGTATACGTGTCAATTCACAATTGGACAATTTCTTAATCCTTAGATTAACAAACAGCCCTTTTCTAGCTGTTTTTGGCCCTAATGTGATGTTGATTCTAGTGTTTGATCCACCATAGCTCATCACAATGCTCTAATTTCAACAGTGATGAGAATATGAGGTGAATAGATGTGATGAGATAAGATGTGAATCAGATAGATGTGAATGAATGGATGGATGGATGTGATGTGAATAGAGGTGATGAGAATGAGAGGTGAAGAGATGTGATGAGATGTGATGAGATGTGATGTGAATAGAGGTGAAGAGAATGAGAGGTAAATAGATGTGATGAGATGTGATGTGAAATAGATAGATGTGAATGGATGGATGGATGGATGTGATGTGAATAGAGGTGAATAGATGTGATGAGATGTGATGTGATGTGAATCAGATAGATGATGAATGGATGGATGGATGTGGTGTGAATAGAGGTGATGAGAATGTGAGGTGAATAGATGTGATTCAGATCGATGGGAATGAATGGATGGATGTGGTGTGAATAGAGGTGATGAGAATGTGAGGTGAATAGATGTGATGAGATAAGATGTGATTCAGATAGATGGGAATGGATGGATGGATGGATGTGATGTGAATAGAGGTGATGAGATGTGAGGTGAATAGATGTGATGAGATATGATGTGAATCAAGATATAAATGAATGATATGGGATATGAGTGGATGATATGTGATGAAAATGGATGTAAATGTATAAGTGAAGAATGGATGTGAATGTATATGTGAAAGAATTAATGTGAATGAGTATGAGAATGTGAAAGAATGTGATGTGATGGAAAGAGATGTGATGTGTCATAAATATATATGAATGTGAATGTGATGAATATGAATGAATGTGAATGTGAATATGAATGAATGTGAATATGATGGATTTGAATGAATGTGAATATGATGGATATGAATGAATGTGATGTGATGGAATGTGAATCGGGATAGATGTGAATGAATGAGATGTGAGGTAAAATGAATGAGATGTGAATCGTGATAGATGTGAATGAATGAGATGTGAGGTAAAATGAATGAGATGTGATGTGAGTGAATGTGATGTGATGTGGTCTGAATGGATGAGATGTGAATGAATGTGAACTTTGAAGTGATGAGATGTGGACATGGGTAGGTGCGAGTGGATGAGATCTGATGAGGATAAATTGAAGAAAGATGTGATGAGATGAAAATGATATGATTGGATGAGAATAGGAATACTTGTGAAATGGTTGTGGAATTAAATAATGTGGGTTGATGTAGAGCAATGTGGAAAGACGAGAGTTCGTTATAGAAACTGTATTTTTGAACTGTTTTTAAATGACTGTTTTATGTCAAGAATGCTGGAGAAGCATTTTGACCGTCTTGTGAATGAGGTTGTGGAGACCTAATCTGATAAAGTTGTAAAAGCTGACGGAGAGTCAATGGAGAACGTCTCGCGTATCCAGGTCGGTTGAGGTCTTGACCAGCCTCAGTTCGATTAAAATGGTGAGCTTTTGGTACGGTGGATGAGGGACCAAGGAAGCAGCCTATGAGTGAAGCACTAGGTCACCTGCGAAGGATCCTAGAGGGTGCTAACCATATGGTGCTCGGGCTCTAGGTCGCCGACGATACCCATGCGTGCGTGTTGGGGAAGATATTGGAACAAGGAGTAAGAGTTGTTTTCTGAATTCGGGCATGGATCCAGTTGATTGACCTTGCTGGTCCTCAACGGATGAGTCCTTGGCTCTTTTATATGGATCCGTTGGTTGATCTTGCTGATCTTCAACGGAGATTCCATTTTTGATATGTGAATATATTGCTTGTTACTATGAGCTAGGAACTATCGAAAAGGCCCCTGAGTGGATAGGTGGTGAGCATTCTAGTTGCCAATGATGCCATAGATATACTGATGAAGGAATGATTGGAAATAAAGATTCAACCGAAGATTTTGAGGATTATGATCAATGACACAATGGTTTCATTAAATGATTGTTTTTAAAGATAGCTAATTTTGTGAAAAAGGTAATTTCATATTGGGTGTGTAAGTGGTGTGACTAGTTTTAAATTTGCATGAATATCCGACTAGGGAGCCTGGGAAATCTTTTCGCTGGTACCCGAGACAAAACCTAACCAAATTCTTAATTGGATCCCATCACTATAGTGGTTGGTCGGTCGGCTAACCCACGGGACTGCTGGATGGGGTTAGCTGATGGATCCCTAAATTGAGACTCAATTCTGTTATGGTACGATAGATGAAGTAAATCCCGGACAAAAATTGTTCTATGGAAAAGAATCAATGGCTGTGCCTCTCAATGAGGAAAAAAGCGTTGGTCTTTATGATCCAAGTGCAATCTTTTCGCTGATCTGACTATGGGACTTACAGGTTTGGTCAGATCAGTTCACTTAATTAAGGCTTTTGACTACGTTAGAGAAAATTTATCCTGGAGGAATCGCCCGTGCTTTCCGGGCAAGGGAAGTTTTTCCAGGTTCGGTTTTGGAAGAACCGATGGATTAGTCTCGTGTCCGAATATCCATGGGGGCGAGGCCTCGAGTGTGGGACCCTGCCCCGCGCAATTAGTGCTACTTCCGCTGCTAGCACCCCTGAATTCGTTGCGCGGTGGTGTCATGGATCTCACACCTATGTAGCACCCGGCATGCATTGTATGCTTCCGGTGCATGCCGGTAGTTACAGGCATGCATTAGAAGCACCCGTCATGCCTAGGTAGCACCTGGCATGCATTGGGTGCTCTTAATGCATGCCGGTAGCTTTTGGTGCATGCGAGTTATCAGCATGCATTCAAAGCTACCGGCATGCCTAGGTAGCACCCGACATACGTTGGAGCTCTCGGTGCATCCCGATAGCTATCGGCATACTTAGGCATGCATTGGGAGCTCTCGGTGCATGCTAGTAGCTAGCGGCATACTTAGGTAGCACCTAGTATACATTGGGTAGTTACCTATGCATGTTTGAAGTTATCGGCATGCTTAGATAGCACCTGGCATGTAATGGGAGCTTTTGGTGCAATCCGATAGCTACCTGCATGCCTAGGTAGCACTCAGCTAATGCATAAGCCTTATGTATAAAGCTCATGCATAGGCCTTATGCATAGTAATGCATAAAGCTCATGCATAGGCCTTATGCATACTATGCATAAGGCTTATGCATAGCATTCATAGATTGCATGAGTCTATGCATTCCTAGCCGGCACAAAGCTATGCATAAGCCTCATGTATGGAGCTTATACATCAGCCTCATGTATGCATCTTATGCATAAAGCTTATGTACCCGGCTTATGCATTAGCCATATGCATAAGCTTTTGTGCATAGGGCTTTATACATGATGTTTATGCATATGGCTAATGCATAAGACTCATGTGTAAGCTTATGTATAAGGCTATGCATATAGGCTTATCGCTAATGCATAAGCTCTATACATGAGGCTTTGTGCACAAATCTCATTCATAAACCTTATGTATAAGCCTCATGCATGAGGCTTATACATTTGGTAACGCAAAAGTCTTATGTATGAGGTTTATGCACTACCTTATGTATGAGGCTTATGCATATGGCTAACGCATAAACTTTATGCACTAGCCTCATACATGAGGCTAAGGCATATGGCCACCTCTTGAGAAGAGCTATTCTATCCATAGAGGGGAGAAAAAATAACAAATCCTAAAACTTACAAACCCTATAACATGTAAAAGCTTAAGAGAGGAAACATAATGTGTCCACATAGTCAATGCCATAAATCTGTGCATAGTCCTTGGAAACCAGTCTTGCCTTATACCTGCTCACTGAACCATCAACATTATGCTTGACCTTATACATCCACTTACATCCATTTTCCTTATTTTCCTTAGGCAAAGGCACTAACTCCCATATTGCACTTACATCCAATGCTGCCATCTCATCATTCATAGCATCTTCCCATTTCTTATTTCTTAGTACCTGCTTAAAACAAGGTGGATCCTCCTATATTATTTTGACCATGTAAGCGTAATGATGGGTTATATATCCATCATATCTCAACCTATCAAAACACGGTACCTAACCCTCGTAGACCTACGTACACCTGGATCACTCCTAGATGTCCTCAAAATAGCCTTGGTTGTCCTTACACCATGAGTAACCACAGATAGCATGCCAAGCTCCTCATCAAGGATCTACTTAAAGCAACTAGATTCACCATCCACATACAAGTTACCTGCTCACAGATCAAGCACAAAAGTTTGATTTACCTTTCCCTCCCTTTGCATGATACGTGTACTTACAGCTATCCTTAAACTGCCTGACCATGGGCTAACATTGGATCCACTGTTAGAGGACTCTCCAACTCCACTAAGCACCTGTGATGATTGCTACTCTACATGTGACATAGCATTAGTACTTCTTACATTTGCATCTTCTATTTCCTTCATTGTTGGTGCATACCAACTACTCATCTCATCAAAGACCACATCTATGCTTACTCGCACCTCCTCCACGAGTGGTAGGGTTGTAACATCAATACTTCTTACATCTACCTCTTCTATTTCCATCATTGTTGGTGCATACCAACTACTTATCTCGTCAAAGATAACATCTTTTCTTACACACATCTTATGAGTGGTAGGGTTATATTATCTATAACCTTTCTACTCCATAGGACAACAATAAAGATGCCTTTGGATCTAAATTTGTTCTTACTTCATTTGGAACATGCACATATGCAATACACCCAAACACTTTCAAGTGAGAAACATCTAGTCTTATGCCTGCAAACTTCTTTTTCAGGTGTCATACCATGAATAGCTATAGCGGGTGTCTTGTTCATAATAATGTACACAACAATTGCTACTAGTTTGGCCCAAAAATAATGTGCCATATTCTTTTCAACCATTAAGGTGCACGTGTTACTTTTGCAACATGCCTATTTTTTCTTTTTGCAACACCATTCTGGTGTAGAGTGCACTTGCATATAAACTGTCTCTTGATTCCCTGCTTTTTCAAGGAATCACTGAACTCATTGGAGAAATACTCTTCCCCACCATTTGATCTCAAGAACTTTATCTACATGCTTTTTTCCTTCTCGACCAAGACTTTAAATCTCTGAAAGTAAGCAAACACCTCACTTTTATTCTTCACCAAATAAACCCACACTTTCCTAGTGTGGTCATCAATGAATGTAACATAATACTTGCAACCTCAATTTGTTGCAGTCTTGGTCGGTCCCCATACATCTGAATGTATAACATCTATTGGCCTTGCACCACTGACATTCTTTTCATTTGGGAAGGCCTGTTTGGCATGCTTACCAAGCTGGCATGCTTCACATACTTTATGTATACCATCAACCTTAAACTTTGGCAAATCTGAAACAATATTTTGGCATGCATAGACTTGAGCCGTTATATATTGACATGACCAATGTGTTTATACCATATGTCAATATTTACAATGATACCTATTCCATGCATAAGCATGGTTGCCTTTTCCTCAAGCATGTTCACATATCTAAAGTAAACATTCTACCATTTTTGTTACCCTTTGCAACCAAGCGACACTGATTTTTGAAGTCTTCCACAAACCATCCTAGAGGATTAAACCTCACTTGCAGACCATGCTCAACTATCTGTCCAATAGAAACTAGGTTCTTTGTAATATTTGGAATATGAATTACATCTGTCAAGTATCTCATTTTGCCATCCTGCATATGTTGAGAAACATGGACCAAGAGCTAGGCTAAGCTATGGTGGTTCAAACTCAATGCTAACCATGATTACTTGATCAAATGGCAAGACCAAAAAAGATAGACAAATATGAACCAAATAGACTTGATATTGATGCTTGAGTTGAGCTGATATGTTTACATTGCTTGAAGGTGCCCCTTTTATATGAGGTGGCTACTAAGTTGCTTGAGAGCTTATGTGGGATAAATTAGCTTGATGATGTGGAAACTTGCTAGATGAACTTGTACCTTACTTACTCCCAACCTTTACCTTGTGCTCTTTGGCACCACATTTCTCAACACCCCCCTTGGTGCCAAATATTTGGGGTACTCAAGGTGGTCAGATGCAAGGTTTTTACAACATATGTTTACCCCCCCTTGATGGTGACTTGATCTGTATTTGAGGCCTAGAGGTCATCTCTAAGGGTGAGTTCCCCCCCTTGATGGTGACTTGACCTATCTTTGAGGCCTAGAGGTCATCTCTAAGGGTGAGGTCCCCCCCTTGATATAAATACTTGACCTATCTTTGAGGTCTAGAGGTCTCTTCTAAAAGTAGGGTTACAATAATCATTACTCCTTGGGTGTTGGCTACTCTCAAGTGGACGGGTGGATACACATAACAAATTATTTTTAGCCTACTCATTTGGTTGCCTTTACAATGTTGGCTCTGGAGTTTTCCTCTTTGCTGAGTTCATGCTTTTATGCATCTCTTTGGCTTTTTTCTCCTTGAATTTTTTTCTTCTTTTTCATTTCGGCATTGCTCTTCCATTGTGCCTTTGGTTCTTTTTCTTTACACACTCATGCGAAATTATGTCATGCAGCGCGTGTGGTCTTACCATGAGCTTCTCGAGTCTCTATGGTGGCAATGTGTAAGAGCCAATAAATGCGAACACAAATGCAATATTTTAACGGGAAGGTATAATTAGCCTGTATGTCTCTAGTGCCTAATCCCAATGTAAAACATGGAAATAAAATATGTCACTAGGACGTGCAATATGCATGCGAATCACACTTATTTTTAATACAAAAAAATGTGTGATTATAAATTAAGTACATGAGCACCAAAGCATGATGTCCTCTTCTTTCTCTTCCATGCAACCTTAGCTTGGAACATCGTTGTCAATGATGATGACCACCATGCCGAAATCATTGTAGCACATGTTGTACAATGCATTGGTGTGCAAGCCTCACAATTTTTCAACACCCACAAGATTTTGTTTTCCTCCATAGGAACAGTTGCTTAGAAGAGAAAATGTATGTTTTTTTAAACTGACCATATGGTTTTCAAACCTTGCCTATGTGCAATTTTATTGGAACCACAAGAATGTTATTTGTGAGCGGCGCTGTGACCAAGTTTTGGTGATGGAAGACCTTTTGTGGGTTGGAGACCTTTCCTGCTGATTGACGACGATGCTATTGATGATGGGCCGCCAATCTGCATCCTGCTATGCAGGTCGAGGCCGATGGTGGCCGCTGGTTATTTCTACAGTGACAATGATGATGCAAAAGAGAAAGGCGTATACCGAAGAGTGCCCGTCACTCACTACCCCGCTACACCTCTCTTCTCACCACCCTGGCTATTGTGAAACGTTGCAACCGCTTGACTGCTAGTGTGACTATCTTGCTCGTTGATGTTGCCTAGATGTTGCAGCTGCTTCACTGTTGCTAGTGGACTATCTTGTTCGTTGGTGTTGCACCAACCATCCTTATGGCCTTGTAGGTTTTTACAGTGATCTACCTCAACCTTGTCTGTGTGGCTTGAAACGCTTTGAGACCTTTTGCGTAGCACTTTGTGCAATGATTTACTTGCTACAAGCGTTGCTACTCAGCTATGCTACACACCTTGACTGCCAAAATGAAAGAAACTCTACACTCGCTTGATGATGAGCGATTAGTGTTGGCTGTTGAAGGCTATGGAAATTTGCAAAAGAGAGTGGATAAGAGAGGGTTGGTGAGACTATTGATATGTTCTTATGAAAGACAAAGGTGCATGAAAAAATGAAAACTAATGTAACCCTAATCTTCCTCCACCTTGAACATCAACACTTCTATTTGGTGGCACCACTTTCCAAGAGTGGAAGAGAGAGAAGGACATAACCTTAATGACCTATCAAGCTGAGCCTAGCCATCTCGGCTCCGAAACCATGTTGAGAAACATGGACCAAGAGCTAGGCTGGTGTGGGCTATGGTGGTTCAAACACAATGCTAACCATGATTACTTAATCAAATGGCAAGACCAAAAAAGATAGACAAATATGAACCAAATAGACTTACTTGATATTGATGCTTGAGTTGAGTTGATATGTTTACAATTCTTGAAGGTACCCCTTTTATATGAGGTGGCTACTAAGTTTCTTGAGAGATCATGTGGGATAAATTAGCTTTGATGATATGGCAACTTGATAGATGACCTTGTACCTTACTCACTCCCAACCTTTACCTTGTGCTCTTTGGCACTACATTTCTCAAGAGCATAGACAATGGCACTTTAACAACATACGCAATGGGATGCACATGTTCATCACCTATTTCTACATCCACCAAGTACTTCATTTTTCCATCCTACATAGACAATGGCACTTTACCAACATGTAAAATGGGATGCGTAGTATCATTACCTGTTTCTACATAACCTGGTTTTTTCCATTTTCTACGTGTCTCTAAAAACCACTCACCATGATTGGTCATGTGGTTAGAGGCACCACAATCCACATACCATATATCTTGAGATCCTAAAACATCTCCTGTTGTGCAACTAAGCATATGCTACATAACAAATAGCTGCTCACTTCTCTCTTTACTACCCTGTTTACTAGATGATGCATAGTTACCTTACTACAACTTTCCACTTTTAATGTCATTCTTCTTTTTATAACAATCCTTTGCCATGTGCCCTAGTTTGCCAAAATAATAGCACTCTATGCTATTTGCACTATGATTTCTTTGCCAAACCACCTTGATTTATTTGGCTGCCCCGGCCTCTAGACTGGTCTCCCAGTTTCACCTATGTATGATTGCTGCTCTAATGTGAATCATTGGACTATTGTTGCTCGAAATTCTGGTCTCCTTGTCGACCATCACCTTGGCCTCAACCACGACATCTATCTCTGCCTCTACCTGAATTGGAGTAAAAGGCCTATTCTGATGTGTTCTTTATTTGTGAAGAAGAGTCCTGAGCTAGAGAATTTTCTTCTATGATCAGCATAGACATCAAGTCCCTGAAGTTGGGAATGTTCTCTTTGACTACAATAATTGAGGTTTTGAATGGCTTTTACTCCTTGCCAAGACCATTCAAACAGACACTCACTAAATCATCATCTTCCACTGATAAATTGATAGACCCAAGGGATTCAACGATGCCCTTGATCTCTAAAGCATACTAATTCACAGATAGGTTTTTCTTTTCCACAATATACAGCTCTTGTTTTAGCTGTAGTTTCCTTGCCTTTGTATTGATTTGCAACATCTCCACCAAATTTTGCCATACAACTCATGGAGTATTGGCACCTTGTATGTTTCCTATGATCATGTCTGTGATGCTAATTGAAAGCCAATACATGAATTTCATTGCACCCTGGTTCCAGTCCTTGAATGCCTTTATATCTGCTGCTAGAGTGTCATTCTCTTTGGACAAATATGGAGGCTCCTCATTGACTCGTGTCATGAGAATATATTTTAAGTCCTCTTTAAGAATATTATTTTCCCCTCTTGAGTAATTTGGGGACGCCTAGGTTACTCTTGCGTCATGCCGGCTAGGTTAATATCATGGGTGACACCACTATAAATATTAATACGTGCGGTACATGACGTATGCTTGGGGCCGTCTATGATTATTTCAGTTAGGTTTGTATGGGCAGGGTGATTCCTGGGGTACTTATGCCTGGTAGTCATGAGTTGGTGATGGTTTGTGCCTGTTTAATATTTGTGGGATTAATTTAATTATTAATTGGACTTATATTTTCAGGTGATGAAGATTACGAGGATTGATAAATAATATCGAAGAGAATATTTCTTATGCGCATCATATTTATTTTTACAAGCGTAGCTTGTAACCTTAGTAGTTGATTTTTTCATTTTAATACATTGGGAAAAATACATTTATAATATTGAATTTATTAAAGCCTAAAGGCTTTACCCTAGCCCCAATTTTTGGGACACTCTATTTTTGTTGTGGAAGAGTGTCGTACTCTCTAAAAGCACACTTTGTATATTTTTGGGGGCTATGGCCTATTTTTGGTGGAAAGCTAATAAAAATACTCTTGTGTGGGGAAGGCCACGCACAAGGGGGGGGAAGATTGCACCCAGCATGTTTGTCTTGGAGCTAAGTATTATGTTTGCTATGCTTTTGTTCAATTTATTTGATTTTGTTGAAACCTGCAAAGCATGTGTTTTCATGGTTGAATTTATGTGTTGAATTTCTCAAGTGTTCCACAAGCTATCCTAGAGAACGATTCTGTTTTTAGTGGTATCAGAGCTTGGGCTAGGAGATTTAGGGAAAGGTGGGAAAGGTCTTCATCAACACAACTCTCAAGAAAGTTGCAGGCTTTTAACCGGTGGGCAAAAGAAGGGTTTGTGGTCTTTAACCAAAAATTCAAATTCTCAAACTAGCTCTACTTCTCAAACCCACTTACCTCTTTCCAAAACCATTCTTCTACATCAAAAAGTGGTTTTGCTCAAAGCTTCATGAATTTCAAATCTAACCGTATAGATGGATTCCCCATAGCCAAAAACCTCATGTGATTTGCTTCATGAATTTCAAATCCAACTGTATAGATGGATTCCCCATAGCCAAAAACCTCATGTGATTTGCTCAGTTTTTGCAAAGGTTCAAGGTAGAAGCAACCTATAATGGACGGTCGGACTGCATGCTGTGTGAGATGCTGTGTGAGCTTTAGCCATGAAAAATAAATAAACTCAAGCAAATTTTAAAGCGCCAATTTGCAGCCTCACGGGCGAAAAAACATGAGAAGAAGAAGACAAAAATCAATTAAGCTAATTTGCTTAATCTCAATTAAGCCAAATCCTCAACTTAACCCAAATCTACTTTTCCCAAATCCAATGCATGTCACATCAACTTTTGGAGCTTTCACACTACCTATTTTCCTATTTCAAGGGAAATTTCAAAGAATTGCAATTTTCAGATTTTTGGGTGCAGAAAATTGATTTTTCAGGGCTCAAAGAGGCTTAAAAAGGCTAAATAAATGCTAGAAAATTCCAAAATAATTTCTAAAAAATTCTAAAAATTCTAAAAATTCTAAAAATTCTCAAAAATTATTACAGAGGTTTGGCCAAGTTTTTAGAATTGTTGGAGTAGTGTTCAAGGTGCAGAAAATTATTTCTTCAGCATTTCGACTAGCCGAAGTCTCCTAAATCACTCGGAATTGCTCGGGACTTGTGCGAATCGAAGGGAATTCGACCCAACCATTGAACCAAAGTCTTTGATCAATTTCAACACAAATCGAATTGCGAGAGAATTGAGATAAGTACAATCATTTGCTTTATTTACATACATCAAATAATATCAATTTTTACTTATTTACATTGTTTGCATGAGCACTATGGCAAATTTTCCTATTTTACCTTCAATTCAAGAGCAACTCCAATCTCTACAACAATAAATTGTAGAAGAGAGAGAGATGCGAATTGAATTGGAGTGACAGCTCACGAGTCGAAGGCGTAAGCATGACTCTTTGCCATCTTATGATGACGAAGAGACGACACCATCCAAAGAGCTGTCAATGCTACACTTCAAGCACAAAATTCACGAAAAGATTCTAAAATCAGTCGTAAAGCTTTTTCATTTCAGAATTATGATGGCAAGAAAGATGCTCGAGTCCTTTTGGCATGGCTTAGTCAATTGGATGACTACTTTTCGGGGGAGAAATTTTTCGAGAAGGACAAGATCAAATGTACAGCTAATCACATGGTGGATAGCGCAGCTTTATGGTGGAGCGTCATCAAGCAAGGACATGACAAACCGGATTCATGGAAAAGGTTTCAAAGGCTAGTGAAAAAGCATTTCTTACCTTCACAATTTAAATCTAAAGTTAGACATCAATGGGATACATTGCATCAACTTGAAAAAGAAAGCATGTCTCAATATGTGGAGAAGTTTTAGAATACATTACTACAGGTACAGGTTGTGGAAAAAGTCAATGAGAAGGACCAAAAGAGGAAATTCATTTCGGGCCTTAAGCCTACAATTAGGGCCGATGTGAATATGTTTAGACCTCATTCACTTTCTACAGCTATATCTTTAGCAACAAATTCCGAACGCAAAAATGGTTTTCCTAGAGAGGCCAAGTCATTTGAGAGTAACCACTCTAAACCTTTTTCTAAACCTTTTCATGCTTCAAGAAATTTTCATAAGCCAGGGTTTGACAAAGGCAAGGAGATGGTCAAAGGCGAATCAAATTCAAAGAAAGTCAATGGTGGTGACAAGCCCTTGAAGGTCCTCCAATCAAATGTTTTCGATGTCATAAAGAAGGACATATAGCACCAAATTTCCCAGAACGTGCAAAGAATCCGACACCTGCGGCACGAGTCAATATGCTTGAAGGGGACGACAATGAAGATTAATTGCTCAAGCAAGAGGGTAATTCTGACCCCGACTATTCAGAAGCAGAAGGTAAGCCTCAAGCTCATTCGCTACTCAAAATGAAAGGAAAAATTAATGAGCATGAAGTTATTGTTTTGCATGACGATGGTAGCACTCATGACTTTATTTCTGAAAAGGCAATTAGAGCTTTAAACATTCAACCTTCACCTACACATTATAGAGTTAAAGCTGTATTTACTGGAACCAAGTATAATTGCATGTAAGAGGTGAAAGGTTTAACTTTAAGCATCAATTCCTTAACAGAAAAAAGGGATTTCTTAGTTGCACCTTTACAAGGCGTAGATGTAATATTGGGTATGCCTCTATCATAGACTATGATACACATAGCATTTGTGTAAGGAAGGACAATGAAAATGTTTTCATCCAATGTCTCAAAGGAGAGACGAGCCCTTTATTGAGTCATACTCAAGCAAAGCGAGCTCTTAGGAAAAGGGAGAAAACTTATATGGTTTGGGTTAACCAGCTTAGCACTGAGTTTAACACATCCAAAAGTCCAAAACTTGATCCTTATATCTCCAAATTCAGGGATTGTTTTATGGAAGATTTACCTCCAGGATTACCTAAGTCTAGGCCTGAATACCATGGTATTGACTTATTGCCAGGCAACTCTCCACCTTGTAAAGCTCCTTATAGAGTCAACAATTTAGAGCAAAAAGAAATCCAAAAACAAATCGAGGATTTGTTAGAAAGAGGCCTTATTAGACCTAGTAGTTCACCCTTTGGAGCTCCAGTCCTTCTTGTTAAGAAGAAGAATGGAACTTTCCGAATGTGTGTTGATTACCAAGCATTGAACAAAATCACTGTCAAGAACAGATACCCTATCCCTAGGGTAGATGACTTACTTGATAAGCTTAGAGGTTTAAAAGTCTTTAGCAAGATTGACTTAAAGTCTGGTTATATTCAAGTACGAATGATTGAGTCAGACATATTCAAGACTGCATTTAGAACCCAGACTGGCCGTTATGAGTTTTTGGTTATGCCATTTGGTTTGACCAATGCTCCAGCTACATTCAGTCGTATGATGAATCACATTTTCCTAAAGTTTCAAAGCTTTGTTGTGGTGTTCTTTGATGATATTCTTGTTTTCAACGAGAATCGTCAAGAGCATGAGCAACACTTGGAGCAAGTGTTTAACCTTTTGAGAGAAAATGAATTGTATGTCAATCCTGAAAAGAGTTCTTTCTTTCAAAAAGAGATTGAATACTTAGGCCATATAGTGTCAGCTGAAGGAATCCGTGTGGATCCTAAGAAGATTGAGTGTATAGCCTCTTGGCCTACACCTCGAGACATTCATGACCTTAGATCTTTTCTAGGTCTATGTAGTTACTATAGGAAGTTTGTCAAGAATTTCGCTTATATTGCACATCCTTTGACGAAACTTCTCAAGAAAACTACATTTTTCCATTGGACCGAAAGTAAAGATAAATCTTTTCTAGTACTCAAGGATGCATTAACTCATGCACCAGTTATTGATAAATAATGTCGAGGAGAATGTTTCTTATGCACATCATATTTATTTTTACAAGCGTAGCTTGTAACCTTAGTAGTTGATTTTTCCATTTTGATACATTGGAAAAAATACATTTATAATGCTGAATTTATTAAAGCCTAAAGGCTTTACCCTAGCCCCAATTTTTGAGACACTCTATTTTTGTTGTGGAAGAGTGTCGTGCTCTCTAAAAGCACACTTTGTATATTTTTGGGGGCTATGGCCTATTTTTGGTGGAAAGCTAATAAAAATACTCTTGTGTGGGGAAGGCCACGCACAAGGGGAGGGGGGAAGATTGCACCCAGCATGTTTGTCTTGGAGCTAAGAATTATGTTTGCTATGCTTTTGTTCAATTTATTTGATTTTGTTGAAACCTGCAAGCACGTGTTTTCATGGTTGAATTTATGTGTTGAATTTCTCAAGTGTTCCACAAGCTATCTTAGAGAACGATTCCGTTTTCAACTCGTTTGATGTAGTCCCAAAATCCTTTACCCCCATTAGGAAATTAGTCATTTTGAACTTCCACGCATGGAATTTTTTCTTGTCGATATTCTCACTCACAATTTAATTGAGTCCATCAGACATTTTTAACTATAACAGTCAAAACCTACAAATAGATAATTTCTGTATGCAACCTGTAACATAATAATATCTTCTATGACTGCTGCAGTGGTCCTTCAGCACAACTTGTATGTCATCAGATTTTACTAGAGTACATGTACATACACCCAATATCAACAATACATATGCAAACACTGTATGCACTCCCAAAATGCAATGCTACACTGCAATAACCAAATTTTGACCAAAGATAATTCTCTACCAGAACTTCCTCAAACTGGAAAAAAAAACCTTGTGGTGACAGAACGGAGCCCATGTACCCAAAACACAAATCTAGCCACAAATCTTGGAGCTGTCTTCGTAGACTTGGAGGTGCCAAATTCGCGTACCACACAGAGGCACCTCCAAGCTTGTGAAGATAGCTCCTCCATCGGAGATATGTAGCTCCTGGAGCTATCAAGGGGGTGTTGTACCTAAACAAGAAGGAAAGACAAAGAGAGAGAGTATTTGTCTGTCTGTCTCTCTCTCTCTCTTTATATATATATATATATATTATATATATATTATATATATATATATATACATACATGTATATATACATACATACATACATACATACACACACACACACACACACATATATACATACATACATACATACATACATACATATATATATATATATATATATATATATGTATGTATGTATGTATGTATGTATGTATGTATGTGTGTGTGTGTGTGTGTGTGTGTATATATATATATATTTATATATATATATATATATATATATATATATATATATATATATAGAGAGAGAGAGAGAGAGAGAGAGAGAGAAAGGTGAAAGCACCAACACTATTTATCTCTCTCTCTCTCTCTCTACATATATATATATATATATATATATATATATATATATATATATCTCCATATATGTATATATCTAGAGAAAAATACAACTAGACTCAACCATACATTCTTGGGGTCACACTCATCTGGTGGGAGGTATGTTCCAATGTTTCAATTCTAGCTATAAGACCTCCTTGGCTCCTCTTTAGTATCTGAATTTTGGATTTTCTTTCCTATGGGTTCAGTGCGAGAGATATTTATGGGTTACTCTAGAAAGGTACTATCTTCTTCTTCCATCTTTCTTTTTCCCTTGTCCTTGTTTGTATCATTTGTTGAGAAATGTGGTGCCATTGAGCACAGGAATTGGTAGGGAGTGAGTTGAATAAGCCAAAGAAGACATTGTCTACTATAGCAAGAAGCCACATGAGCAAAGTTGAATTATCCCACATGAGCTAGCAAAGCCAATATTGTACTCTCATTATACTCACCCATATAAAAGGGGTCATTTCAAGAAATGGATGTACATAAGCATCTAAGCTTCTCTATGAGTACAAGTTAATCTACCTTGCAACCTAATTAGCTTAAGGGTAATTCTTAGTTAGTATACACACACACACACCATGTGTTCATCTACTAAGTATCACCCACCATAGATTAGGTTAATTGTGTTTATGCATTTAGGGTTAGCACAGCTTCCATAGCCATTACCTAGGGCTCCATGATTTTTAACATGGTGTTAGAGCATCCCCTCTCTCCATGAGCTTCTCTCATTTCCCCTCAATATCCAGTAGTCATTTCTCAGGTTAATTAGTGATAATTACCTTGATTAAGTCACTATTCCAAAATTAAAAATTACCATCTTCGAGGCATCAATATGATGCTTCGTGTATTTTCACATGCCACTACGCAAAAATAGATATCACATGTATTTCTTTTATATGTGTGATTTATTTTGCTAACTATACAAACTATCATTATGAATAGCCAATTAGTGCTAAATTTTCCATCTAATTTAAGAAGATATTTTATCAAGGTTTTGGCTCCCATTCTTAAGCAAACAATTGGTGTAATTTTCTTGTAACTTTCTTGAATCCAAATATGCATCATTTTCACAATCCTATACACTCCAATGAATTTTGAAGAATCTTATGCACATAGACAAAAGTAGCTCATCACCCTAACCAACTCACAACCTTTGCATGGTGCACCTACAATTTTGTAACCTATGGATCAATGATTTACCTCATATTGTATCACTTGGTTGAAAGACCGTTATCATCACTTGGTTGAAAGATCATTATCATCATCATCTATGTTGATGTAGGTGGTTGTCACTACCTATAGTGGTGGCTAAAGAAATAAGGAGGTATAAGGGTTTGCTAAAAATGAACTTTGAGATGTTGGACCCATTGCGATGACTCAATATAGAAAGAAATATCTCACCACCATCATTTTTTGGGAATTTTAAAAGTATGCTTTGTTTAGAAGGGGTTACAATGGGGCAGGGAGACCTTGTGGAGGGTGGGATTTTAGGAGTATGATTTGTTTAAAGGGGGGAAAACTTGAGAAGCATTGAGTACACAATAGTATAAGCATAAGGACCATGTAAAAAATTCATATGGAATACCTTCTCTACATATACACATGTAGATACTCTTATATTAATATCAACAGCAGCGCAAGAGCCACTATAGCTAGCCCCTTAATGCAAACTTGTTTGTATTTATATGTATACATAGGGTAAGGCATCCTTAGCATTGGAGGCACTGCTCATTCTCTATGCATACATACAAGCATAAGGTAACCTTAGCATTACAATAATTATTCATTCTCTGTGCATACTTAGGGTAAGGTGAACTTAGCTTTGCAAGTTCGTTCTCTATGCATACTTAGGATAAAGTGATCTTATCATTGAAATCACTCCCCTATATTTATAATTTATATTTTGCATTTAAGAGAGCCAATATCTCGGCAATGTAATGAGCTAATAGGGAAAAAGCTTGCTAGAGAGGAGGATGACAATTTAACATTTTGTAGGTGGGTTGGGAAGGTAGTACAATGTGTGTGTGTGTAATAATAAATTAGAGTGAAATAAATATGAGAATATTATATATGTATAATTTATCATATATATGAACTAACATTGATCAAAAAGTGAAGTGACATGATAAGGTTAGTACAAAAACAAAAACTAACATTGAACAAAAAACAAAAAGTGACATCACTTAAAGTATAAGCGAAGTGACATGATAAGGTCACTTACATACACTCTCAAAAGTCCATACATACACTCATAAGGCACTTATACATACACTCTCAAGAGTGCATACATACACTCATAAGGTCACCTATACACACTCATAAAAAGGGTGTGTGTAAAGTACAAGTGAAGTGACAAGATAAAGTCACTTACACACTCACTCATAAGAGTGCATACATACACTTGGGGAAAAAACCTCCTAAAGAGGGAAAACGTTGTCTCAATCCATTATTAGTCTATGTCCACACATCACTACCATAGAAATGGCTACTACAACACATTCATATATGTTCTAGTACCAATGGTATTATGAAATACACAATATTGCTTAAGATGTAATGGTGAAAATCTAATATTTAGAACAAATGCATGAGATAATTAAGTCATTTACATATTACGTAAAAGTATGTTTGTGTATATGAATTTAAGTCCACATGAGTTTTATTTTTTTTAAAGAAGGATAACACGATAGATTTCAACTTTTCTACGTAGATCTTTGTGTGTGTGTACGTGTATGGTGTGGATGTGATCTAGCCACCCACATAGTTTATAAAGGAATGGGCCATATCAATGCTAGAAAAAATATCATTTTACTATATTAAATGTAAAGAAAACACACCAAGGATTTTTATAGGCCTCAAATTTTAAGTAATGGTTTCTTATACAATCTAATCATGAATTCCACGTATACATTAATGAAAAATGATTGATTTGGTGACCCGTAATAAATCTAAATGGTTGAGAATACTTTAGATATATATATATATATATGAGAATCATGTTAAAAACATTGACTTGTAGTGTGTTTATATTTGGTGACCCGAATAAATCTAAATGGTTGAGAATACTTTAGATATATATATATGAGAATCATGCTAAAAACATTGACTTGTAGTGTGTTTATTTTTGTTTGTATTTTTATGCTTAAAAATGAACATTGATTTTATGTTGTTATTTAAGGTAACCTTATTTTCTTAAAAGATAAGATACAATTCGAGGCTATATACTTATAAATATTATTGGGATATCTACTCCTCCTTCACGTGTAACATTGCACTATAAGTTATTTGCCATCTATCCATGCATAAACATAAATAATTAAAACTCTTATGCATACTTAGAACTCTTAGCACCCAACACTATCAATGTTTGGTCAAGACCCGACACTTACGTGGTTTTGGACCACCTAGTCACCTTCGAATGAGCAGCGACTAATGCAGTTGTGCCCAATGCAATAAGCCAATGCTAGGACATTGAGCTACCTCTCTGCCTAAGTATGAGGAGATTGATTATGAATGAAAAGCAGGTTAGTTCCTAAGGCTATCCTGAATCTTGACAATATTCTACATCTGGATAGGATCAAAATTAACACAAGATTAAACACTAAGTAGACAGAGATGATTAGAGAGAAACAACAGTAAGAAAAAGACCAATCAATTCTTGAGTATCATAGTGCACTACCTTCACATCAAAATCTGCTCATGAACTGCTCAATCAACTCTCTTGTTCCCCCTATTCCGTATTGTTCCTCTCACTTGGCCCAAGTAGACCTAACATGAGCCTTTTACTATCCAGAGACATGAATGCACTCCTTCCCTACAGTCTCAACCAAGTAGACCAAGTCTACTCTAACTCCTATCTCCTCTTATTTGACACTGATTCCTATTTTTCCTTTTCAACCACGGGTGCTACTCGTTCATCAAGAAGATGTTATTACAAGTTTGTTACAAATAAGAAGGCTCAGCTTTTTGCTCAATGGTTAGTTCAGGCATCAATCTAGGTGGAAGCCAAACAGGCTGATTGGCCACACCAACACCTGGCGATCACAATGACGCTGTGCCATTGTGAAGCCCATAGTTGCTATTCAGAAAAATGTGTGTCTGGATTGCCTCTGAGTCCAGATCCTCTCGTCCATAGAACCTATGTCCTATTCTAGTCGCCTTCATCTGGTACCTCTTTTGTTTTCAATGCCCTCTGAGAGATGAACTTGATAGGGATATGCTTGGCATACCGTGGCTTATAAGCCCTCTTCTTGCTACTTACCCAAGCATGCCCTATGCCTGTGCTCTCGTCAGCCCTTCATAACTACACACCAATGGCCTTCGTTCCTTATTGCCTTGTCCTTTGCCTCCGCATCACTTCCACAACCATACCTGCGAAGGCATGGGACTCTGTTTGCATTGGGATGATGATGGCTTCTTTGAAGACCATCTACATAGGTTCCTTTGGTCTTTTCTTCCCACCTTGATTTAATTTTCACTTGTAGGGTGGGATTCCTATGGGTTTCTCCTTTAGCGCTCCCCTTTCCCTTTATTCTTGGTGACTCCATTGGCAACAAGGAGCTTTAGCAGCGTCACTCTTCGAATGAGTTGTTGCCTCCTTACCCGGATTCGTGAGTCATAAGAACCCACTGATTCCACGCACTACTTTGGATATGGGGGAGGGGCTTCTTCCTTGTCCTGATGCTCCTACCTCCTGAGAATTGCTATGGCTCTGTCTCTCTATCTTTGACACTTCCAACTAGTTCATGAATTTTGCAATTTCTTCCTAGTTGGAAGGCCTCAAGGCACCTGCTGCTGAGCTCTCTAGATTAAAGTTTGCATATATTTAAGGGCACTTCCCTTTGAGGCGCCCATGCTCCTTTGACACACTTCCTCATAAAATCTTTTCTGTAGGTCTTCTTTTTCCCCCTTTTCCCTTTTTTCCCAGCCTTTGTCACATTTCGTCGTGGACTCTTTTTTATAGGTGTTCTTTTGCCCTCTTTTCCCTTTTTTTCCAGCCTAAGAAGTCCTCTATCATTTTATCTTTTTCTCTCACTTCCTCGGCATCATGTACCCTCCTCATGGCGTCCATCTACTCTTGTCTTTTCTAGAGGTCATCCTCGGCCATTCACACTTCTTCGACATGTGCCCTTCTCATGGCATCCATTTGTCTTTCCTTTTCTAGAGGTCAGTGTGAGCTATTGTCAATGCGACATTCAGCTCATTGGTTGTTGTCATTTTTCCTCCTCTTCCTCTTGTCACTCTTGCAGTCGTGGTAGCCTCTACACCCTTTTTGAGGGCCTTTATTGTCTGCCTACCTTCAACCAAAGCCTTCAGTTCTTCAATTGTGTTGCTCCAAGTGTAGCCTCATTGTTTTCTTTCTCCTCTAGTTTCTTTGTAGCTTCCCACCCATGTTCCTTCAGCTCCTCGTCGGGGATCAGGTCCATTGATGACCCTTTGTATATGACAAGTTCTTTCACCTTCCCATCTGTTTGTGCGACTAGCTTCTTTCCAACCTCCTTTTTTAAACTTCCACTTCATTTTTCAGCTTCTCATTTTCCTTTTGCAGCTCCTTTTCCTTGTTGGTGCCTCCCCCACTAGTTTCGGTCTCCTTGCCCTCTTGGCTAGGTGAAATTGCTTCCAAAGCTTTTGTCGGTTCCAGGCCTGCTAGCTCGGCTGGATTCAAATGCTTGAATCCTCCCTTTGGATTTTCTTCTTATGAAGGATAGGGCACCATCTATACAGGAAGGTGTCAGGGCTTGGATTATGCTATCAATTTGTTTAAATATTCTCCCCACACCTCCTTTAGATCCTCGATGGAATGCCCTTCTCGTTTCTCCATCTTTTCTACTTCCAGCTCATAGACTTCCAAACTTCTTTGGCATCCAAGACAATGAGCTTGGCTTTTGCCTTTCCCAACTCAATCTTATCTCTATCGTCCCTAGCCTACACCTCCTTTATGTCTCTAAAGTGTTTGTCTCTAATCAAGGCAACTTGGCCTTATGTTTAAAGCCTGTCTCTCTTTGGCCGTGTCTAGGTCTTCTCGCAATTGCACATAAGCTTGTTCCTTCTAGGACATTGCTTCCCTCATCTTTTCCATTTACCCTTTAATCTCTTCATTGGGGACTTTTGGAGATCTGGGATATAGCTTAGCATTTCTTCTAGGAGACTTGCTTCCATCCTCCTCTTGCGCAGCTCTTCCTGCATGGGTTCCTTTTGGCTTCTCATTATCTAGATGATAGCATCCTTTTCTTTGATTTTTGCCTATAGCTTAGTCATCTCCTTTAAGTCATTTTTAATGCAGCATTGAAGGTAGATGAGAGGTCCTTGCACCCAGTTAGTGCCAATGGAGTCTAGAAAATTTCCAGATTTGTGGTAGGGAAATCAGACTATGCTTGTCCTAGCTGCTGCAAGCTTGTGCTGATTGTGGCCTACTCTAGCTTCTATGATAGGATGGACTTGCCAATGTCAGTTAAGTCCTCCTTAAGCTCTTTACTTCTTTTTTCTTCAGTTGCCCCACTGCTCCCTTCCTTGGCTTTTCTCCCCTTCTTGTTGTTGGTCTTCTTCTTGCCAAATTCAGAAATCCTTTTACTTGTCCTGTGAGACCCCTTTGCCCCCTCCGCGCACCGGATTCCCGATTGCTAGCAGCGGAAGTAGCTTCCTCTTGCGCGGGGCAAGGATTCACGCTCGGGGCCTCGCCCCCTTGAATGACTAGACACGAGACTAATCTGGTGGTCATTCCCAAACCGAAACGGAGAAAATTTTCCTTGCCCGAAAACCAAAGAAAAGAATTAAAAAACTGAAATTTGACACCTCGGTGTGAGGATCTCCCCTCATGAAGTAGGCACCTTTTTCTCATCATTACCCCCAATTTTTAATCAATAAAATGAGATATTTTCATCTCTCCTCTCTCGTGTTTCAAATCTAGATCCAAAACGTAAGCTAAACTGAGCAAAAAATGGTCAAAAATTGACCAAACTGATCTAGAAAATTCTAGAATTAGTTTGCTTGGTTAGAGGCTCACTTTTTCCTATAAATAGAAGCCTCCCCCTTTTGTAAAAGCTTAATGGTGTTTATGCACTATTACTCTACTCCTGTCGTGAGTCATCTACATTGAATTTTTTTAATAATTCAATTGTTTTTGGCCTAATCCTCTCCAAAGTGAATTGGTGGCCACTATTGCTTCAAACAAGAGTAGAACCCTCAATCCCTCAAGCCAAATGTTCTGCAAATGAATGAATTAAATTCAAATGCTATGCCTTTGATGAAAAGGCCACCCTTTCTCTTCTTTACATTCCAACCTTTCTTAATTCTATAAAGATTAACTAAGTGATTAATTAAACTCTTCTTATTGTTTACTCTCTTGAATTTAGAAAAGTGTGTAGATTAGAGTTCTATAATTCTAAATTGGGTTAATTAAGTTAAGTGAAGAAAGATAAAAATGAGAAATGGTCAGCCATACAAAGGAGGTTATGGCAAAATTTTCTAGAATTTTGTGAAAAAGAAAGTTTATTTTTATGTTATTCCAAAAGAATAATTCCCACCAATTTTTGCATTTAAAAGAAATATTCTAATTACTCCATGTACATATTCACCTATGAATATGCATGGATATCACTGATATTAATTATTAAATTTTATTTCTATGCGTAGAAAGATGCATAAAGGAATTTTTTTTATTGCAAAAGAGTTATTCTTATTAAATTTGATTTCTATGCATAGAAAGATGCATAAAGGAATTTTTTTATTATAAAAGTGTTATTCTTATTAAATTTGATTTCTATGCATAGAAAGATACATAAAGGAAATTTTTTATTACAAAAGTGTTATTTCTATTAAATTTGATTTTTATGCATAGAAAGATGCATAAAGGATTTTTTTATTACAAAAGTGTTATTCTTATTAAATTTGATTTTTATGCATAGAAAGATGCATAAAGGGATTTTTCTATTATAAAAGCGTTATTCTTATAAAATTTGATTTTTATGCATAAAGAAATTCTTTTTATTTTAAAAGTGTTATTCTTATTAAAATTGATTTTATGCATAAAAGGATTTTTTTAATAAAAGTGTTATTCCCATTGAAGTTGATTTTTATGCATAAATAGATGCATAAAGAGTTTTTATATAAAAATTAGAATTCTCTTAAATTCTATGTTTAAATTCTAAAAGTATTTGATAAATGAATAATTAAATACTCTAAGAGAGAAATTTCTATCGTTTTATATTCACATGGATTGTAAAAAGAAAATTCAGAAAATCTATTGAGATCGAAATATTCAGATAAATGATTAATTTATTCCTCATAGGACTTCGTAACTAATTTAGAAATCTATTAAGTGAATATTCAAAGAAAAAAATTTAGTAAAATAGTAACTCAATTATCAAACCTTTTCGAGAAAGATAGTTCATGAAAAATCTTATCCGACTCGAACCTTGAATCAGACTATGACCAAGACCAAACTCTTTCGTCTTTCGAGGAAAGAAGGTGTGACCAGTTTAGAAAAATACACTCAAAACTCCCACCAAATCTGAAACTAAGTTTGAGACCCTTCGAATTGATTTGTGGATCAAGGTTATAGAATTCCAGGAATTCTGGTATGAAATTCAAAATTTCGATCAAGACGTTTTGGGGATAGTGATTCAAGAAATACTCCTTGTATTTAAAAGAAAATCTAACTGAAAACTTGCTTAGAAACCTTGTTCTCTTAAAGGACTATCTTACGCTAGAATGCTGGAGGAGGGAGCATTTGGTATATGTTTTCTAAGGGAAGTTCGATTGCAACAGCTGGCAGGGAGTGTTTAAAGGACAACTCACGCAGCAAAGCCTGCCTAGGTCTTGACCAGCCTCGGTATGGTTAAAAAATGGTGTGCTTCCGGTATGATGGGGGCAAGGGCCGATGAAGCGGTCCCTAAGTGAAGTGCCAAGACACCTGAGGAGGATCGTGGAGGGTTCTGACCACAAGAGATGCACGGGCTCGTGGTGCCTATGACACCCATGTGTATGTCGTGGAAGATATGTAATGGACGAAACGATTATTATAATCTGTTACTAGATCTCATTGTTTACTGATCAGTTGGTCTCAATGAAGAGTCCAGTGTGATACTATTTTTTGAGAAACAAGGGACTGGATGGAATTTTTGAGTTATGACATCTGTAACTAATAACTGTTTGTCAATGGATTATTTTATATGTTAAAGTTTTAAAGAGGAGTGTGTGCATATCTATATTCGAAAGCAAAAGATAAGAAAGGCATTCAATTATGGGTGGGTGAGTAATTGTTTGGTTCTACCGATTCCAGTGGTTGGGTGGTGGCTAACCCATGGGCCAGATAGGCTGGAATCACTGGAGTTTTAATAATTAAATTGAAATAATAGGAATATGCTTAGAATTCGAGTAGTTAAATAAAAACTTGAAGAATTCCTCAAATGATTAGATCAATGGATGTGCTTGATTTCGGTTAGGAAAAAAGCGTTGATTTTTTCAAACTAAGTCAGTGATAGTTTTTCTTCTATCTGGTTTAATCAGGTGAAGGATAGTTTAGTCTCTTGACCCTGTTAGACAATTCATTAAGAAAATCAAAAAGGTAGAATCGTCTTCGTTTTTCGGGCAAGGAAAATTTTCCCAGTTTCAGTTTCGGAATGACCACCAGATTAGTCTCGTGTCCGGACATTCGAGGGCGAGGACTTGAGTGGGAAACCTTGCCCCGCGCAAGAGGAAGCTACTTCCGTTGCTAGCAACTGGGAATTCGGTGCACGGAGGGGGTAGAGGGTCTCACAGCTGCTGGTATCAAAGCAATGTTGTAAAATTACGAAACAGTAGCAGAAATTGCCTAAAGTTTTAAAGTAAATCTGGGAAATAATGTTTTCACTTGTTAAGATTATGTTTGAAATGAACTTCATAAATTGAAAACTCGTAAATTGAACTCGATTTTTAGATGGATACCCCAAATCTGTCTAGCATTCATGGACTGTCCCAGAGTTAGGATATGATCGCCTTTGCCTTCGAAAGTCTCATCAACTCCGCTACAACCCGAGGAAGCAGAGTGAGACTCGCTCGTCCACTTTGAGGATCTATACTTTCCTGATCCAGTAGAGCGACGTTAGCATATGTGGTTCTCTGGAGGGCGAAGTATTCGCATCAATACCAATCAACGACAGAGACTCAGACAAAATATCTCGCTAGCCATGATCTTGATAAGGCTAGGAGTTGTTCATTATGTACAACTCTATAATCACTCACCCCAGAATTTTAGAATTTCTTGCCGTATTTTTAGACTTCTTAGCCACTTTATTCCTAGGAGAAGAATTATAGCACCATTATCAGTGATGAATTGTGTATATCATAGCATGTTTCCATCGTAGTATCGCCTTTTTATGCATACGAAATCGAGGCAGTGACTTTTGGAGCCGAGACGCTCTATGTATATATCAAAAACTTTTGATAATAAATGATGTTTTGCAAAAGATTCCAAATTGTTTTCGTGATTGTGAATATTGGTTAATAAAATTATCAGAGTGAATCTTGTTTTCAAGAATTTTGATGGAATATTTATTTGTTTAAGAAATAAATCTCAAAAATTAAATAGTCATAAATCTTATGACAAAGTTAAGTTGACAAAAATATCGTTTTGTCAGAATCATGAGGCGCGCAGCCCATGGTAGGCAGCCGGATCCTCTTACCGATGATGAAGAGTTAGATCCGGATGTTCGTAAAGCCCTGCACCGATCCCAACAACCTGGTTCCTTCAAGGGTGAAGGGGAACAATTAGGAGAAGTAGTAGTGAAAAAATGGATTGAGGCAATGGAAGAGTATTTTGATGTAACCGGTTATAATAACGAGAAGAGCAAGATGGCTCTCGCCAGATTGAAAATTGTGGAAACGGCCAGGGTCGCATGGAGGAACCATTGCGAGACAAACCATCTCGACCAAAATACCTAGACCTAGTCAGATCTTAAAGCTTACCTCACGAAGAAGTTATGTCCTCCGGGCTTCTTGGAAACTAAAATGAATGAGTTCTTGGAACTGAAGCACGATAGCCGGACGATTGAAGAATACTATCAGGCATTTGCACTTCTCCTCAAATATTCTCCACTTTTGGATGAAGAGCAGCTGATGGCCAGATTCATTCGAGGGATGAACGAGCCATTGGACACTTTAGTGAAAAATGCCAAACCAGTCTCAATGGCAGAAGCTATCAGAATGGCAAAGGACTTTGCCAAAGCATTTGTTGTTAAGGTCTCGTCGAAGCCTGCACCCTAAAACTTTAAAAGGTTCCAAACCCAGGGAAATGCTTCAAACTTTCCACCCCCTAAGAGGCAGCAAGGCCCTAATCAGAATCAAGATGCTGGGAAATTCAGAAGTGAAGGAAGAACCTTCCCTCAGAACACTTTCTCAGGAGTCCCACCTCTTTCAAGGATTTAGAGGGATGAGCTTAGAAGTGAGGTATTTTGGGTGTCAGGGTTTCGGTCACCAGCTTAAAGACTGCCCGAATCCTACCATGTCAAGAGGACAGAGAAGTTAAGGACCCAGAGTGCAAAGACCAGCCCCTTCGTATCAGTCAGTCTCGCCAAAATCAGGGCAATCCTCCCAGGAGAACTCGAGCTCAACCATCTTCAGAGTAATTTCAAAACTCCCTCTCAGAACTGGGGTAACCAAAGAGAAAGAGTTCTGCCCCAATCTGCAGTAGCCAGAGCAGCTACAATAGTAGAAGTAGTGGAAGAGGAAAGAGGTCAGATTTATGCCGCGATTGAAAACCAAGGGCCAAATCGTCAATTCTCTATCATCCATGCTCCAGCTGAGTATAAGGGTAAGCTATTTAAGCCTTTGATTTATTCAGGCAGTACTCATTCATTTATTTTCCCAGGATGCTTGCGTAAGCTAGTCTTAGAAAAGCAATCAGGGAAACCTACGCAAGTTGAATTGGCCAGCGGGAAGATTCTTTTCACTCACCATGAGACAGATCGTATTTAGTTTAATCTAGATGGGAATGTAAATGTCTGCCAGTTCAGAGTCTTACCTTTGGGAGTTTTTGACGAAATCCTTGGAATGGATTGGCTCCACAAAAATCAAGCTGACATTCACTATCACAATGGAACCATTTCCTTCCATGACCTTCACGGGAACAAAGTTCAAGGAACTAGAATTTTTGGATCCCCAGAAGCAGCTCATTTATGTTGTCAAAATGAATTCGGTAGACACAAAGTTAAAGGCTAAAGAGCCAGAATGGTTAAGTGAGTATGATGACTTATTCCCAGTAGAGCTAACTGAGATGCCTCTGATTTGGGAAGTAGATCATGAGATAGAATTGACCCTCAGAGCTGAGCCACTAGTAGCCCAGCAGCGCACTACGAAATGCCAGTCCTTCCGTGAAGCCATTGAACTCAAGGAACAGCTTAGGCAGCTGTTAGAACAACGGTTTGTAAGACCTAGTGTTTCACCTAGGGGAGCGCCAGTTCTCTTTCAGAAAAAGAATGATGGAACGTTAAGACTCTGTGTGGATTACAGAGGTCGCAATCAGCTGACAGTTAAGAATAAGTATCCTATCCCCAGTATTGATGAGCTTCTGGTGGGGACAGGCTAAATGGAGCCCAGATCTTCACAAAGATAGATCTCAAATCAGGGTATTACCAGATCAGAATTAATGATCAAGATATCCCGAAGACAACCATCAATACTCGTTATGGGCACTATGAATTTACTGTCATGCAGTTTGGATTGAAAATGCCCCAGCTACATTCAATTGCCTAATGTAGGACATTCTCAAAGAATACTTGGATGATTTTGTGCTTGTCTTTGATGATATTCTGATTTACTCAAAGAATGTAGCTGACCATGAAGCTCACGTCTGTAAAGTTCTTGAGATTCTAAGGAAGCACCAACTCTTTGCAAAAAAGAGCAAATGCACTTTCTCTGTTGACCATGTTGAATACTTGGGCTTTCAGGTATACAAAGATAGAATTTCTCCAGATTCCGTAAAAGTCCAAGCAGTCATAAATTGGCCTGAACCAAAGAGTGAAAGAAGTCAGGGGATTCTTGGGATTAACTGGTTGGTATAGAATTTTATAACTAAGTATGCTCTCATAGCTTCCCCCCTGACTAATCTTCTGAAGAAGAATACCCCGTTTCAATGGTCTCCCAGGTGTCAAAGCACTTTTGATAAGCTGAAGACCACCTTGGTAACCAATCCCGTTCTGAAGTTGCCAAATTTCTCTCTACAACACCATATTGGGGAATATGGGAATTTCCCAGTAGTTTGGGACACGTGGTCAAATCTTTGGATTAATCATAACTTGAACACTGTTACTCCAAATTGAGCGCTCTATAGCTCACTAGATTCCATTTTCCAAGCGCTTTCCAACAATAGGTCACATGATATGGTTTTGAGAAACTTATAGGCATGTTATCCAGGTCCCACCTTTTTAGTATTCAAAAAATGGGAGTTGGGAAATTCCCAAACTCACGAATATAGTGTTCTACCCTTTGAGGTAGTAATGCCAATGGTTTTGCCCTGGGAGGTGCGCTCATGCAGGAAGGTCATGCAGTGGACTATGAATCCCGAAAACTCAGAACGCATAGAGAAATTATGCTGTCCACGACCTGGAGCTACTTTTAGTAGTCTATGCCCTCAAGTTGTGGAGACATTACCTACTGGGTCAAAGATTCACTTTGATGTCAAATCATCAGAGCTTAAAGTGGATCTTCACTCAGAAGAATCTTAACATGCACCAAAAGAAGGTGGATATAGACCTTGCAGGAATTTGATTTTGAAATCAAGTACCGCCCAAGCAAAGAAAATGTGGTAGCAGATGCCCTCAGCAGAAAAGCCTCCTTGCTTGCAATCACAGTGGTGTCAAATCAATTGATTAATGAAGCAAGAGAGAAGATCACGCAGGATAGATTCTTTGGCCCTATTGCTACCCTATTTATGCAGGAAAGAAAAACTCCTCAGGAGTTGAACCGAGTTCAAGGGTACAGCCTGGATGAAGGAATTATGTATTATAATAGCAGGCTATGCATTCCCAATGATGAGGGAACTAAGGGTCAAATTCTGAATGAATCCCATGATAGCCTTATAGCAGGACATCCAGGTTTCATCAAGACCTACATGTTTGTTAAAAAAAAGCTTCTTTTGGCCTGGACTAAAAAAGGATGTACTTAATCATGTATGTCAATGCCCGATATATCAAAAAGTCAAAGCCGAGTGAGAGAGTAAAAATGCCTGGGATGTTACATCCATTAGACATCCCCTAGATGAACTGGGAATGTATCAGTATGGATTTTATACCTTCAATGCAATCAGGTTACAACTCCATGTTCGTGGTAGTTGACAGACTAACCAAAGTTGCCCATCTGATTCTAGTAAAAGAAACCTACACTGCAGTGGATGTGGCCAGAGTGTTCCTCAAGGAAATCTTCAGATTGCATGGCCTACCCAGGAGAATAGTAAGTGATCGAGATCCCAAATTCACGTCAAGATTCTAGACTACATTCTTCAAAGCAGTAGGAACTTTCTTGGATCTCAGCACAGCTTACCACGCTAAGACCGATGGTCAAACAGAAAGGCTGAACCAAGTAATCGAAGATATACTTTGGTCATGCTGTGGTGGCAGGGAACCCAAGAAGTGGCTAAGCTATCTGCACCTAGTTGAATTCGCCTACAATGCTTCTTATCACACCGATGTATCAGGATGAGCCCTTTCAAAGCTCTGAATGGACAAGACTGCCTAACACCATTAACTTGGTCCGACCCATTGATTAGGGTCGAGATGTCTAGACAGATTCTTGACGACATGGAGCAGTAGATGCAGTCAATCCGCAAGGATATAAAAGCTACCCAGGATAGACAGAAGCAGTATGCAGATAAGAAGAGGTCAGGTAGAAAATTCAAAGAAGCAGATATGGTCTTCATTCGAGTACGCCCCAAAAGAAGTTCTCTATCTCTTGGGAAGTACAAGAAGTTATCCCCCAGATACTATGGGCTATATCTGATTACAAAGAAAGTAGGTGACTTAGCCTATGAACTTCTGCCTCCTCATCTCAAAGTACATAATGTATTTCATGTCAGCCTACTTAAGAAGTATGTATCGAGCCCGAATCATGTGCTTAATGATGAACTCTTAACTTCTTCAACCCAAGGACAGATGGAACTCCAACTTGAAGAAATCCTTGATGTTCGAGAGAAGGTTCTCAGGAACATAATTCTAAGAGAGTAAGTGGGATAGGATGTAAGATTCAACCCTTTTAATGTCCAATATTGATCTGCTTCTAATTAATTATGTTCATACCATGTGTCTTCTTGCACAAACACTTAGCCACAACTCTATAAATCTTCTTTCTTCTAGATGAGATTTTCCTAAGAGATCATCTTTAATGATGCTACTGTGAATGGTGATGGTGACACATCAAAGCATGTCAGCTATTCCAAATTTATAAAGGTGTTGGGTATCCATAGGAGAAACCTCACTGCTGCACCCAAATTCTCACCTACCTACATGCCAAAAACACCATATTGGGGAATATGGGAATTTCCCACAAGTTTGGGACACGTGGTCAAAAGTTTAGATTAACCATAACTTGAACACCACTAATCCAAAATGAGCGCTTTATAGCTCTTTAGATTTCATTTTTCAAGCGCTTTCCAACGATAGGTCATATGATAGGGTTTTGAGAAACTTATAAACATGTTATCCATGTCCCCTTTTTTAAGTATTCAAAAATGGGAATTGAGAAATTCCCAAATTCACTAATATGGTGTTCAAAGAGAATAACAACGTCTTGCCCTTTCATGCATGCCAAAACAACCACCTTAAAGAACATAACCATAGCCGAGATGAGAGATCTTATCTTTATCTCAAAGACTCGGGTATTAAAAAAAAAAGAGATATACATTGAAAGAAAATAAGTAAAAGAGCTTTCGTAAAGCATCTGGTACATTCATGAGCCTCCTCCAGTTTTATACATGCCACTCTTTTTAAGTTCATTGAACTTCAACCACTATAAATCCCAGTAATGTGACTACATTTTTTGTTCTATCATATACCTTGTAGAAAGGTCAATTCCTTTTTACTACCTTGTATAAAGATCAAGTCCTTTTTAGTAATGGAAAATACCTTATAGGAGCCACGTCAGGGATCCTACGAGCAAATACAGGAACTAACCTTTGCATTGTCATTACTAACTACCTTATCTTAAGTAAATCAATGTTGCCACGTGTATTGGCATCACTTAATAAGCACATCACTCAATGGACATGAACTTTAAAGAAAAATATCCAATAATAATCATTATCTTTCATGCTTTCCATAACTTGAAGCCATACTTTATCAAAAGGTTAAAGGAGATGAACACTTGCTATTGTGTTTGCCATCAAATTGTGAACACCATGAGGTGTGATATCCTTACATGGGGCCATGAGCAATTTTGTATGCAAGGTGTGAACGCTAGTAGGGAAAATAGAATGTATTTCACACAGTATGGTTTAGCAATCAGTGATGATGAGGGACCTATGGAGTTCTGTAGTCTACTCGAAGGATAAAAATGAATAATGATAATATAAGTTGGAGTGCCTACTTGGTAAATGTGTTACTTGTTTGAGGCCAATATTCTATCCTCTCTCAATAACTGAATGATGCTAATGGTGCCACGATACGATGGAAAGCATATGAGTACCTCACTGAAAAAGACTAAGAAGGGTGTCACAAAGAAAAGGATCAAGCTTATTTAGAAGGAGACAACTCCATCTACTATCATTCCACTCTTCCAGGATAACTTGAAGACATTCATTGCACATAAGTTTTATAGCCTATTGGAAGAACTCTGAATTCAAAGAGTGCATCAAACACTTTATTGTGTGATGACATGGTGGTGTTAGTTGACTTTTGTTGAAAACTACACCTTCACGGTGTAGAATGAAATCCAATCAATGCACTAGCATAATGGCTAGTGCACCATTATGGTTCACATATTCTACTAAAAAAACAAGGGGGATACCAAGAAGCAAGCAATTTTCTACATGTCTAATGATAGGACACATGACATGTTGTTTGTGCATCATTGCTACAAGGAAAACCACAAGTGATTGGAGTCTTAGGGATTACACTTCAACCACCATTGGGTTTCCTCGAATGGTGTTGCATCTCAATTCAAGAAACACCCAAAGTGGTTGCACTTGAAGTGTCATTGGGTTTGGTTGGATGATGTTGTGATTGAACTCAAGGTAGCACACCCATTTTACTTTGTTGGAAGGTAAGGCTTGGTAATTTCATCTCCGGCTCCATTCCATTGTTCTCTTACATAGTGTTCGCATGATGTGGAAATTCTTTCATAGTGGTCATGGCACACACAAATGGCATGAAACTTGAGAATACACATGATGTAGTTGAGTGGCTAAATTGGAAATGTTGGGCCTCTCCTACTTTTGTGGTTTTTGCATGGATGAGGAATGGGAGAAGTGAACTACAATGGTGCATTCAAGGTCTTAGATTCTGAAGAAGATGGATCCCACCGAAGCGTATGATAACATGTCCCTTGGGGAGGAGATTATATAATCCAATCAAAGGAAGAATCAAAGGGAGAAGGTAGACATGATGCAGTTGGGAGATCATGTAGTTACCATGTAGTTACCATGCCACACCAACAAATATAGACAAAGGAGACTACTACATGGCCTTATGAAAGAAACCCAAAATTATTCTCACCAAGAAGGTGAAGTATGGATGGGGGAATGTGTTTGAGGTTGGTGATGAAGTGTTGTATGGTGTATATTATGACAAAGTGCCTACAAGTAGCATAGTAAGTTATGTTTTCTTGGAGACAGCACCAACGGCCATTGTTTGCATGCTGATGTGGTGATGGCCATTAAGTTCCCAAAATGGTGCAAGTCAACAAGGACAATGTGAAGGGCCTCAAAACTATGTACTGTCAAAAATGGCACCAATGTTTTCTCAGAGATGACAACAATGGCCAGATTGTACATGCCGATGCAATGGGGACCATTAAGTTCCCAATACAAGCACAAGGTGAAGAGCCATAAAACTATGTACCATGTACCCCCCCAAAGTGCGTACTAGGATCTTGGAAAACATATACTTCTAGGTTTTTTACTTCCTTTGTTTTTGAAAGCACTCATGTGCTAGACTTTTGTATCATTATTTTTTAAATTTAAATAAATTTTATGGAGTCTGTTTTCCTTGCGAGTTTTGTTATCTTTTCCTATGTGATCTGGTCTCCTTCTGAGTACTTACATATTTCTAAAATACTTTACCTATATCAATAATAGTAAGCACAAACACCTCTTTTTTGTATTAGTTGCATGCACAGTCACATGCACAATACAATCTCTCTATCTCTCTCTCTGTTTTGGTTGTTATAATAGGTTGTCTATTTTTTTTAGCACTAACATAGTACTAAATTTCCCTTCTTATCAGTGTTACTCTGTATAAACACTTCTTTTGTGTTGTCACCACGTACACTCTCTCTTCCTCTTTGTAAGAAGACAGAAAGTGGAAGAGAGGAAAAAAAGAAGAAACACAACCTCTTTTCATAAGAAACCTTGGAGTCATGCTCTCTCTCTCTCTCTCTCTCTCTCTCTCTCTCTCTCTCTCTCTCCCCCTAGTTATTGAAAGACTATGAAGTGTTTTAGTACTAACATTATACTAAAATAACTAAACTACTTTTATGATTAGTGCTAGTTTGTAGAAACACTTATTTTGTATTGTCACCTATATAATACTCTCTCTCTCTCTCTCTCTCTCTCTCTCTCTCTCTCTCTATCTATCTATCTATCTATCTATCTCTCTACCCTAAGTATTGCTAGACTGCATTTTGTGATAATACTAAGTTATAGATAGTAGTACTACTACGCATACACTTTTTTTGTGTTGTTACCTCCACACACACACACTTCTTTTGTGTTGTTCCCTCCACAAACATAGAAACACACACACACACCCCTCTCAAGTTAACCTAGTTAAGCACATTAATAAAAAACTACACTCTCTTAAGAGAGAGAGAGAGAGAGAGAGAGAGAGAGAGAGAGAAACAGCTTCAAAAATCAAATTGTTTTTCATTATGGCAAAAAAGTGAACATTTACAAAAGTGTTACTGTTCAAGTTTCTCATCTTCAATTGCCCTCACCTTGTGGGCCTTCGGTCTCTATAGTTCCCAGTTTTAAGTGCAGTAGCTAATTCCACTATCTAGTATTTTAGCAGTTCTCAGGGTCCCCCCATGGACCTTCCTCATGGGGCGTTGTAATCCTACCTTTTTTTTAAATATATTCTGCTGTTTTTACAAAAAAAAAGGGTTTCAATACAAAGGCATTCAAAGTAAATTAATTTTATCAAAAGTGGGTTTGAAATTTGTGAAATTAAAGGACAAGGTAGCTGAAAGGCCTTGAAGTTGAAAATCAAGGCATGCTTTCTACTTTTAACAACCCGTCAACTCACCATCACTCTAGGTTAGTGCAAACCGATGGGCCACCGTGATCCAACATAATGTCAACGAGGTGACTCATAAAATATAGGCATTGACGTACCTTATGAATTGACATTGAAATATGTCATATGGGCCGGCTGACCGAGTTGGGAGAGTAGTGCTAAAATTTGAAGGCTTCAATGGTCTTTAAAATTGTTTAAACTTTCAAATGAAGGACATGACATGATGAAAAATAGAGTTTCAATATAAAGGCATTCAAAGTAAATTAATTTTATTGAAAAGTGGGTTTGAAATTTGTGAAACTAAAGGACAAGGAAGCTTAAAGGCCTTCAAGTTGAAAGTCAAGGCTACACTAACCCAAAACCAAGTGACTTGTTACCTATGTAAGGATTTTTTTTTCAAGCATTGAGAGGCAATTAAATAATTTAATCGAGATAGGTCTAACCAAGTTCTACACATAGTTTCTTATTTCTATGTAGTTATTAGTGGTAGTTATGCTATCGTTTAAACATTAATGTTAATCCCCCCCTCTCTCTCTCTCTCTCTCTCTCTATCTCTATCTCTCTATCTCTCTTTCTATATATATATATAGGCTTTGGTACAATATCCACGTGACCTACTTACCTTAAGCATTGAATCTCTCTCTCTCTCTCTCTCTCTCTCTTTTACACTATGGATTGAAAATATAGGCTTGGGTACCTTATACATTGAATTTTCTCTCTCTCTCTCTCCCTCTCTCTCTCTCTTACACTATGGATTGAAAAAATCTACGTACCCTTAACCTCTCTCTCTCCACTATCGCTCACGCTATATGTGCCTGTACGTAGATGTCATAGCAACTGCCGATTACACCCCTGCATACTTGTATGTAACACATGTTATGTTATGTTGATATTAGAAAGTGCTCATAATTGCACCAAAATGGATATTGTTAAATTCCTAATTGCAACAGTGTTTTGTCTTGGCTAATTGTTATTATTATTATTATGGAAAAGCCAGCAGGCACATAAGGTCTCTAGATGGCACGCATGTGGTGATCACAGGAGGTTCTAGTGGCATATAGGCTTTGCCCTTGCCAAGCAATGCCTCTCCCAAGGGGCCTTTTGTCACCCTCGTGGCTAGAACCCCATCTAGGCTCTCCATGGCCTCTGAGCTCCTCAACACCATGATATTAATCAATCTCCAGCCAAATATTCGTATACTCCTTAAGGTATCATCTCTGCGCATTGTTAATTTGGAGGATCAGCCTACCTTGCTAGCTCAGCTCAGCTATGGATGGAATAAAAGGAGATGCAGCAAAATTATAAGGCGAGTTATAGTCATTAAATATAGCTCATGTGCTGAAGAGATCATTCGCAATGCAGTCCTTAAGGGGCTCTAATCATATTACTCTTGAGCTAATTAGCTACTAATGATATTGAGCTAAGTAAGCCACGGTTGCATGAGCTCAGAAGGTGAATATGGATGTGAGTGATGCATCGGCAGTAGTAGCTGCAGCCATAAGTGGTGTTTCGAGTGGAGGCCTATTGATGTCCTCAATATCTGCAATGCAAAACGAATAATAAGAAAGCAGCCCCAAGAAAAAAGAAGAAAACATTCAAGCTACGATAAATCGAATGCATGATTAGATACCATAATTTCACCAACGTATGTGCACAATTAGCCTTATAAGCCCATCAATCCCCTCTTTAGGGAGCTGTGTATGTCAAATGGTGGTCCTCAATATAGCCAAACTTACCACAAATTTTGATCTTCTTCTCTAATAAACACTTCCTTTCTAAATATATCAAAGTTACATAGATATCATAATCGTTGGAATCTACTATTTAGTGACAAACTCATAAATTGAATATATCAACTCCAAATTTGTCAAAGGTGTAGATTTAGAATCTACTTTTCATGGGCTTTTTAACAGTATGTCACATATGTGGGGGTTGACGCAAGATGCATACGTTCACCACACGATCCTCTTTTTTCTAACAAAGTGATGACATGGTTGTTCTTAGAGGGCTCGTTTTGTCTAAATTTTAACTAATTGATATATTTTCTTAAAATAAGGACAAATAACATAGTCTTAAAGACATAAATACAGTAATAAGTATGGCTCTTATCACATATTATGACTTTCATTTGCTTTTACCACAACTTCGATGCTAGGTAGAGTATGTTATATCTAAATTTTACCGAATGACATTGATTTAAGGTGTTTTACAAGTAAAATTTAAAAATCAAATTTTACAGACATAGTCTTAAAGACATAAATACAGTAATAAGTATGGCTCTTATCATATATTATGACTTTCATTTGCTTTTACCACAACTTCGATGTTAGGTAGAGTATGTTATATCTAAATTTTACGGAATGACATTGATTTAAGGTGTTTTACAAGTTAAATTTAGAAATCAAATTTTACAGACATAGTCTTAAAGACATAAATATAATAATAAGTATGGCTCTTATCACATATTACGACTTTCATTTGCTTTTACCACAACTTCGATGTTAGGTAGAGTATGTGTTATATCTAAATTTTACTGAATGACATTGATTTAAGGTGTTTTACAAGTAAAATTTAGAAATCAAATTTTTTTTTTGTACAAATTGAATAGGCGATGACCATACAAGACTATGTTTTTAAAACTTTATTTGCACTTGCTATCTTTTTCAACTAATATCTACTAATATTTTCTTTTAAAAAATATA